>NC_079294.1:31581407-31884302 GCF_023638135.1 Falco biarmicus
AGAGAGACTGCCCTGCAGCTGGAGCACCCTGCCCAGATGTGTCACCCTGCTGCAACTTCCATTGCAGATACATCTCCACAGATCCACCGCTCAAGACAGATTATCCATTCTGGAAGCAGTGCCTCAAAACTACAATTATTTAAAACTCCAGCTGGTGATTAGGACTGTACTGTGTCAGATGGATCTAACTGTGGACCTCAGGCAGAGGCAACAACCCCTACATCATGTAGCTATGCCCGAAGAAAATCTAATTAATTCCACAAGTAGCCACACAACAAAACGCGTTAAGATTCAACCCCATAAAGTGAGTACGCTCCATTGTTCCAGCCTCAGCAAGCATCAAGCTACAGGCTGGGATGGGACTCTGTGTGCGCATCAGCCCTCAATGCTGTCATTTCCTTTGGACAGAAAGGGACACACACCCCAGTACGTGAGCAGGGAGACGGACACAGCTTCCTGTGACACTGTTCTAGACAGCAGGCAGTCTGGATGTGGGGACACCAGAGAGTGCAATGCCACACGGTTTAGACACACACTTGGACTTCAGTTCAGAGACTTGCAGTCAGCCTGGCTCCTGAAGGAGCAGACTTCGAATACTCGGGGTTTGTCAGAAAGGCGCAAGCCTCTGAACGATGCTTTGACCATTTGGGGAATAGTTTTGGTGACCCAGAAATGTCAGGGATAAGAGACTGGAGAGGCCTGCTAATTATACACCAAAATGTTGAGAACTGCAATTGGTAGAGCCAAATTAGGCATATCTGCAGAGATGGCCGTCTCCTCTGTTGATACGAGAGCTGAGATTCAGGTACCTACAGCCAGACAAAGCTCAGTCACTGCATTTGACAAGTTGTCCAGCAAAACAAACTATTTCTGCTCTAGTCTTGAGAACAGAACTGAATCCCTGGCACAAAGCCCAGCCATCCCTGCTCCATGCCATCCTCCCAATATATGCAGGCTGTTAAAATATGCTAGAACCTTCTCCTCACTTGGACATAGGAAATATAGACATAGGAAGACACAGGAAATATAACTTAAAAATCAAGCACCTCAGCAAGCACAAGACTGGAATCTCTATTCTTTGGTCTCCCTAACTCCCTATGTGAAAACTAAAGATCCTTTTTGGGGAGGTCACAGAGCAGACTGCTTAACTCTGCCCTCAGTACTTTTCTAAGAGCATCCATGGTGCTGCCCATAGCTGCAAGTGCTGCACACTGCTGAATACACAATGGCTCCTCCAGTTTTCTGCCCAATACAGCAAGTCTTTCTTTTGGGAAGCCATTACAAAGATGCTCAGAGGGACAGGCAATCAATCAGCATCTATGACACAAATTGCTTCCTTCTTCCACTTTACCAGGCTGGAGTTTTCTCCAGCCTAGAAGCAGCATGCAGTGCACAGCCACAACAGAGAGCTTGTCGTTGTTCAGCAAGGAAGTTAAAAAGAAAATGAAACCAAGCACCTATTGCAGAATTTCAAAGGCTACTGTTATCTGCAAGAGGATGTTAAGTGGTGAGTGATTAATATACTGCCATTACAGTGTGGGAAGCACTGCTGCAGACCATCATCTGAGGCTGGCCAGATGCATTCCAACTGTGTTTTAAGAAGAAAATACAAATTTTGTAGAGATAGAGTTAATAGCCAAATTGTTGAAACCATAATTTTCACACAGCTAAGCAAGATAAATAAGAAATATTAGGTGGGAAATACTTTTTTTGAATTAGGGCACAGCCTACTCAGAAGCATTCCAAGTATTGTAAGCTAAAACTTAAAATAACCAAACCAGCCATATTTTTGCTGTGTCTACCCTGGATTAAATAGAACAACTCAAAACTGCCACTAAAATACACCAGGCTTTAGACAGGACTGCTCCAGAGCCCCTGGAAGAATAGAGGCTAGTGGCAAGGGCTGCATTTCTTGCCATGCCTGCACACACACTGAATAAGCTTTGTTCTACTTTGAAGAAAAAAAAATACTCGCAAGCGGGTTGCCAAACCTGCTTGAGACACAGTCAGTCCAAAGGTTTTCTATAATCCTCCCAAAATGGACTTCGCAAATTTACCGAGACTTACTGAAACCAATTGTACTGCCCCAGCAAAAGGGAAGAAGCCAGACCAGCACACGAGCAGGGAGAGAAGGGGTGCCTGCTGTTAGGCATAAAGTCACGCGTGCTTGAAAAGCTGCTGGAAGGAAGATGCAATTACCAAGGCTGGCATGTATTGCTGGGTCTTCCCCTTTTTCAGAAAGGGGTGGTGGGGGTGGTCCCCTTTGGTTACCTGAAAAATGACAAGTTCTCATTTTTCAGGTAACCAAAGGGGACAAGAAACCATTCAAGTATGTGGATTTTGAGGATTAGTTAATTCAGGAAAGATCCTCTACTGAAATAGCTTTTTTGAAAATAAGTTATTTTAAAAACAAAAGTTATCGAAACGATCAAGATGTCAAGCAACCATGCACCTCTGTTCTAGCATTAGCTCATTCTCCGCCTCAAAGATTTCCTAAGTCAGTGACTCCAGGCTTTTCAGCTGAGCAGGTCACAGTTGCAGGCTGGGGCAGCAAGACATCCCTTATGCAACCAAGCATGCAATAGCATCTAACTGCGCCAACTGCCTGACATCACATTTGAAAGCTGATCCTACACACAAGAAACTCTAGGACGCTAAAAAAAAAAAAAAAAAAAAAAAAGGAAAAAGAGAGAATGAAGCAGACTGTGGGCCACAAGCAATAATTCCCCAGCAAGGGGCTATCTGTGCAGGACACACTATGGACCAAGACGGTGGCTGAATTAACTGCTCTGCAGTCCGACAGCACCATGGACCAGCCGCCACTTCATTCTGTGGTGCTTAGAAAGCTAGTAAGAAAAAATACATGTACAACCTTGCTGTACATTCTTTTGGGCTGTTTCTTTAGCAAAGAACAGGCTTTCTGTTACTTATGCCAAGACATGCACCACAGATGCACTTAACATACATGAGATACTACAACAAATTCTTCTCCCAGCGTAAACCACAGAGGCTTGCACGGGTACAGGACTGTGGCTCAGACACAAGCAGTGAACTGGAAATGCTGCAGACAAGCCAGACAGTGAAGAAAAATTACATGAGGGATACAAGATCCTGTCCAGGTTAGGCAGAATGCTTCCAGAGCTACAAAAGCCTATGTCAAAGATGCTGTCCCCTGGGGGTGCGGGCGGGAGGGCTATTTCACTTGGAGTACTGACCACCACTCTTGTGTCCCTCAGTGTTGTACATGACCCTTCTTTATTCCCATGCAGCTTGTTGTTAAGCCACTGCCTATCAGAGGAAGGGCTCCCATTCCCAGCCGGCCTGGCTGCCTCCCGGTATCGGCAATAGGCTATACAAAACCCACAGCAAGTCTCCCTTTCCGAAAGGAAAAGATAGATCACTATTAGCTGTATTTCCCTTCTCCCTCCAAAGAGGCAACACAACTGGGTCAAAAAGAGACTGTCTGCCTGCTTTCACTGAACAGTTGTTTGAAAAATTATCAGTTCTAAACCAGGAATACCCAGAGATCACTGTTTTAAAAATACATTTAATTCTCCTAGACAAGAATCTTGTACTCCAATCACGAGCCCAGGGGGAAAGAAAAAAAATTACTAGCAAACATTAGAAAACCTCTGGAAGAAAAGGGGAAAAGTGTTTGAGGGTGACAAAACTAAACACCTAAGTTACAGAAAAGCTTCAGTGTCTTCAACTGGCATAGCACACCTAAAGCTATGGGAACCTATTCAGGTGCAGCAGAAATTACTGACTGGTGCTTTGCATGTTCCCTTCCTTCAGCACACAGCTCTGCTGAATGACACATTGCAACACTTAAAGGAAAACCAGAAACATTTAAGTAATCGCTGCATTAGCCTGCAATACCAAATATAACCCAGAAGCTTGTTATGACTTACTGTTCTATGCCTGAAACTAGTGAACTACTGGATAACGCAAGCCTCACCATATGCAGTAGCAATTAAAATAATCACCATGCAAGCTGACTTCGTGGTTAAAGTCAGAATGATGTATGGATTCAGAGGAGAGTTCAATATCAAGTTACTGAAAACACACAAATTAGTGTTTTGGGACTGATGTTTTACCACAGTCTCAAACTACATAGAACAGCTGGCTTTTGGGGTTGTGTTTGGTTTTTTTAACATCCAAAGTAAACAGCTTGGACCAGACCCCCACAAGCATCTAGGGCCTGAACAACATAGTGAATGACAGTTAAAAGAGAAAATGACTATCAGGTCAAGTATCATAGCTATGGTTAAATTAAGTAACATATTTTTGCTGTCTGGTCTGAGTGATAGATCGAAAAATGCCTAACAGAATTTACCATTTCAAAGTAAAAGCCAATCTTTTAGCCTAAGAAGTTATTAGTGCATGCAGTGAGGTTCATTTTCTCAGACAGAAGAACGTTTTACCTCCAGAATTTCCTACATAAGTGGAAAATAATAATAATGTATTGCTTCGATATAAAAAATAAAAGCATCTTCCCAGAAAAGCAGTACGTTGATGTCAAAGGAAGCTGTATAAATATTAATAAATCAAACACCTGCAGCCATAAGACTTTCTGCCACACCATAATTATCAGACACTGAGGAAGGCACCAGGCAAGCGATACCAAAGCAAAGCATGAAAAACAGCCAGTACGGGCTATCCACAGCCTTGCAGACAGCCCGTTTCTCCTCCTGGTGCAAAGGCAAGTTCAGGTCATTTGCCTGAAGTTTTTCCATCAACAGAATACCCTGCATTTCTGTTATTAAATATTTGTGAGGAGCCTTGCTTTTATTATTTTTCATCACTGATGAACTCCATCTTCTTGTCTACCAGGGAAGTAACCAACTGGCAACCTCAGCACAGGGGTGCTCACTGTCCGGGGGTGACAGCTTGCAGCCACAGCCATCAGTGCATGCAGAAGTTAACTGAGGGCATCTGCAACTTTGCAAGACTGAGCTGTAATGAGGGGATTTTTTGTGGTTTGGTTTTTTGCACACAGACTATCAAGCAGGCAATTAATCAGAGTTATTATTACCAGTTTATATACAACTATTCTTACCTTTCAGCAAGCTTTTCCTCAGTAATCAGTATTTTGGAAAGATTTATGACTGAAATAGATCAAAAGTTTGCATTTGGGGAAGGGAGTCCTCCATTTTCTCAGTCTGTAAAGCACCATAGATCCAAAGCAGAAGGGAAATAAAAGTGCACCTTTATAAGCTGGTAGGAACAGATACTGTAGTATGGGGGAGAAAAAGGTCTCACTTAAGAGTTTTAAGTGCTCTTTAAAGGGGTTGAAAAGAGCTGAGACTTTGGGCTGCCACAGAGAACCTTTTAAGTAG
The DNA here is from genome assembly GCF_023638135.1 of Falco biarmicus. Taxonomy (NCBI): domain Eukaryota; kingdom Metazoa; phylum Chordata; class Aves; order Falconiformes; family Falconidae; genus Falco; species Falco biarmicus. The sequence continues at coordinate 31,586,747 of NC_079294.1, forward strand.
AAAAAAAAATTATGGGGGTAGCCCCATTTGTGCATTTGTCCATGTTTTTATAAGGAGAGAATGGGCCAAGCAATAGCAGCCCTCATACATCAGACACTACAATACCATAAGTGATTTTCACACCACCTTCCCATTCATACATGGCATTTGGTAGAACCATCTGATCTTCTCCACATCTTCAAAGCATTATATCATCCCCATTTACAGCTATAAAAGTGCTTCTTAAGAGTGCCACATCAGAACAAAGCACCCTGAAAGGGACTGGAAAATTAGAGATCTTGGTAGGGCAGCAGCAGCATCACTCTAGTATGACATATACCAGTGAGTGCCTGTGTGGTATTTAGTTGCCAGCTGGGGTTAAACCATGACAACCTGTGGCACCACAATGCTTCCACATGCCACAAATTCCCACCGCAACAGACACAAATGTTTGCCAGCATCTCACAGCAAAGATCCAGCCAGAAACCCACCAATCACTTATCCTGCAAGAGAGCAATGACAGAAGTGAAGCATCCAACATCACAACTTCAGAGGTTCAAATAGCAGGGAGAAAAAAAGCCACGGAAAAACTGTAAGCAGTAACCACAGGAAATCAACTGTGTTTAGTCACAACATTAAGACAAAGTTTCAGTAATGGTTTAATGAAACATTACAGGGCTACTAATTTCAACATTAAAAAACAGGTATTGTGGCAATAAAAATCTATATATCCCAAGATAGAAAAGCCACAAAATCAGTAAATATAAACTCAAAAGGATCTGTTTTCTTTTTATACTAGGCATTTAAGACTGATCAGTGCTGAGCTGTGCCAGACTCTTTTCTTGGAACTGGTGACCCCTGGTTCTGGGAGCCCATACTCACTGCTTTCCCAGCAGGGACACAAAACTTTTAATCACAGTCTTTTGAGGGGGAAGAAAATAAAAAGGAAAAAAAAAAAAGGAAGAGCTACCAGTGGGAAGAAGGAATGATTAACAGCTGCACAGAAAAATTATTAAAGGCAGTAAGTTATTTGTCCTACCAGACATTGAGGCATATTTAGTACCTGATGACAATTATAAGCAATTGGGCAGGGTTCAGCTTTCAGCCATACGCTTACACTGCCAGACATTATCAGATTCAGTTCCCAGCTATGGCAGGCAGCCACACCATGTGATCTTTTTATAACCTTATTAAAAACCATCTTCAAACCAAGCTGTTTTGGCACTGTATCTTCCATTACAAGACATTTATTTCCCAAAGGTCAGAGTCCTTCAAATTTGCAGGCTAAATTGTTCTAGCATCATCCTTTGGCTTCAATAAACTGCTTGGTTCCTTAAGCACTGCAAAGAGCGTGCATGTCCTTTCTGCTCCCAGCCCCCTTTGTTTCCCCACAACCCTGGTCACTCCAGTGTTAACATGACCCATCCCTTTCAAAAGGTCTTTCTAAGGTCATGAGGCACCAAATTGTCCAGAGGGACCTCGACAGGCTTGAGAGGTGGGCCCATGCGAACCTCATGAAATGCAACAAGACCAAGTGCAAGGTTGTGCACCTGGGTCAGGGCAATCCCGAGCAGAAATACAGGCTGGGCAGAGAATGGATTAAAAGCAGCCCTGAGGAGAAAGACTTGGCGGGGGGGAGGGAGGGTTGTCGGTGGACAAGAAGCTCAACATGACCTGACAACATGCACCTGCAGTCCAGAAAACCAACTGAATCCTGGGCTGCATCAAAAGAAACATGACTGTGGGTCAAGGGAGGTGATTCTGCCCCTCTGCTCCTCTCTCATGAGACCCCACCTGGAGCACTGGGTTCAGCTCTGGAGATTCCCACAAGGAGGACATGGAGCTGCTGGAGCAAGTCCAGAAGAGGACCACAAAGATGATCAGAGGGCTGGAGCACCTCTCCTGTGAAGACAGGCTGAGGGAGTTGGGGTTGTTCAGCCCAGAGAAGAGAAGGCTCCGGGGAGACCTTCCAGCACGCCTAAAAGGGACCTATGAGACAGCTAGAGAGGGACTTTTTACGAGGGCATGTAGTGATAAGACAAGGGGGAATGGCTTTAAACCGGAAGAGGATAGATTTAGATTAGATGTAAGGAAGAAATTCTTCACTGTGAGGGCAGTGAGGCACTGGCAAAGGTTTCCCAGAGCAGCTGTGGATGCCCCATCCCTGGAATGCTCAAGGCCAGGCTGGATGGGGCTTTGAGCAACCTGGTCTAGTGAAAGGTGTCCCTGCCTGTGGCAGGGGAATTGGAACTAGATGATCTTTAAGGTTCCTTCCAACCCAAACCATTCTACAACTCTGCGATTTACATTTTTACAAAATGAGCAATAACCTCACACTAACAGGTTTACAATCTTAATGCTTAATATTACATACTTGCTCTCCAGTACCATGATATGTTCAATTAGCTGTCGCACTGAGGCAGACATTTTCTGCACGTGTTGATAACACTTCTTGGTACTATAACCATAAAACACTTAAAAATTTTATTCTCTGAAACCAAGCTTCTAAAAATTCACATTTTGTATTACTCTTATCAACTCTCCTCCCTGTTCTACTTGGACATGGAGAATTCCAACTGAAGAAGTGCAACATATTTGGCAAGCTAACCTACAATGTGCATAACTGTACTGACAGCAATTAACTTTTTTTTGGAGGAGGAAAGTGAAAGAACAGAACAAAAAAAATGACAAAAGGTGAACTGGTTTGGTCTCCTAAGCTCATTCTTAGGAATGCTGAGCGCCCACAATAAGCCTACAGTAAGCAGGCTTTCTGAAAGTGTCTCGCAATTGCTTTCTGGGAATCTGACCCCTTCAGGACTTCTCTTAGTTTTACATATCTGCCATAGTCAATCTTAACAATCTCGTTGGGGCTTGCACACAACTACCTGACAAAAACATACAGAAAAAGAAACCATATTAGACACAATAATTTACCAGAACCACTATCCACAGTTCATCCTAACTAGACCATCATCCCTCTAGGCAGTGCATTTGGAAAGCATCCCACACCATTGACCCAGAGAACTAACACAGCACTCTGGGGTTCTAACAACGCAAGTAAACTCTGACAGAAAAAAAATAAATAGAAAAATTCAAGAAAACAGTATGGCTTCTTCAAGTGTCTGGAAGGTTTGCAAAGAGTTTGCAGGTCACCTATCAAGTTAATGCTCAGCATATTAAGACCACTTTGAAGCATCTGTTGTAACAGCGTAGAGGCTTTGAAGGAGAAATTTTGTCATAATCATTGAAATGCCAATAAAGAATTATGGGTATCTGGGGGGAAATCTCCTTCCTACAAATGCATTTGTAGAAAGGGCGTAGGCATGGCAAGCCAACCTAAAAAGCCCTCTGCATCTGCTAGATTCTCACACATTCAAAGCTCAGAATTTAGTTTCTTGAACAAAAACAAATAAATAAATAAAGGTACCTAAAGCAGACTTGTACAGAGGCTAGAAGCTGCCACTTCCACACCCCTCCCTTTGCCCTCTCCCTCTCACCTCTCTCCAGCATGCTACACGGTGCTCCATTTACTTTAACAAGTCTTAACCTGGATTCCTCTTGCCTTTCACTCAAATAAAAACACTCTAGTGGCTTGCTTTGACATTCTGAGAAGCAGCTTCAGCTGCTCTCATTTTCAACATAACCATATTGCACCCACACCATCAGTCCAGCATGGCCAGTGAGACAAGGCTCTGCTGGGCCCCAGGCTGGTACTGCAGGTTCTACAGGTCTCCTGCTACTAAAACCAAGGGGTGCAGGGAGAAAAGCACGTCAGCCAAGTCAGCTTTCATCTAGAAATGGTTTTTAATCCACTAACCCTGAAACCAAACGTTATACATCCACTGCAGCTTTCCAAGACTTTGGCAACCAGCCTTAAACGAACCTTTTGGGAGTTTTTATACAGGCCAGACACCCACTGAGACACACATGAGAAATGTGTAATACACAGTATTATTTTATTCACTTCTTGGATCTCTAAAAGAGACTGGGCATTTTTCTGGCAGAAATTAGAGATGTATTTAAGTTCAGCAACTTGCCACGCAAAAATGAGTTCATTCATCTCCAGCCAAGCTTCAAGTAAGATATATAGGTGTCTGGGGCTTTTTCCTTCATGCAAAACTTCATTATACAAACAAGAGAAAGTTAACACAGGAAACTTAACATGTCTGCTCACTGAAAAAAAAAAACATTGCAACTTTTTTTCCCCCCTCCATAAAGGATGGCCCTAATGTTTTGGCACTGTTACAAGTCAGACACCAGGTCTCCCTCAAGTTTCATGAGCTTCGAGAGCACTTGTGACTCCTTTTCTCCTACACTCACCAAGTGACCACCGCTTGCACATGCAAGGAACAAATTTTCCTCTTCATTTATGGAACCAGACTCAGTCATAGATTCATAGACATAACTGACAAGATCCTATGCCGAGAAGATACTGCATCCAGCCGTACACACCATCACAGATACCAATCCAATGTTTCATCAGGTTAAAAGGACATCCATGGAAAGATTTAGCGTAACATAATTAAAAGACATTCCTAGAAATCTTTTCTCCTCAAACTCTGCATCAGTTTAGTGTCACATAACTATTCTAGTCAGTTCCTCTGTTTTCTTTGCTCCTTTGGAGATGCATTTCAATTTTCAGCCCTCAGTTTGGGACACTTACAAATGCAGCTGTTATTTTAAAGAGGACAGGCTGGCAAGCTGGCTAAAAGCCATTCCAATATAATTTGAAATTGGGTTTCACCTTTATTTTGCTACACAGCTCCCCCCAAACATGTACGAACCATGTCAACAGCAAACAAGAGCACCTGGAACCTGAAAAGTGCAATTCTGCAACCTAGTACCCTGTTGGAGAAGAAAAAGATGTTTGGCAGAAAATACACGGTACAAATTAAATAAGTGTGAACTGGATTGCTTTTCTCCATTTGAACAGATTCAGATGCCAATACCAATAATGGGCATCTCCTTTCCCTGTAACTGACTATTCTGCTTGAGTTTACAGCAAAACAGATCAAAGAAAAATTATTTTACTTTATTTGGAAGCATTACTAGAGAGGCTTGCAATAAAATGAAAGCTTGGCAAGTGATGATCATACTGTTTGAAAAATATTCCAGTTATTGACAAATGGCCAGCCTCCCCAAGAGGCAACAGAATAGAGCGCATGACAGCGCTGCAGCGAATCATCTTGGTGATCTGCACAAACTACACATGATCCTTGAAATGAAATAAAACGCCTGCAACATGCAATATTTGAGTATGTCCTACTTACAAGAAGAAAAGATCTAAATGAAGTGACAGCATATTAATAAATGTTTTTTATTATACACCATGCAGAATAATATTAATAGCTGATGTGAACAGTGGCAGGGGGCAATAAAAATAAACAAAAAAAAAACCACCACAGACACACACCCTGAGCAAAAACCTTACCAAAAGTTCAGATAAGAGAACAGAGTCTTCCATTGGTCCGACTGGATGGGGCTGCAGTTTGAGGGCTTGGAAATACAATACACAGAAGAAGGTACTGCTGCCAACCTTTTAATATTAAGACAATGTAGGTCATGAAGACTCATAGAAATACACTAAAAGCTTTGGGCAGAAATGGACATAGGATTGTTTTGCACAGGACCAGCCAAGGTCATAACGCGCAAACCTGAAGCTGGAGCAGAGATCAGACAGCAAGGCAAAATGTCTTCATCACTCACGATAGTTTCTGCATCTGAAAAGAGCAAAACTGTATCTCCAAGAAATCTCCACTCCAGCTGGTGAAAATTCCCTGTCCAGGCATACAGAACACTTCAGAGAAATGCCATCTATATGTGTGTTACAAACATATATTTTATCAGGCATTTTATCTGCTTTACATTACGCTGAAGTTTGCTGTTAAAGAAAGATTAAAACTCTCCCTATTTCTTTCAGCCCATAGGTTTCTTATACATATGCTTTAAGCAGCAGCATATGTATATGTCTGACAGAATACCGATTTTTTTGTTTGCTTCAAGTGGATTGTTTACAGCACAGTAAGAGGGGAAAAGAAAAAAACAACACACCTTTTATAAATCATAAAACACAACTACTGCCTGTTTTTTATCCAAGGTGTTAAAGACAAAATGCACATCCCTCCATCAGGTAAAGTGAATGACAAAGTTCTTCAATGTAAATCCTGTTTGCTTACAAGAAATTTAGAGCATTGCATCTCTCTGAACCAAACAATTGTTTCTGATCAGCTTCAGCAGGCACCACTTTGCCCAGCAGTGCCAACACCCACAGCGTGTGCCTTGCTGTCTCCCACATCCCTGACCTTCCATAGTACATCCTGCTACTAATCTCTCACAAGACACAGTGGGGTACACACACACAGGGTGCTCTAATTAATCCTATTTTTTTGTAACTTATCCTGGACAGCAGCTGTTACACCCATAGTTTCCATCAGTGACAGAGCACATGTGGTTTAAGACTACAACTTTCCCAGATTTGGCCAGGGCACGCAGGAGCTGATATACAACCCCCCAAATGCTATTGCATTTTTTAACCACACTCTCTTGTAGCCCAGATTCAGACCTGCTGGGAGGTCTGCCACACCGCATAACTGGAAGAACCAGACAATTTCTTGGGCCTCCTCAGATTTTGCAGAAGCTGCCTCAACAAGCTAAATCATACTATCATATCAGAGCTCTGTTACTCATAGGTTCGTTCTCACTCCCTCTCTCCAGAAAAAAAGCCTAAGGCCAACAGTTCAGCTACATCTTTTACATTTGTTTCCCTTTATGGACTTACCCAGATTCTCTGGTACCTGCCCCTCCCCATTACAACATTGGTGTGATCACAACAAGCTGATGAGTTATACAAGATAAATCCCTCTTAAAGGGAAAAATAAAAAGCTAAATTTCTACTCAAATCCATCACATTACCACTGTCCTTACCACTGCTAAGGAGGCAGATAAACCGATCCAGCTTTTGAGTAGGAGCTGGAAAGGCAAACACAAAGGCACACAAGCTGTTTTCCTCTGGGTTATTTTTGTCCAGGTCCGCCTTGAAACTCACTCTTCAGTCCCAATAATTGGCAGCAACTAATTAGAAGGCAAAATGCAAGCAGTTTATTAAATGTTTGATTAAATGCTGATTACATGTTTGATTAACCATGATCACAGAACAGATCTCCCTTCAACAAGCTTACTCATTTTCTTTGCTCACTTCTTTTGTTTGTGGACATAAGAGATAAGAACTGTGGAGATGATGCTATACTACACATTGGGCTGTCAAACCTATAGGTGACTGCACAACACAAGGCAAGGAGAAGCTGATGATTCCTCTGCTGTTTCAGGTTGCTTTCCACATTGCCCATCTTCAGATGCACACAGCTAACTCCCGTGTTCTCTCTTCAGGGCTTTCACATTTGACTGGGGGGGTGTCATACACAAGATGAGGTCAAAGATACTGCCTGAATGACATCACAGGTTAACTGGAGACACAAGCAGCAAAGAAAGGGACTTGTAGAAAGGTTACAACCTTTTAACTGCTGTAATTCTGAAATAAGTACAAGGACTTGAAGAATGATTACACTTGGGGGAAAAAAAAAAATAATCTGTGTGAAATAACTTAAAATTATGATGAAAATTCTGCATGCCTTAGACTGATCCCTGAATTACATCTGCTGAAGAAAGTTATTTTTGTGCATGCCATTTGCTGTCACTGAAGAGTTATCAGGTAACAGTTAATGAAAACACCTGAACCACATAATGCCATTAGAATTTTACACACAGAGAAACATACACATTTACCTCAATCTCTTAGTAAATAAAAATAACATTTGCTCAAAATATTTCCAGGAATTCTTGTTTGTGAAGGCAAAACAAAATCCTTGACCAAGCATCTTCTTTTTCACCCCACTAGCACATCTGCAACAACAGGATTTCTTATCCCAAAAGTCTTTTTTTTTCCCAGGCAGCATGTTTTCACAGCACTTTGCACATCAGATCCCTGCAATCAGCCGTGCTTCATAAAGAAGGAGGCTACTCCACACCCAGCTTTTACGTAACCCCCTCGCATGCAGTTGCTCAGTCTCACTGACTTCATTCACACTGGGTGGGTATTACGTGCCTACTTGTACTTGGGGAGTTTCATGCTTGGGTCAGCACACAATCCAAGGTGCCACAGTAAGCTGCAAAACACACAAGCATCACCTTAAGGGCAGAAGCTATTCCAATTTAGCAAAAACATTCCTCTTCAAAATCATTACAGTCCTCCAGAACAATGAAGTTGTGATGGTTATAAACTGGTAAGTCAAAACCTTGCAAAAGTTGCGGTCCAAGAAGCCATAAATTGTTGTTATCTTATCTGGACTACTCCCTTACATCTCAATGAAATACTACATCACCCCTAAATATTTTCTCTAATTAGTTTACAGATAAAAGTAAAAAAATTGCCAGGATAATTTTTTTCCAAGCCTAACTTGAACACCTACATTTTTTTCCTCTATCAGAATTCTAGCCCCCATTCTCACCACTGCCCCAAGGTGGTCACCAGACAAACATCACCCCAACCCCACTGACAGCTCTCAGACCTGCCAGCCTGCAGACCACCCAGCACCCTCCATAAGGCACAGCTAACCAACAGCCCACCAAGGTCACTCCAACAGTATCAAGGCCAGCCCTGATTTTGCACCAGAATCCTTTCTCAAGGCCTGGCTTCAAAAGAGATGATTTTCAGTACAAAGTACTAAAGTGCAAATTTTTTGAATCCGCAAAAGCACTAGCCTGCATATTGGTCAGACATAACACCTACAGTTCTGATCACTAATTTCAGATGGAGTTTACAACAGCAGCTAAGTGCACCAGTGCACTTTCAAACCACAGAGGTATACTACAGCTTGCCTTATATCCTTGTCTTACTTCAGGATATACAGTCAGGAGTGATGCCTGAAAGATTAACAGACCATTTCATTATGATTTTATTCCACTGTTTTCACACTGTGATGTTCTCCTTAGAAAAATCCCAGTAAGGTTATACCTAAACTTTTTCGGGAAGACTCTCCCTGGTGAATGTACTCACATCACTAGGGAGAAAAAACAAAACTATAAGACAATTAGGAAATGAAAGAAAGATCTAAAACTGCATTTTTGGCCATTTAAAGCTATAAACTCAGAAAGAATGAAAATGCTCTTATGTCAAAACAAAATTTTAATATTGTTAAAAGCAGTGAGATTTCTCTTTTTCAATTATTTATCTAAACTGTTTACTGCAACTATGGCCCTAACCCGTAAAGTCTTGCATCCTACCTAACAATAAACTACTTACAGATGCTTCTAAAGATAAACTGCATGCTAAACCTCCCACTGAACTCCTTCCTCTGCCCATACACAAGAGAGAACTACAGAGGGAACATACTATCAAAGATCATGTTTCTGTTTCTTCCCCAAATTTTACCACTGCTTTGGTGCTATGATTGCTCAAGATACATTTATTATCTAATGTCTCTATTCACCTACTGCCATACAGTTGTTGTGCTGTAATTTAATGGCACCAAGCCAAACATCACTGGTCTTGCACCTTTCTAGTAGTGTATGACATGCTTATACTGCCAAGTACCAAACACTGCCACTGATGATAAATGTGCTAGGAGAATACGGGTGACAGAAGCTGCGGATGAAGCTTGCCATCACAGACTCTTCACACAGCACTACTGTTTCTTACCTCCTTTCTGGGTTTTGGAGAGGAGCTGCATGAGCTCTTCTTTGTAAGGCACTGCGCCTTGAGATGTAAGGCACAGATCTGCTGTCGTATCAGACAGCTGCAAGATTAACACTGCAGGCTTCTATCCTCAGTAAGATCCCACCAGAACCAAAGGGCTTTTACTCAAACCACACTCAAGGCAGAACTATATGCTAAACCCTCTGATTTTTATCATATCTCATCGTAAGTCTTTATCAAAACAGCTAGTCAAGCACAGGAATCACAGTGCTATGCTGCTTTACCTTGGGTAACAGCAATCTTTCTCGGGTGTTGATTCCATGACACTAAAAGCAAAATTTCTGTAAGTCATTTAATACCAGTATAGAGAGATTAACTGGATTTGTCTGGAAGTGAGTCTTACTCAGGAAACTATTCCTCCCACCTGCACACATTAGGATCATACGAACAGTGGTATTCTATCCATCAAGGCTTCCACTTGCTATATACATTTTACATAAACATGCAACAGATGACAGTCACTTCCCAGTAATTAAGCTACGGAGAAGATCTCCAAGGTGTCCTTGAATAACTAGCTTAGCAGATTTTCCACGAATTGACACCATTCAGAACTGAAGCTACAGAGCACTACTCTAAAGTAGTCAAGCTGTTCCTCTTGGAAACTCTTTTATAGCAGAAGTTTGTATTTGTTCCCTGAGCCCACATAAAAAGGTGTTTTTTAAGAGCTTCAATGTAGAGTTTTCATATGAAATGGGTTTCCAAACTGATAATATCTGAAAAGAACATACTGAGTCCCATTCAGCTCTGGGGGCCCCCACCATAAGAAGGACATGGACCCATTGGAGCAAGTCCAGAGGAGGGCCACAAAGATGATCAGAGGGCTGGAGCACCTCTCCTGTGAAGACAGGCTGAGGGAGCTGGGGTTGTTCAGCCCAGACAAGGCTCCGGGGAGACCTTTCAGCAGTATAACAGACCTTCCAGTACACCCAGGGGTCTTACGAGAAAGCTGGAGAGGGACTTTTTAGAAGGGCATGTAGTGATAGGACAAGGGGGAATGGCTTTAAACTGGAAGAGGATAGATTTAGATTAGATGTAAGGAAGAAATTCTTCGCTGTGAGGGTGGCAAGACACTGGAACAGGCTGCCCAGAGCAGCTGTGGATGCCCCATCCCTGGCAGTGTTCAAGGCCAGGCTGCATGGGGCTTTGAGCAACCTGGTCTAGTGGAAGGTGTCCCTGTCCATGGCAGCAGGGTTGGAACTAGATGATCTTTAAGGTTCCTTCCAACCGAAGCCATTCTATGATTCTATGAATGCCTCAATCAGAACACGTCCCAGGGACAGGAGGCTAGACTACAACCTCTGCCTCTCATGCTGGCCCTCATTATTTCAGCTGATGCTATTCTTTACATGCCCACATATCTCGCTGCTCTGTCACTTAGATACTCCTTGGAGCAGTGGGGCTTCCACTGGCTGCTTCCCACAGGCTCTGGCTCAATGGTTATCCTGGCCACTTCTGCATCTCACCCCAAAAGACCCATCTATCCTACACTCCTTTTGTGTGGAAAGAACTTCTCTTCCTCCATCCTTCTATGCTCATCCTGCAGTACCCACTGTCTCCATTTGCCATTATTAGAAAAGCTGAACATTTATTCTGTTCATTCTGGGACCCAAAGACAGCAGGCTGAAGAGTCCGCAGCCTTCCCAGTCCTTGTCTGGGAAGGTATTCTAACCATCCCAGCTACTCTCACTCCAGTGATACAAGACTTGGTCCTGTGACACAAGGTGGCAGCTGTGGTCCTGCCCTTTCTGTCCTCCACAGCAGGGTGGCCTTGGAGGAAAGATAAAAACATCTGCTAGGGAGCGTCACATTTTCATACCCAAGATAACCAATAGTGAGCTTTTGGAGGCCAGTGATTATTTTGGACATTGCCTGTCACAAACTGGCACCTGCATAGCAACAACAATCCTGAATTTCATAAAGCAGTCACAGCTCTGCTTAATTTCTTCAACACAAGCAGGACCATACAGAAATCCTTCCAAAAAGGAGACCACATTAAACATCTCCTCACATTCAAGACAAACAAAACCCAAAAAACCTCACAAACCAACAACCACCAGCAGAAAACCATACTTCAGAGGCAAGACAGAGAGAGCAGAAAGACAACCTCCCACTGGTCACGAGCAGGGGAAATCTTACTCTATGCGCAGACTGACAGTGTCCCATAGAACACACCTAATACGGATCAACTGAAACCATATTCACTACATTAGAGAAAGAAGACATCAGCCGTCTTTCCTAGATTTAGTGGCTCACAGCTGTCCATTTGAAAAGCAACCAGGAGAGGAGATACGAGGCCTTGTAGTCTAAATAGCTTTCATTCTGTTTCAGGCATTTTCTTCTCTCCTGTGAGAGACACCACTCCTTGGGACTTTCACATACAGAGAGAGATGAACTGTATGTTCCGCTGACATACTGTTTTCAGTCCTGTAGATGAGACAACCAACATAAAGAGAGACCCACCTTAAAATACTAAGCTTCATCTAAAGCAAGTTAGCTGCCCCCCTTGTTTTCTCTTGGGAGTGTCTATATTATACTCCTCCACTTTCACCGCCAGGATATGATCTGGCCAGTGGTTCACGGCTACATCCTCACCTGTAAAGGAACACCAAAACGCTGCCTGTGCTGCCTGCTGGTCACTTGGAAGAGTTATTCTGCTACTTCTCAAGCAACACTTCAGAAGACACATGAAATGATCCTATTTTTCAGAAAAATAAATTGGGAGCCTTAAAATCTCCTAGGAGATCCAGGGCCTCATTTAGAGGAGAAAAAATAGTTTCTTGGTACAATGGTAAACAGCAGATTCCTTCAGAAAAATTGCTGCAGAGCATACCTGATCTTTTAATTTTTAAATAAGCATGACAAAACCAAGCTGCTACCCACTCCTGATACAGTCCTCAGCCAGCCAATCATCGGAGTCTTTCAGATGTTTATTACAAGTAAAATTGTGTATAATAAACACAACGGAGTAAAGACTTCCTGAAGAGCCAGTCCTGTAAACAAGCTGCAGATGTGAAAGAAAATGAATCACTTCTGAGAAGCGATTTTTTTTTAGCTCACAGCTAGATGAGTAAGTTACACAGCACCTTCTTAGATAAGCTCCTGTAAGAAGAACAAAAGACTCCTACTTTTTGAGAGCATGTGGTTGTGGGTTTTTTTTCAAAGTTCCTGTGTTAAGTAAACTTTTATCACTAAAAAACCCTCCCATTAGCCGCAGCAGGTTTAGGTTCAAGCTCAAATTTATTTGTATCTTCCAATGTTTCTCTGTTCTTCTGTATATAATAAACTGAAAATATTTACTCGTTAACTGCCGTTCTCTCTCAGACGTATTTAAGAGAGAGGTAAAATTGTTAAAACATGTTGGGTCCTCAGCAACTGGGTTCAATGACTTTTACAGAAATCACCACCAAGCTGACAAATTTTAACAACTTGAATTTTTAATTTGGAACCATGCTTTGGAACAGACACATGCAAATTAAGAGCTGCTGACAAACAGCAAAATAAAGTAATAAATGGTTTAGCTTCCTTTGAGATCCAATGATCTATGAACGATATGAATTCAGAATGCTGATATGTGGCTGAACTGGCAAGTCTGTATTATTTCTGCATTTAACAGGTAGGAAAGGTACTGGGAAATTCACGGATTTGCTTAAGTTGCAATGAAGCCTACTACAGAACCAAAAGCCAAGCCTGTTTTATCTGCAAGGCCTATGCCTGATTCAGGAGACTTTCTCTTCTCTCTCTTGGATCAGAGATTATTCCTTAACTTGGAAACTCATTGTACAATCCCCCACCCCAGTGAATACATGGAAGACAGCAAGATTTAAACACATTTCAATTGTCTGCAGCTCATTTACATGTACTTAAACTTTACTCATATTTCAAAGCTGTCTGGGCAATGTGCTTCAAACTTCGTAGACAAACTATTTACAGTACACAGCAGGAAAGAGCCACCTCAAGTTTTTTTGGGACTGGCCTTGCAGGAATGCCTCTAAGTTCCTGAGCTCATACAGGTGTCCAACACTGATATGAAGACATTTTGAATAATTTTCTGAAATGTTGGCAGGGAGGGAAAAAGCCAGGGAAAGAATTTTCACAAAGACATACAGAGAATGGGAAGAAAAAAGTTAACACTTTAGTAGTTTTTATTTCATAAAAAGGAGGTCAGACTTTACTGAAAGAAAACCTTCACACTGTTCTTATAGAAGGCTCCAACAATTACCCCCTCGAACCTGAAGTGGCTGCTGAAAACACACACACACAGAAGCATTACTGTCTTAAAGACCAAAAAATATTTAACCAAAAACATTCTCTAGCACAAGCCTTCCCTTACTATATCACCAGCACTGCTAGGCTGTTCCACTCTGCCTGGATCAGCCCCATTCAACTGGCAATCTACTTCAATTTAGCAGGAGAGGAAACAGGGAGATTTTACAGGGACCACATGCATTTTTGCGAAACAAAAATTTTGTCTTTCAGGTTTCACTACCAGCAGCAGCAAGTGTACTAAAGATCTATTCTTACAGGGAGCTTTCACACCCACATATCAGTCAACGTAAGAAAAGGTGGCGGCAGCATTAACAAGTAACAGGAAACTCAAATACTATACTTGGTCCTACAAAAACATTTCAAATTACGCTACTGGATACTTCCCTGGGCCAAGCAGGCATTCGGAGAACTTTCAATGGCATTGTGGTTGCATGATTTAATTACTACCTACCACATTTTTGATTCTTGGCCATCAATCGTAGTTATCAAGCCATTATATCTTTTAAGTGCCTGCTCTCAGTAGTTACGGTACAACAAAGCAAGAACAAACCAGCAAGAGCAGCCCATGTGTTGATCCCAGATATGCCACGGAACTTGTGCTACTGTGAACAAGTTAAATTTCCATCCCTGTCTCAGGCCTTCCATTGAAAAAAAATAAATAAAAATGACCAACAGATGTATCCAGTTCCCAAAGAATCCAACCACATAAGTTTTCAACAGTTTCAGAGGGAGCTGGATTAGGCAAAGGTCTGCAAATGTGCTCAACTATTACCAAGGTCAAGAAAACTCAGTACCTTAACAAGTAGGAGTTTTCAGAATCTTAGCCTAATTCATATGCAAGGATTACTATTTCAGGAGTAAGCACTAGTACAAAGAACTTGACCCTCACCTAATTTGTCTACAGAACAACAGATTTAGAGATCTTGATCTTACACATCAGGAAACAGCTTTGCCCTAGAAGAAATCTGTGGTAAAGCTGCCTTAGAATAAATGACTGTTTCCAAATTCTTTGCCCAAGCTACGAAGCAAGCATCTTAATTAAGGTTTACCTAATTGCAGTTAGTGTAGTTTGGGATAGGGGGCAGGGAGGACATACGCTTTTCCACAGTGCACTGGTACCAAAGCTGACAGGCAAAGAAAGAAAAGTAACTTCAAAAAAACGTATTAGCTGTAGTAAATGCTTTGTGTTCCGTGGTTTCAGAAACACATTTTCCTGTTTGAAGAAAGCTCTTCTGTCTGGTTCTTCAGACCTTTTTCACAACGACAAACAGGAGAAACTAGGAACAAGGGAAAACCAGGGAAGTTACTTGTGAACAGCCACAGCACCTCAGACCAAAGGTCCAACCTACTCTGCCTGCAGGGTGGCTGTTCTCTCTATTCTATAACCAAAGACAGAAAAGAAACAGCCTAAAATACTGTTTTTCTTCAGGGGTCTCTTGCAATCAGAGCTACACTGTTTAATTACCACTGCAACAATACTAGAGGAAAATCTGCCAAAAAGGAATGGGATTAAGCATTACATTTTGATAGATTATTCAAGACAAACAAGAGATCATATCACAGCACAAAAATATTGTGCCAGCCCCCACTCAAACAATAACTATTGTGAGCCAAGATGCAGCACTTACACTGATCAGGAAACTGCTTAACACAGTAGCACAAGAATAAGAAAAAAGTCTTACTAGAAAAGGTGGTGGTCAGCACAGTACACATGTAAGTGAAAGTCTGCTGCAACTGTAATTCTGCATTATGCACCTCAATTTATTTTACTTGGAGAAAAGAGACAGAACTCTCCGAAGACCCTATGCCTTTCTCGTTCAGTCACTTCTGGTTCCTTCCAGCATCATTTCAGGCTCCAAATATCAGATTCCCAGTTGACTCAAATGACCACTTATATCCCACCAGTCTCTTAGAAACATTCACAATTAAAACACAGCAGCTGACCAGCACAAATCAAGTAAAGTCTTCTCTATCCTCCATAGCCTTTTCAGGGAGATACAAGCTTATATGCTAAAGGTCCATGTGGTTTGATTACATTACCCAGAACCAGTGATAACCTGTTATATAGTTTAAAAGATAGCCAAGAGATACTTTAAATTACATTTATAACAGACAATAGTAAGATCCACAGGTTTTACTACAAAAAAAGCAAGTTCTGATCCACAAGAAAGTCCTAACTTGAGGTGCAGTGCTGTTTGAAAAAATGCAAATCCATCACTAGTGAGTAACATAAGTGATGAAGATCAATGCCCTATGGCATATATGAAGAGTAAAGCTACAGACATGTTGCACTAACAAAAGAATCAGAAGAAAAAGTTCTTGAAACAAAATTAGCTCCAAACAAAAGCAATTTAAACTTGAGGATGGCTATGACCAAAGATTTTTCACCCTACTGAATTGTGAATAAAAATTTAAAAATTCTCTCAGGTGCTGAGAATTGGAGGCCTAAAATAACATCAGAAAAAGAAGAAAATGGAGCTTCAAGCCCCTATCTAGCACGAAGCCTGTACTTTCTATTCCTCAAAGCGTGCTAAAATTTTGGTCCTATAAAGGCCAGGAAAAGGGTAAAAAAATCCCACTCTCTTCAAAATTCACTCCAGCCTGGACAGTCTCTAGACTTTGATCTATTCATTGAGACAGTAGAAAAGGTTACACCAAAATGTCAAGCCCCAAAGTCAAAATATAACCCCATCCAGCACTTGTCCGCTTGCAAATAGATGCCTTTTCCTCCTACAGTCCCAGCAACCAGGAGCAGCTGAAGGCACTGCACAAGCACAAACCATTTTCTCCCCATAGATTAAACCAGTTTTAAAATGTGGCAGCTTTGAAAAAGAAAACTGACTGATAACGGGTACTGCTCGATTTTATCATCACGTACTCTACACAGCACATGGTGTTCTGACCCAACGTGCCAGCAACAATACTTCTCCCCTTCTACTCTTACGCTTTCCCCTTTTCTGCCAGATACAGGGTGCAGGTCAGCAATTACAAATACTATTTCTTTTCGCCATCAGCCTTTCATCAAAATACTACATTCGCCTCCCTCACATACACTTTACAGGAGTTTTCTTTCAGTGCTTGAAAACTACCAGATTGACAGCTCCAGTGAATTAAGCTCCCTCTTTGTCAGCATAACAAGAGCAGCACCACAGGCAACCTCAGAACAAGCTCCCTCTATCCTCCTCTTCCCACTCCTCCAGCTAGTAAGAATATCTGAATGCTGAGCTTCGTACACAGCTCTGTCATACCATACAGCACCTTGTAAAGAGTCTCTGATAACGTGGTTTACTCAGACTATCTCATAGGACATTAATGTTAAGCCACACCTGATAGAAACATCATGAGTCAACACATTTGCGTGCGCTCGGACTCGGCTCATGGTTTTAGAGTTACTGTGCTGTCTGGCACAGGTGCATGTCGCTAGTCTTTCTAAAATTATTTTCTTTCCCAGACAGTCTTTAGACAACAGTGTGAAAGAATGCTGAGTTAAAGCAACTCTTAAAGCCATACTTGAAAGTAAAGAAAGGCAATGTTAATTGAAAACCAACAGAAAGACCAGAAAAATTCAATCCTCTCAGTATCAGACAAAAGGCGGGTGCAGATTTTATTTCAAAATGAATTGAACATCACGAGAGGGCTTCTGTCACTGCTGCAGTACTACTACTGTAGTTCACTTTTGGGGAGGGCTCCTCTGCTATGTTGCCACTTAAGCTGGTCAGGCAGCAAATGTGGATCTGGACACTCCTTCACTTACAAGAGGCTTTTAGGTTCCACAAAACCTTCCGCTGTTGGTTGTAAGTCACAGATTAGCATGCACTAGATCAACTTAGAACCTAGCTCCTAAGCTGTACCCAGCTTTTAGCTCCTTCTCCCTCTTTTGCAAGCTTTTTTATTTTTAGTAGGAAAGTCTTTTCTCTTTGGGGAAGCACTTTTGACTTCTGAAGCTCTTACGACATCTTGACTGGTTCCCCACACACACACACTGGTCAAGAGCCAGGGTGTTTTAGTAAAATGAACATGTATACACATGTCTAAAAATAAGTAATACCTGCTCCTTTACAGGTTGGAGGAAAAAAACCCACACCAAAACCACCCCAAAAATACCCACAACACAGCAGAAGCACCTTTATCTTTTCTCTTGTTTTACAGGAAAACTACAGAATAGCCAACATGCGCCAAAAGCCTCCTTACGTTCCTGTGATGTTAGAAATGAAAGTGAGTTCAAAAATGCATTAAAAGACTTTCTAACTACAAGGAAATAACCAACATACTCATTGAAACTGACATGTTTACTAACTAACATACCTAATGGGGTTTAAGTGGTCACTGCTGGGCTCGCTAAAGCATAGCACCTTGCTGAAGCAGGCAGTGCTTCACAGCCCACCTATACAAATGACAACACTTTCCATTCTTGTAGAGAAACCTAGCTGACAAGATAAGAAATAAGCCTAGTCATTACACCAATTCTTTTAACCACGGAACTAATTTCAGAGTGTCAGGAAGAAAGGACTGCAGTGTTGTGGCTGCCAGTGGGGCAGGCGTGGCATGTCACAAGTGGACCTTTATGATATCATTTCCTTCCAGTGCCATTAATCACCCCAGACATCACTTGTTCTATCAGTTATTAACCAGTTGCCCCAACACGTAGATAACTTTATCAAGGCTAGGCAGTGAGAGTCATTACGAAGCATTACAACATGCAGTGCCAAAGGCCTTTTTCCCAAAGAATCCTCTAAACTATTTCCTCAAGTCACCAGCAATTTAAAATGTGATTTCAGAAAAGGACAACTATGTTTCTTAAAGCCAAAACACTGAAGTCAAACCAGGTCTCTTAAAGCACCAATTTTCAGCCTGTTAGTGCTCTTCAAGGGGGAGAGACTCCCTCGATGTGCACACACGTCTGTGGTGTGGTCTGATGGGACAAACATGGGGCTTCAGAGCAATGGCCAGGAGCATCCCAGCTCAAGATTTAGCATTTTGTCTTTTGCTACAGACATGTCTCATTGAAGTATTTTCCCTCCTTTGCCAGTGGCACCACGGAGAATTCAATTTCACAAGGCAGTGCCTCAGGACCTGGACCAAACATGCAGAACCAATGTGTTACAGAGGGAAAGGACTGAAGATGGCTTATTGACAAGGAGGAAGAAGAGCCTGTGAGGAATATTATGAAGAACAAAAGTAAGCCTGTTTTTTCAAAGACCAAGGACCAACTTCACAATCTTGCAAGCAAACAAGCATGACTCAGCAGTATGTGACAAGACAAAACAAGACACTTCACCAACTGGCATCCAAGGGGAGATTAAACAGCTCAACGTGAACTGACTCTGCTTCCAAGTTCCAGGCCTGGCTCTGCCAATTACTTTCCTATAAAAGCCATTAGATCTAGAAACATGACCTGCTCCACGCTACAGATCAGACTTCTTGGAGCCCTCAAAGCAACCTCAATGAGCACACACCCTCCTGCCCACACAGGTAGTAGCCTGGCTGTGAGAAAGAGACTCCTGCTTTGGTTGCCAATTCACAGGAATTATTTGACAGAATTTGTATGAGTGGCAATCGCACCCTGGCTGAAATAGCCCAAGCACTGCAGTTGGAAGGAAGAGAACCACAACTAAGAACATTTTACTTGAAACTAAAGGATATCCCCCTCATTGAAACCCAGTCATTTTGAAAGCCATTCCTAAAGCACATGGTTTCATTGTTTCACAGAACTCAAAAAGGAGAAAAAGAAGATAACCAGAGAGAAAAGGGTTTGTTCCACAGCACTACGGCACAGATGTGCTCAGCATAGGTGCTTATTTTATCTATTATCACACTTACTTTAGCGTGTTTCACATGCTCTGCTTCCTTGTTACTTGGGACATGTTCAAGAATGTCACCTCACCAAAAAGGGTCAATGTTCTATTCATCTCAACAGTTACCTGGCCAGTATCAGGCGATAGGCTGTCAATCAGTACTTCCCAGGTGCAGTGCATTAAGGCAGAGCAAACACCTTCTGTCATCTCTGACACCCCTCTCGGGTTGAGCCTATATATTTGAAAGAGCTACACACATTTTGACTGTGTGCCTAGACTTCCCAAGTCATGACTCCTAAATTAGTAAAGGGGCTTCAAACTACTTAATGTACACAAAGGACTGTTTCTCAGGTACCTTCTGCACTATTACAGACTGGACCAAACCAGGTGACCTTGGAAGAGGTCAGCATCTCTGCCTTGAAACGGGACCACAAGCCCGTGTCATTCCCAGCATGCTTGTCCAGCGTGGTCTTAGAAGTCTCAAGTAATTAGTATCTCTGCCTACCTAGACAACTGCAGTATCTTTTCCACTTACCTAGCATGCCTCCTTCCTGGCACAATCGAAGCCCTCTACTTTTTGTTCTACCTACAATGACACTGGGGAATACACTTTTTTTTTTTTTTTTGGGGGGGGGGGGGAGGGGGGCAGAGTAATATTATTTTTTCCTCCTACAACAGCTTTTTACAATGTTCAAGACCTCCAGTCCTTCTCACTGCTCTCTTTTGGGCACTTTCCAGCTGATCTGCCTCTTCCTTGAAATGCTGTGCCCCAAACCAGAGGCAGTAGGTGAGGCTACTGCAGCAGCAGTCTTATCAGTGCTGTGCAGAATGGTGGCATTACTTCATGTGCCTTGCAGGTTCTGTTCCAACTTACGTACCCCAAGATGACATCCACTGGGACGTGCTATCACTGGGATGACACAAACTTCCTGAACCTGAGGTAAATGATTGCTAGGCCACAAAACAGAGGCTATGAAAGGGTGATTGTTATAGTCACTTCTGTTGCTTAGTGGCTGTGCTCCATGTTCCCGTGAAATAGTTCTGCAAGCACAATGCAGTAGGCTTTCCGTCAGAAGGATGCCTACCAGTAAGCGTTCTCAGAGATTAAGAAAACACACATCTATCCAGTTCTTCTGGGGTGTAAAAATCTTCTCTATAGACTACTGGAAGTAGCTGGAACCCAGAAATACAGTGCGCTTTTCCTCCAAGAAATACACAGGTTTTTTGCTACTACCATCAACACTTCCATGGCTTAGTATAATTTCTACCATTAAGCTAGTTGCCTTTGTTAGAGCTGATGTTAAAGAAACCTACCCACCCATCCCGCCCCCAGTTACTTCTTGTGATACAGTATTTCAGACTGACACAAGCAACAATAGGAGCTATTGATCCAAACATGTATATTTTATTTTTAAGGCTGTAAAAGCTAACTGGCATAAGCCAGACATTTAACAAAAGCAGTATTTAGGGGGTTTTGTGAGGAACTGGGGTTAAAGAAAATCCCCCAAGTTCTTCCTGGAAAAAATATGCAATATACTTCATGGCCTGCTATATAAAGAAACAGATTAATTTAATACCCTCAAACCAGCATTATTCTTAAATCTATCTTAAAACTCATGCTTATGCACAGGTTCCTGTGCACAGGCCACGGCACACAAGAGATGATAAGCAGAGAAAAAGAAAGCCATACAGATCTACAACCTGACAATAGTGTTTACCATGTTATGGTAGATTTAGTAAAGAGAGTACCTTCTCATAGGTGCTAACAGAAGGCTTAACTATCACAGAAACTAAATGGGCAGAAGTTGAAGAATCAATTTAGCTTAAAGAAAAGGAAAACAACAAACAAGTTTGAGTCACACAAATCTAGATCAGGCATACTAATATTTTGGTAGGAAAAAAATCATTGGTTGGTATGTTCAATAGATTGATCTAGAATCAGCATCAAAACAGCTTCATCACAACTCAATAAAGAACAATTAAAAAAAACCCAACACCCGCAAACAAAACAAACCAACCCTCCACAGTGATCTGTCATACCCAAATGGTCTTCAGCACAGATGACGTAGGCTCTAACAGGAGCTACATACCCAAAGAAAAGTACATCCCCTTGCATAAAACCAAAACCTGCTGAACTGATGCAGGCAGCAATTCAAGAACATGGTCTCAAGTTTCAGAAGAGTCTTCAGCAGTGGGTAACACCTGGGAACCTAAACCAGACCAAGAAGCCTTAGCTTCCTGTGTGTCAGTGAATGCCATCAGTCTGTCATGGATGATCTCCCAAGGAGAGAAGATGACAATTTGGCTTGTTCACTAAAAATCAAGAAAATCGGGCTTTACTAAAAGGCGTTCTCAATTGCCTCATTTCCACTTACTTTTGTGGTCAAAATTTGATTTTCTGAGAACTTCTGTAATTTCCTGAGAACGTTTACCTCCCAGATGCTCACCCTGTTTTTATGAAAAAACTGCAACACAATAAAATCTGACCACAGATAATCTGGTTGTTAGAGATATAGAAGCACAGTTCTTCTGTCTGTCAAACTGCAGGATTTATCGTGACATGGATTACATATTCAGGCAACTCTTCAACTCCTTTACTATTCATTTTCTACACAATATGAAGAGAAAATTCTGACTCATTACATATATAGCTACACAGAAAAGCTACCATTTTGTGAGTTGCACATGTGAATGCTTTTGCCCAAAATAACAGAGAAGTAGCTTATCATTCAGAATGGCATGACTTTAAATTACCTCCTCTTCAATGAAGCATATTTCACTTTAGCTTGTATCACTGTAACATATTCACATTGCCCTGTCTTTACTGGCTCGCATCTCCGTGGCTTCCAGAAGAGACTATATTAACAGATGACATACTCAACAACTACCAGGGAAACGAAGGTTTTTACAGAGCCAACAGCCATTTGTAAATGGCTGCACCTCATTAAACTGAAGTGGTGCCAAACACACACAACTCATTTGCTGAACAAATATATGCGTTTTTCTGTACTACCACCACCACTTCTCATATGGCATGCACAGGAGTCTTTTTATGCACAAGTCTAAAGAGACCTAGCAGTACATCTATGCATATTTTACAAAAGGATAATATGGGTATCCAATAGCCTTTACCACCATCTGCAGTTCATACCACAGCTCTGTCATCTCTCTAATGGAATAGGGCTTCTTCATTTCCCTAACCTTGTATAAATGCTTGCACACCTGCACAATGACAATCATTCCAAGGTCAATGTGATGAGCAGGGAACCGATTGGATTGACCTCTCTGGCAACTGCATAACCACTAAACCCTGCTTGAGACAGGGGACCAGACCAAGCAGCTACAGAATGGAGGAACTGTTCCTTTCAGCAGTGGCAGGGACACATGACAGTGTCAGAAAAACACACTTAAACCACAGACTCCTAAATTCTCAGTCAGGAGTCCCTAGAAACCTTGCCTTACATTTTATCAGGCTATAGATACTCTATGTTTTTCCAATAGCCAGCTACCTAAAGCTCTGGGACTGTGCCATCACCTTGGTAGAGCAGAGTGTAAAAGGCTCACAGGAAAGTCTACCTGAGATGCACAAACCAGACATTTGGATGCTGCAGCCCCGTAAGGGGCCCTACACAGGGAACTGCAACCAAAGCATATTATGCTAGCAAGCAGATAATACAGAGTTCAACAAAAAGCATAATGTCCTAGCAGCTTCACTTAAAAGCACAGGACAACTGGGTAGTAGTAGCTCCTTAAATTGCCTCCTGACTAATAAATACACTGAGGAGACAAGAAGCCTGTACCAAATGCCCACACAGAAGAGCTCAATTCTACCTCCCAACTCAAAGAGGAATGCCCTCATATCAGCAAGGCTGAGAGATACTCTCTTCTCCCCATGAAACTGTACCGATGCACAGAAAAGAATATAAAAGCCTTATTCTATCAACAGCTTATGTATAAAGGAGTTGCTGGGCAGAACTGTACGCTGCTGTGGGAAGCAGAAACCAGAACTGAGAAGGCACCTCATCCCAAGTAAATGCCCCTGCCATGGTGCTACAGACGTAACATGGAAGAATGGCTATCCTGGCACTAGCGAGGGAGCTCACATTTCTCTCTGTACACAGTGGCAGGTTCAGCCAGAGGGCTGGAGCAAGCCTGGCCCATCTTCAGGTTCGGTCTCCCTTGGGAGACACCAGCTGCAGGCTTGAAACCTGGCTTCCCACTTGCCAGGCCAAGTGCTCCATCCTCCAGGTCAACAGCTCTCATGCTGCTATCCAGGGACCACTGATCTTCTGCAACAGGCCTGTGAAACCATAATGCCTCCTTGCTCACCACACCGCTCAGAAGCCTGGAAGAGATGCAGAATCTGCGTTAAGGGCTGCAGAGAGCTCTGACCCAGTAACTCAGGAACTACTGGTCTGGGCGCTAAGCGTGGAGGTAGGTATCACCACAGGCATTGCTTTCATCTGCTTAGTCTACACCTGGAAGGAACAGCCAAGGCTGTTATGCTGTACAAAGAGTACAGCTCAGGCAGGACACATCCAGCATGCCACAGTGAGGACCAGAAGAGCAGGTGAGCAAAAAGGCCTTTGATACAGGGAAGATAACTTCGTGAATATAAAGCTTAGACAAAAGCCCCAAGACACTGTGTTCAGGCAGGACAGCTGCCATGTCAGTCACACGTATTACCAGAACTTTACATACCACGTGAAAATTTCAAGAAAAGGCAGATGTCTGTAAGTGCTCCAGTAACAAAACTGGAAGAATTCAGATGCCAAAATTTAACAGGGAAACCTACTGAAACCCAGCAGCCTAGGCTGCACTTCAAAGATGGGTACAAACATGAGGAAACTATCTTAAGGTTCCTGCCCAGTCTTTGTGGACCAGAAAGCCAAAGCCACGTCTGCCTATATCCCAAGGCAGCACTTTAACTGCTGGTCCACTTGCATGGTCCCTCATGTCTCATTGCAGCTGAGACAACAACATTGCAGCTTAGAAGGACTGCTGGAGACTAAACCTGGAACCACTCTTAAGAAAACCGTTCAACACCTGGACTCACTCTCTCAGAGGATGGTTCAAACAGATTTTGAAATGTCTGTCCATGTTCCCTATTAGGACACCAGTGCTTCGCACTAAAAGTGGATGCACTGGCACACTGCAAAGAAATTAGGATTCTTCTCATCTTAACAATACCCCTCACTTAAACCCAGCATGCTGTGGGAGCTCATGAGGATGCTTCTCTTACTTTCCTGGATTATATAACTGCTTCATTGCAAACCTGTACAAACAAAACCAAACTTTGTAGTCATCCAGAAAGTATATCCCTAGGCAACAGGCAAATAAATTCCAAGTAACAGTCACCATAAAGTACACAGCGTAGACAGACAGACACATAGTCCACTCTAACACATGAATCACTATACAGGAATGAGTATGCTTGCCTTATTTCCTACCATAGACAATATTTCTGCTAAGATATATGTTAAGCTTGGCACCACTTTTCCTGCAGCAACAAAAAGCTTACAAACACACAAGTAATCAAGTAGATATTACGCATAAAACACTTGAAATCTTTGCTAAATGAATACAGCTTCCCACCAGTGTCAATGAAAGTTACCAGGAAGAAAAAAACGGAGCATCCAAGATATCAGCACAACCTGCTTCAGCGACTATACTGATCTTTAAACCAACCACTTAACTCCACTTCTACGGAAAGGCTAATATTAAATGCTTTTTAAAATATCGAAGCATGACTGAACAGACATCTATCCAATGTCTGCAAATGCTATTCTAAGTGAGCTTAGCCTGTACAGAATGCGATAGCCTAATTTTCATTAAGAAATTAGGGAAGTATAACAAGAGAGACACTTTGGGGTCAATTTTCACAGCACTGCAAGGACCTAGAACTATTAATAAATTTACACAGTACACAAAGAAATTGTGGATGTTATGTAACACAAGTGTAAGGAATTTCTGAAGTAGAAGAAAATGAAGCAAAGAACCTAGTGAAAAAGAGAAACAAGGACAGCAGAGGACAGAAAGTCAGTTTTGGAGATTCCTAAACATGTAAGAACCTACAGCATGTAATACCAAGAATGAAAGAAAAATCACTACAAAAAACATTTTCATGTGTTTTTGGAGATTCCCCTTAATTTCTGGGCACAAAACCCAATCTACACCAAGCCTCAAAGCCCCAGATTTTTTTATGCTTATTAGAGGTTGAAGCATACTTTTGAGTGTCACAAAAACTAACCAAAAGTCTCTTAGGTAAGGTCACAGCTTAGTGTTATGCATCTGAAGTATTTTGTTTGGAGAATCATGAAATTTAAAGAGATATTAAACCCGAACCTGTGCCCTCTTTCATACTTTAAAAAACTCTGCTAAGTTTTGCTGAAGTTTGACAGGAGAAGATACAGGACACCAAGAACACAAGCTGATGTAAAAGCTTCTGTCGCTTTCTTGAAATAGTTCTCTGTTTCTTCTGCCTCCTTCATCTTTACAGGAAGGAGCAAGTGCTGCCAACAGAAATTTCACAGGGACTGGTGTTTTCAGCATGACACACTTTAATGAAGTATATTTGAAGTCTCGTAAAATATATTCTTCAAAGTCTGAACAAACGTCACAGAAACCAGAACCCCAGTTACTTACAATACTTTCAGTTACCAGGAACTGATTTCATATACTTGCTATAAACTTACTATTAGAATGAAATAAGAAAAAGCTGTTATTCAGTATCAGAAGCTGTAATGTGTGTGTCACAAGACCTTGGACCTACATGGCGTATACGCTTCCAATTAAATAATAAAATTGTGTAATATGCTGCATATATTATCCTCTAAGCTATGCAGATAAAGTCTAATTGCAGCTTATCAAACTAACCTTTACCTTTGGGACCGCAGAAAATAGAGACAGTTTATTATTAATAGACACCTCCAGACCTCTCATTCATGTCTCAGGCGAATACCGGCTGGCCCAGGGGCTCACGTACCCTAATTTCACGTCCCCTCACACAACACGAAGGAAGGCTGTTCCCAGCAGTCTGACCCTTCCCAATGGTAACCCTGCTTCAGCTCCCCGCCTGCGCCAGGTCTGCGGAGCCCCCGGCGGGGCTGCTCCGGCGGCAGCGGGTGGCGGCCGGGCAGCAGGCCGGGCTCGCCGGGCCCTCGCACCCACCCCGCACCGGGGCTCCCGGGCCCGCGGCAGCCGCCCAGGTGAGCGGCGGGCAGCGCACCGCGGGCACGGGGCGGGCCGCCCCGAGGGCACCGGCCAGCCCGGCCTCCCCCCGGTCCCGGCGGGCAGAGCCGGCCGCGGGGAATCACGCACCGAGCACAACTCGCGCGAAGGCCGGCGCAGGCCACGGCCGAACGCGGGGCGGCCCGGCCCCGCTCCCGCTCCCATCCCGGGGCCGCCGCCCGCCCCAGCTGCCTCGGCGGCCGCCGCGCCGCAACCAGCGCCGCCTCCTTACCGGCACAGCTCGGCGAAGGCCTGGAAATTCAGCTTCCTGATCTTCTTCTCGCTCAGCCAGTAACCCACCCGCTTCCCCTTCAGGAAGGTCTGCATGGTGCCGGCCCGGAGAGGCGGCGGCCGCCCCGCGAGGAGGGGGAACAGCCTGGGGCGGCGGGGGCAGCGCGGCTACCGCTCGCACTCGGCGCCTGCGAAGCAACGGCTTTAAGAAGAGAAGAGAAAGGAACATCAGTCGGTTCCCCGCGGAGGACGCCGGCGCTACTCTCCGCCCTCCCGCCCTGCGCCGCTGAACCGAGCCAGGCGCAGCCTCCGCCGCCGGCGGCCAGCGGCGTGCAGCCCCCGGCAGGCCTTGTCCCGCACCGGCAGGCAGCTCACCGCGGCCGGCGGAGAAGGCGCTTCTGCCGGCGGGGAAGCCGCTACGCCCGCCAGCCCGCCCGCTGCCAGCCGCAAAGCGGCCAGCCGAGCCAGCGTGCCGCTGCCGCCCGCCGAGCAACACCCGCCTCAGCGCCCCGCCGCCCCTCTCCCGGGCCGCCGCCGCCCGCACGGACCCCGCCGCCAAGCTCTCGCCTCCTTGCCCGCCCGCCCGCTGCTGCTGCTGCTGCGCGGCTGCCGTGCTACTGCAGCCGCTCAGCTCCCCATTTGGCCGCTATTCGCAGCCGCCTCCACTTCCTCCTCCTCCTCCGGTTCGTCCCCGCCTCTCCCCGCTGCCAGCCCACCGCACAGGGGCGGGCGAGCGACTACAGGACACGCCCGCCGCCGCGGCCCCGCTCGCACCGAGGGACCTCGCCCGCCCGCCCGCCTGCCGCCGCCAGCAGGGGGCGGCCGGGCCGCGCCGCCGCCTTAAAGAGACCGTGCCCCCTTCGGGATGGCCGGCTAGCGGCGGGCTGTGCCGCGCGGCCTCTGCCCCGCCGGGGTCACGGCGCCCGGGCTGGGCTCGGGCCGGTGTTTGCGCCGCCTTTGCCGCTCTCCCCTGCGGCTCTTGCCCACCGGCGGCACGACGGGGGCATCCTCCGGCCCTTGCCGGAGCCGCTGCAGGGCCGAGGGCCCGGGGCCGACCGCCGAGGGGACCCGCGCCGCCCCGCCCCGCTGCCTCGCACAGAAAGCGGCAGCCTAGAGAAAGGAAAAAAAGCGGGCTCGGCTGTCCGCATCAAAAACCAGGGAGATGCTGTCCCTGGGAGATTTAAACGGTTCCAGGCGACAGCGGGTGGCAGCTCCCGCCTCTGCTCCGCGAGAGGAACCCGCGGGGAGGGTCCCGTGCCCCCCCGCCCCCCCCCCCCCCCCCCCCCCCCCCCCAACAAGGGGCTGCCTGCTCGGCTGCCGCCGGCGCGGGTCCCACCGTGTGTCCCACCGTGTGTCCCACCATGCTCACCAGGCCAGGGGGGCCGGAGGCGCCCAGTGCACTCCGGCTGGGAGGCCTGTCGATGAGCCATCTCCATTTGCTTTCCAAAGGAAGCACCGATTATACCGCTACTTGTATTTCTATTAGAGATACTAAAACTCGTAGTTCAGTATAAAGGTGTACATATTTCACAGCAAAAAGGTTCCTGTAAATAAGAGCTTTCACTGCAAAAGCATGTTAGCTTCCTTCTTCCAGCATTTGGCATGTGTCTGTAAGGATTTAACATAAATTTCATCAACAGCTATTCCTTGACGGTTTTGCAGGAGGCAGGAAAAGGCAGGCGATGCCAGCATGAGCTGGCATTCCGATTTTTTGGGCAGTGCATTCTGAAACACTGAGGCAGCTGTTCTGTGCATCATTTCAGAGGAAGAATGTTTCAGCCTGAATTACTGTGGTATCTCACAGCGCAAGTGTAATTTTCCCATCTTTGCTTCTCCCCTTCATCTGAAATGAGCGTACCCAGCCTGAATGTTTTTCTCTGTCTCTCTGGGAACTAAAAGTGTAGCTTTTATAATAATTATGTCTTTCATAGAGTGGTTGGCAGTACCTGCAGTCCCGAACTGGCATGCTGCCGCTGTGATGGTGCTTTCTGTGAACCACGCCTGAAGTCCCGTGCAGCTGAAACTGTTGTGCTGACTCACAGTGCCACAACAAACGTGGTTTAATAACTTCAGCAGAGTATCAAAAAGGCATTAGAAGCGTCCATTCGAAGGAACTAAGGGGGAAAACCTTAAGAAATATGAAAGAGGTCATTGACCTAGTGAGTAGGTAGAGCCATTTTACATTCCTGTCGTTATTTACATGAACGATGAGGTAATCCTAAACCAAGAGTATATTAGAAAGTAGGTGGGGAGTGGAATCACCTGCAAAGAGCTTATACCAATGTCTTTTGACAATGTATATAAATAGTACTTCTTCTCCATTTGTGGTGGCTTTGAGAAATAAATATTTTTCTCCTTCATCTTACATTATTTGCCACTGATATGTTATAAACAATTCATTAATGTAACTAGAATTAGTAAACATGTTTTGATAGCATGATTCCTGCTGCAGAATGTTACACTGATATTTAAACACTTCAGGAAAATTTGTAACTCAAAGGTGCAAATACAGACTTGATCAAACATTATCAAAATCAAGTAAGAATCCTGAAACAAATTGATCTGGGTTTCCTATTTCGAAGTGTTTTATTTTGCTAATATTAGTGCTTTATTTCACTATCATTTCACTGGACTTATTTTAGACTATTAAAATTTGCATCAGTATATTAAGCTCAAAATTTATATTTGCATCAGAATGGAATACGAATGTCTTGAAACATGACATTATTGAAGCCATCTTCCTAAATGACTTCTTTCTGAATGTTTTTTCTTTAAGAAAAGTCCTGGTTTCAGACCAATCTAAAACACAGTCTGAAGAGCAGAAAGATTTATGAATTTCATTCCAGATATGGGAAAGCAGGTTATCAAAGGTGTTGAACATTCTTGGCTCCTGCAGAAATGAAGCACAGGAGCTACAAAGGAGGAATTTGCTTTGCTTCAAAATAGACAAACTTGAATGACACGTATCAGAGACCAGATTCAACCTCAGGAAGGAGAAAGCTGGTAAATTCCTTTATTTTAAACTACCTTTTTTTTCATCTTTAACCATTGAAAAATTTCAGGTGTGGGAAATAACATCTCATCTGCTGTGCCACTGTACTGCGTTTTGCTACACAATGTTGCTAAATAAATTATAATCCTCTGTTTACATTGCAGAGCCAGTTCAGGCAAAGCCAAACCTGTGACCACATGAAGCCCCAGGGTAACGTTTACCCAATTTCTGATCAGGAGCAAGTTGACCATTCCTGTGACTTTTGTGGCCCAGTGCTATAAACTGCAACTCATGAGCTGCTTCATGCTAATTAAGGGGTGAGGGTTGATTAAGATCTTGAGCCCTCCAGCAATCAGAACTATCTTCCTCTTCATCTTAGCTTCAGATTTACAGGTCAAAGCAGGTTTCCCTTGTTGAGCTGGAATTTCTCACACCTTGTCTTCTAACCCTTTCAACAAATAGAGGGGTTTCAACAAGGCTTGACGCTTTTTTAGTGAAATTCCATCAAAGTTCATTTTAGAATAAGATGAGGTATCTCCATTCATTTGTTAGTTATCAAAGTGTATTTTCTCAGTGAATGATTAAGAGCAATTTTCTCAACACCTGGCAAAAGTCATGATAGGATCTTTTGCAATGAATGGAAAGAAGAAGGTAATTTTCACTGCCTATAGTTTAAGATTTTTACATATTATTTTTATTTCTTATTATTACAGGACAGGTGTTACTTTGCTGCAGATGGGCAGGTGGAAGGGCTGAGCCTTCCATATCAGGGCAGGGCTCCTCTTTTTCCATTTGGTCAAACTGCCAAGTCGGGTCCTGTGCTAACGCAGCACGCTGGAATGAGGCTGTAGGTGGGAGGGAGCATGAAAACGCCACGCATGTGTTTCACTGCCGCTTCTTGCCTTTGAGAGACTCAAAGTTAAAGAGTCCTGATGCCGCACAGCATCTGGGACTAGTAATCACCAGTGAGGCAGCTATAAAGGCATGAGAAGCATTGTGGGATACCATTTCCTCAGGTCTCTGCTGTATCTACAACTGATTCATTACTGCAAGATTCATAAAGAGGCCAGATATGACTTCTTTTCACAGTGGTTCACTAAAGGACATGTCTGAGCGAAGTAGAGCTTCTCCAGTTTATGGTTGTTTTTTGCCTAACTTCTGGCAAAACACATTCTAATCTCAGCTGCTGCCTGGAAACTTTAATGAAGGTACTGTAGATCAGCAGCTTTTAAATGATAAACCAGTGAAAGTTAGTACTTGGGAATAAAAGCTTATTTCTGATTTTTCTGTTCAAAATCACAAAGGTTAACAAGTCAAGAGACAAACTTCAGCCAGCCACTGTAGGGTTCCGGTAGCGGCTCATGGGAGAGAGGCCCCCCCAGTGGCTGATTTGGCCCAGCTTCATTTCTCTAAATGACCTGTTTTCCATAGGGACTGCACAGGAGGATTTGCCTCGCTAGCTAGAAATCAAACTTTCATTTTACAGTCAAGTAAATCAGGCATTGCTGTTTAGAGAAGCGGTCTCCCCAAAAAACTGCCTCTTGTTCTTACCTTCTGCCATGTGCTCCTTTGCAACAGCCCAAGTGCTCATGTGGTAGTAAGTGTGCTAAGATGGAGACATTTAAATATTCACTTGGAACTTTATGACAGAACATGATGTAGGTATTACTGCCTGAAATGTAATTTCATGTAGCTGTGATAAGAGGAGCAGCTTACAAACTCCTCACAGTAAGGAACAAATATAGAAAACCTTTTATTTTAAAGATTTGCAAATACTGATTAATGTGCTTCTGTTAATGCACATTTTGTAATGCACATGTTTATGCAAATATCACTTACTAATAAATTAATTAAATTCTCCCTTTGCGAGTAACCATCATCTGCTGTTAACAGCACCATTCAAATGCTTCAGTCATTCTGGGTCTCTGTGCCCACTTCTGGTACAGACCTCTAGCATGGGCTTCAGAAAAAAACAAATTCAGGTAAGGGCTAGGTGAGTACTTAAAAGCTTCATGACTACAGTGAACTGGTTTTTATCTTCCACAAAAGTCTGTAACAACGAGCCCTCCCTACAGAAGAGGATGAAGATCTACTTCCAGTTGATGAAATTTATACGAGAGCCCCCCACCCAGATGCTGGCCTTTCAGTTGAGCTGACAGCTCTCAGTGTACACTTGAATGAGTAACTAGGTGCTCTCCAGGTCTGATGCTAGGATTAACTTTTGCCGTTCAGCCTGCCTCTGACAATGATTTTCCATTGCCTCAGACAAGTCTTTTATTCATCCAGGCTTAGATTTTATTTCTTTAGGGACTCTGAAGGAATACTGAGACCAAAAAATGGGAGAACTGTAAGGGACACCCGTTGTACCCAGTGGGCAGCTCTACAGGCAACTGAAATGTGGAGTTTACTAGAAGAGCATAAGCTATCAGTTTGGTTAGACTAAATAAATACCATCAATAAATGGGACTGACTGTGTGATGTTATGAAGCACCAGTCACTCTCAAGTGCCCAACACAATCCTTTCCATTATTTACATGCAAAACCTAAACTGTGGAGTTTAAGAATAGGCACAGAATACGTAGAACAGTTCTGAAAATAAAACCACATAAGATGATGGTTGAGAGACAAACCTTCAAATCTTCAAATAATAAAATCTTCAAATAATAAAATGTTATGAAACGGCTAAATACTAGGTGATTGAAGTACTCTAGAGAATGAGAAATAATAAAGCTTTTAAGAACAGAATGAATTTAAGTGATGGAAAAAGGGAGACACTGATACCTCTGTAGGAAAGTGGGAGTTCTGTTTTTTTTATAATGTATGCAAACATTTAGGTAACTAAGAACCTATCAGTCCTCACATCATATGGATGGATGTCTGACACGCATGACTCTTCCAGTACATCTCAGAAGTGGCTAACTATGTGCTAATACCTAAGCTCTAACAGGACACAGGGGAGACGTTCCTACAAAATGACACACACATGTACGTAACAATTATTTTTTTTTAATGAAAGCTTAGATTTAGCAAATCCCAAACTATATCTTCTCTACCACCACCAAACTTCTATCTTGATCTGTGCAAAAAAGCTGGGGTTCTTTGAACGTGGGAAAAGGCCTAATCCAAACTGTGTTCACTCTGTGTTTGTTTAGTAAAAGTTGTGCTTCAGGAAAGTCTAAATATAGATATCCCCTACTGCACACAGTTCACAGTCTAAGCAAGATAGGCACAGCGTGGGAACTGGGAATCTCAGAAAAGAAAATAACTAAATCTCTTTAAAGTCATTCTATGGTATTACTGACTTGCTTCACAAAGGTAGTACAGAAGATAATTAGTGAAAAATAATAAAAAAAAGCAGGCGCGTCATTACAGCCTCCTCTCACAAGGACAGAGCTGTCACTCCCTTGGGTGGTCAGATGTTTCTCTTGGAATATGTACATGGAGGGAAGGAGGGACAGTGCATATCGCTAATAAGTGACCTTGAGAAAGGTTTTTTGGGTTTGGTTTTTTTTACTTTTTTTTTTTCTGCTGATGGTTGAAAAATAACTTTTAGGCCAGCTGACCAAAGCCAGCATTTTCACAGCCTGCAGACCCCTGGTTGTGAACCTGTTTTTCTTTTTTAAATGGGTGACTTTTCAGTTCACTTGTTTACATGAACAAACACGTCAGCAGCAGCAAACTCAGCATGGAAATTCAATAACTGCTCCTTTCTGGTAGTATGAGCAGACTATTCAGATTTTAGCTGAAATGATGAAAAAGCAGATTTCTCAGAAGTTTAATGCCAGCTTTGGAAATGACTTTTTGTTGTATATTATTTGTGGAGATTTAGTTAAAAATCAATAAACTCCAATGAATAATGCTTTTGCTGAAATGCAGTTTATAACTGAAAACTGCTTGACCAAAATTCTGCAGGATAGCTCTCCTTCTAGATCAGTACAATGCTGGGTCATACTGCCGGAGCTGTGAGATCAATACCTGCATTGCTTCTTCATAAATTGTATTTGTCCTCTGTTTAAATAAATGCCATGGAAAGAAATATTCAATCATCATCTCTGCTGGCATTCTTTTACTATGTTTTGTCAGCTCTTGCTAAACTTTGAGGCCACTTTGTAATTGGCTGAAAACAGAAGGTAAAAGCAAAGATTTTACCTCTTTCCTGCCAGAATTATTTTGACCGCAGACAGCACAGACATGAAGCTTATACTCAGTGGTAACTAAAGAACAAGAAGCGTCGTAACAAAGTCTAAAAGTTCAGTCTAAAATGCCAAAGACCTTCTTCATAAAAGACTCTGTTCTTTAGAGGCACTCTGACAAAGGGTAATAGTGTGTAATTCTAGCTTTGGCAGATGTGTACTGTAGATATTTGGGGTAATGAGATAGCTGTTCAACTTGTAAGTATCAAAAAATTTGTTGGAAATATGGTAAATATTTTTAGAACCAAGAACAAAGTATGGCTGCTATTTGGAGAACCTGGATAACAGGATTGCCTGAAGCTTAACTCAGATGTGGCTGCTGCTAAGAAACAAAAAGTAGAGCAGAATTTCAGGAACAGAGAATTAAAGATCAAGGTAATTTAAGGTCCCAACATTTCAAAGTATGGTAAGTAAGTCAAAGGAGGAAAAGATCACCATGGATTACACAGCTCAGTGAATACCTCTGCTTCATGTAGTCAGTGTAGCCAAAACATACAAACATCATATTTCAATTCGAAATGAGAAGAAATAAAATATAAAAATGCCAACATATAGAAGTGTCTTATATGCTCCCAAAATATTGATGTGCTACCCCCTGTAAGAAAACACATTTCCAACAGAGAAGTTCAAAGAAAGACAACAGTAAAGGCAAAATAACGATCCAACAACAACAAAACAAAACAAGAAAACAAAAAAGGAACCAGAAGACTGTAGCCTTACTTTCCTAAGAAGTTATACAAAACAAGAATTCATAAAATCTGAAATAAAGCATATGAAATTGAAGCTGAGGGAAACTAATGCTTCTGATTCACAAAAAATGTAAGATAAAAAACTGATCAAAACAAGCTATTACACCAAAACAGGATACTATGAAATTCACAGCAACTAAACAAAACTGCTACAAGCTGCGAAAACACTGGGCATTCATTCACTCACTGATAAAAATTCACATGAGCACTATAAACATTGTTTTGAGAAAAAAAAAAAAAAACACCAAAAAAACCCAACCCTAAAGGCATTCTTTTTTCCCAATATGCCTCCTCAGTTTTTCGGGTGTGTTACTTAAGATTCACTGGAAAACCTTTCCCTTTTGTATTTCTTCATAGACACAGCACTAACTCTTCTTGAACACATAAGGGAGTTTGCCCATCTGGAGCTAAAGGCAGATGCCACATGAGGCTTGGGTTTCCACATGTGTTTTCTTTCCCCAATCAAAGCAGCAGTTCTTCAGTTTGCTCTTCTGTGCCCTACCGTTTGAGTACAAGGAAGAGATGGGAGCCTATTTGGGTCTGAAGAAAGTCTTCCTGTCAGTTGCCTTCCTCCTCAAGCCAGCAAGTGAGCATTTTCAAGGAGCTAAGCCTCAGAAGCTTAGCCCTACCTTAAAACTAGTCAAAGACTCTCAAGGTTAAGGTTAGGTATGATCATCAGAGCACCAGCACATAGGCTCATGCCGTTCTCCTCCCCTACACCAATTTTTTTCTTGGAATCCCAACACATATGGACTCTGTATGGATCCCAGATCTCTAGCCAAGAGTTAGTCTAAAAGGATTAAGATGGAAAAAAATAATCTAGGAATGTGGTATTCTTGATGAATCAAAAAATCGGTGTCTGAAAAAGTGGAGGGCATGTACTGTCTTGAAAGAAACGTTTCTGTAATTAGATTTTCACTTCTTGGTTACTTATCAATAATGAGAACCTACCTATGACTATGGTAAATCTTCATCTACACAAAGAATGCATGGTGCGTTCTGTCCTTCAGCTTCTGTCTTCCATTTAGAAGCCAAATTAATTTTGGTTTGGTAAGTATCTTAGGTCTTCTACCTTTGCTCTTGTATTTTGGCCAAAATCTAAGCTTAGTGAAGATCTTCCTTTAATACTAAGTTATGAAAACTTTGTTTGACACAAAGATTACAACTAACCCTTCTATTTCCTACTGTCAAGCCCTCACATGTCCTGTGTACTTTGTCAGGACCTAATAACCCTAACAAGCCTCATGTGCTCCTCAGCCATGGCCTCAGGAGCCCCATTTAATCTGAGCCCTAGGCCTTCAGCCCAAACTCCAAATGTAGGAGTAGGGATCTCCAGTTCAGCTGTGCCTATATCTAGCCACGTTCATCTGGATCCAGGCTTACAGGCTGACTTCCTAGCTTGACCTCAGTCTTTTCTTATCAGTATGGACCTGCCTGGCAATCACTAGGTTATGTCTGACCCTAGTTATCCTTGCTAGGCCCGACTGTAACCTGTGGGCTGCCTTCCCAGCTTGACCTTGGACCTACCTCGTTACTTGCCTGATGACCTGGACTCTCGGCTGAATCTGGTGTGCCCTGCTTGCTTTGCTTGGGTGGTGTGAGAATGGGTTCTGGCAGTGAGGCTCTGTCCTATCACCTGTGTTATCATGCTTGGCTCCTGCCCTTTATGGAACAGCCAGCGCTCACTGCTCCTGATGCTTTGTGTTTTGCCTTCAAAATAAACCCAGTAATCCCAACAATAACTTGCATGTCAAAACTAAGTGAAACACTTATTTTAACGTTAAAAATCCCATTATTAACCCTCTAATTCTAGGCCTGAACATTAAATGTTAATTCCTTTTGATTCATCAGACTTCTGACTTCTCCTCCTGTTCGCAAACTGAGTATTACCCTTTTGGGTCTCACCAGGGGGGTGTGCCCATTTCAATATGGAAAGTATGAGCTATTGCCCCCTTATTGTTACCAGCCCTGGTGATTGGAATTTAGCTTGAAACCCCTCTAAAGGTGAGAATAGTTGCTTCTTGTTCCACTAATTTTGATATTATTTTTCCCCCACAAAGGCTGCTGCTAAAAAGACCCAAACAAACCTTCAGCTGAGGAATTTGCTGTGTCCCTTCCTATACTATTGCCAAAGGTTAAGCATAACACTGAATCTATGCAAATTGAGATCTAGACCAAAGATACTACAAATCACTCTGTCTTTCAAAGACAGCTTGTGTTTGCTATAAGAACTCCACAAATTTTTTAGATCTTTCTTTTCATAAACATAATTTCAGGCCTGCGATTAATACAGAATAAAAGACCCTTAAACCAAGCAGGTTAAATCCTAAACCATCCTCCCTTTCCAACTCCAGCCCTTCAGAGGACAGACTTGTTAAGTAGGAGGAATATGCCCCACATTTCACTCCTTTTTCTTCAGAATCTGAAGTGAAACTGCTGGCTTTACACTAAGCATGTGTATCCACTGCCAAGCAATATATTCACAGTCATGTATTAATTCTGACTGAAACCCTTCTCCTTGACATCTAGGTTAGTATTTTAAAAGAAGTAGGCTCTATGTGGTGGCTATTCCATTTCCTATCATTACTTCTAACCCCAATATAAGAAAATGCAATAAAGCCATACTTGAGTAGGTTTGTCAGCTATCCAGGAGCTATATTCACTTCTAGATCAACTGGGACCTCACCACCTGTAAGAAGGGGAAGAATGGCATTTAGTCAAGAGCAGTGTCCCAGGGATAATTAGCTGTACAGTTATTCATACCTACATCTTTCATCAGAACTACACTAACAGTTTATTTAAACTTCATGAAAGATCATGAAATCTTCACTCAACTGAAGTGCGGAACTTCTGAACTGAGTCAGGGTTTCACCGGGCCTCGAAAGGTTGGCTTTGCCTGTGGTGTTGAGCACCATCTAGTGTCCCCACAGTGGGCAAGGAGCAATTAGTTGGATGACCATCAAAGCAAAAAACCAACCAAAGTACAAGTCTTAAGGTGAAGTTGCTCTGTGCCACGGAACTTATTTCTGACTCTTCTGGGCTCTCAACAGTGTCATTTTTCTCTAATGATATCTGCAGCATTGTGCATTTAGTCATTCACTGTCCTGAATATAATCCAAAACACTCTTTTCTAACATTTTTCATTGAAACAACAAACGTAGCAGGATAAGCCATCAGAAATCTAATTTTGCAGCAGCTTTGATATACTGCCTCATCCTGCTACATCCCCCAAGAAAAACGGCAGAAAATACTTCATGTCTGTATTTTTTTACACCCAAACAAAGCTGTCACTGCTTTAGCACCTTTCATTTATTTGACACACCCTTTTAAATTATCTTTTAGCCTTCTTTTTAACTATAGCTGGATGCATGTCAGTTGTGGCCACCACTGTTTCTCTACAGAGCACAGAATTCAGTGCTGACTGCCAATGAGTCAGTCATTTCAATGCTAACAGACAGTTAATAGTCATGGTTTTGACAAATCAAATGGATCTGAAATCCATCTTGCTCATAGTTGATTCAATTTGTGAAGCAGTTCAGTAAGAAGTTACAGCAGTTCCCAGCAGCAATATGATCCCGGGGTTACAACAACACAGTAAAAAGTTTCCATTTTATGTATAATGCTATGCAGCTAGAGAATTCTTTTAACTAGCACAGGAAGTGTATGTTAAACAGTTGCTGAATTCAGACAAGTTGAAACACCTTCCGCACAAGTAACCCTTCCAAAGATCACTGTGATGCACACTAGTGACTGCGTACATCTGACCAAATCAGGTATTTTTTTGGTCAATTTAGGTAATCTTTTGGGTTTAGTGAAGACTTTTTCTTAGTACTGTATTTCCTAATAATTTAATTTAATAGAAATAAGCCAGTAAGACAGGTTTACCTATAAATATATACTGGTTTTTATGTACATATGTATCAGCTGTTGGGAGAGTGTTCCACAACATAATCAGTCGCCATTTTATTGCCTTCAACGCATTGCACCTGGCTAACACAGCCAACTGTTTATCGGCTAACAGCGCGCCTGTTAAATTTCTTTTCTCCTCAGGTGCCTGGGCAATGCCCTCGAAGAGGCAGTGCAAGCCCAGCCGGGACAGAGGCCTGCCCGCCAAGGCATGCTGGGGCCAGCGCTGCGCGCCCCCGCCACCACACGAAGCAGCACTAGCGCTCAAGCGACGGCGGCTGGGGGCCGGCAGCCACAGCCGTGCCGCCAGTAACCGGAGGGTGACTAAGGGTGACGAACAACGCCGCGGAGCCGCCGCCGCCATTTTGGGCGAGGCCAACCACGCCACAGAGGGGCGCGGGCCCGAGCCAAGATGGCTGCCGGCCAACCCGCCCCAGCTCAGCCCCGCCCCGGCTCGGATGCAGACGGCGCGCACCGGAAGTAGTTCTCCCCATGCCGGAAGTGCCGCGGTTCCGGAGCGGTGGCCGGGCGGCGATGGCAGCGGGCCGGCAGCGGCGCGGCGGGCCGGTGGGCCCCTCCGCGTCCCGGCGCGGCGGCGCGGGCTGAGGGGAGCGGGCCGCCTGCCGTCGCCCTCCCGCTCCCTCCTTCTCCACCAGAGGGAGGTAAGGGGCTGCCGGCGTCAGTGAAGGAGCCGTCGCGTTGCGGCGGAGCTTGTCTCGCAGCGGAGCGCGGGTCCGGCGCTTGGGGGACTGGGGGCTGTGGGCGACGTCGGCAGCCGTTTAGCGCGCCCTGCTGCGGGGGAAGAGTCCCGAAGCACCCGCGGAACGGGGGTGGATGACTCTGACGACCGTTGCGGGTATTTCCGAGAGCTGCCAGTAAAAATAGTGTCTTGAGACGGAAAGTAACGAGAAATCTCTCTGCGTTATCTCGGCCTCTTTCGGTGTAACCCGTAGCTGAGGCTCCTCTTCTGGCTGCTGCTGCCTAGCAAGGGCAGGAGAGAAAACAACTAATGTTTATAATCTTAAATCTGCTGCGGTTTGTAATAGTGTTTGTACTTTCAATATGTGCGTTCCTTTTGAAGTTTTATTTTATTTGAAGGTGACTACTTGTTAGCCATCTCTAAAATGCCCAAGTACTGGAAAGAACGGACAGTGACTTAGCCGTTGGGTAAACACGGCGTCTGGAAATCTTACCCACTGGATCAACAACTTCTTACACAAGTATTTCCATTGTCCTACTAAAAGTATTAAGCCAGTGTATTAAAGGGAAACATACTGTTATGTGATATGGAAGGATAAGCTAAACAACAAATAACTGACACAGGCATAATTAATGGCATTCTCAAGTATTTACTGTCACTATATGTTTGACTCTTAGCCACCATAAATGCAGCAGTGTGAGGGCCAGAACCACTTCTGCAGGGCTATCCTGATCACATTCTGTCAGGTCAGGATTGAGGATATCCTTCAGATGTGGAAAATCAGGAAGCCTTTTGAGATTGCTAATAACACAGATTAGTTTGGCCTCAGGAAGGGGGATTTAGAAAGGTGTAGTGATTTTTTTATCAATTAATGGTTCTCTCTGATACTTAATAATTATTGTTCTGTATGCGTTAAATAGGCATTTCTGCCTAGTTTTTTTTAAAGCCTGAAATAGCTTCTTAAAATAGTATTGCATAAATTAATTTTGCCCCTCTCTTAAAAAAGGTAGGAAAGGTAAAACTGCAACCATCTGAAAAAGCGTATTTGTTAGAAGAACTAACCAGCTGCAGTGATGCAGCGGTTCTCTCTGCCCTGCCCAAGGGCTATTTTGAGGGAAGTTGGTGATTACTTCTTGGTGTGAGCAGAAGCGCTTCAGCTACAGTGTTTGTGACTAGTTGGAAGAGTGTTTCAGGTCACCTACACCCATACGGCTAGCTGGAGATCTTAAAGCAGCTGAAATCAAGCCCAGTAGTGTCTGTGGTGCTTCAGTAATTTGTACTTCTTCTGAAAAATGCCATTTGATTGGTGTCTGGTTTGTTCTGCACTGAGTCAGTTACTAGTACAGATGTTCATCTCTTTTCCTCCAGAAGGCATACTGCAACTGTTGACACAGGTAGAGCACAAATACAGTTAGGTGCAAGTAACATGCTTATAGTATCTTCATGTGTGCAAACACATGTGTACGAATGCATACCTTCAGTACTTATCTTCTCGCGTTCAAATCAAAAACATCTGTTTGTATGGTTCATAGATGGGCACTTAGCTAGAGCTTAATAAAACTGAGTGTTGCTACACCACAGACAAGCAGTGATGCTCCTGTTATTGGCTGGCTAGTAGCATC
The DNA here is from genome assembly GCF_023638135.1 of Falco biarmicus. Classification (NCBI taxonomy): domain Eukaryota; kingdom Metazoa; phylum Chordata; class Aves; order Falconiformes; family Falconidae; genus Falco; species Falco biarmicus. The sequence continues at coordinate 31,628,161 of NC_079294.1, forward strand.
TTTGTCTTGCGGATTTCGAAGAACTTTACAAACTTTCTGTGTTTATAAAAAGTCTTTTATTATCCTCATCCTGCAGCAAGAGACACCGAGGGCAGATAGGGTAACTTACCTAATTCGTAATTTGTTTTGTTCACACAGTACTTGAGTATAGCCTGGTATAACTTGATAGCTAGCAGGCCCTAAACTAGCCAGAGCCACTGCTGGAGCATTGTATGTAATTACCACTGTGCCAACAACAGGCTAATAGTATGGTTTTCTCTGATGTAGAGAGAACTTGGGTCTTCAAAAATGTGTGTGCGCTCTTTTTACTAATGCGTAATGGAAAGTTATAAAAGTTAACTTACAAACACCAAGCTTCATCTGTGTCCCTTTCGCCAAACTGTACTGAATGTATATGTTGCCTTTTGTTCCAGGTGCAGAGCATGGAGAATGATGAACTTCCGCCAGAGGATGGGATGGATTGGTGTGGGGTTGTACTTGTTAGCGAGTGCTGCAGCTTTTTATTATGTCTTTGAAATCAATGAGACTTACAACAAACTAGCACTGGAGCACATTCAGCAACACCCTAAGGAACCACAGGAAGGAACCACATGGACGCACTCCTTAAAAGTACGACTGCTATCCTTGCCTTTTTGGCTGTGGACTATAATATTTTTAATACCGTATTTACAGATGTTCTTGTTTCTCTATTCCTGTACGAGAGCTGACCCCAAAACTGTTGGGTATTGCATCATTCCTATCTGCTTGGCTGTTATTTGCAATCGTCATCAAACATTTGTGAAGGCCTCTAATCAGATCAGTAGACTACAACTGATTGACACTTAGCTCAATTTCTAGTTTCCGTAGCTGTTCTGAAGCAATTGCATATGCCTGATCTAATCATAAGACTGAAGTTCTGAGTGAAGGCTTGAAAGAGCCTTTTCTTTCAAACTGTTAAGCAATGAAGAGAGTGACTGTTTTCTATTTAAAAAAAAAAGTTAACTACAAAGGTTTTTAAATATGGGTCTATCAGAATGGCCAGAGTGGGAGAGTCCTGTGTGACACTTGATGGAAGTATTCCTCATTTTGCCTTAATGATGCAAAATTGCAGCACTCCATCTGAAACATCCTGTGGGGGAATAAGTTTCTGGTCTGTGACTTTACTCCTCTGTGCAAAAAAACTGATTTCCAATGTTTTCCCTTGGAGTAAAATCAATGAGAAGATACTACTTTTGTGGTAAATGTGAAAAGAAAAATCAGAACACGATTATAAAAACGGCACTTAACACAGTTCTTTTGCTTTTTCTTTTTTTTTGAAGTAATACCTACATCAGTACTAGTTTTAATGAATTTTTCAAAAGTAAGTTTAGATATAAATACAGGAAGCAAAGAATAAAGTTTGTGTGAACCTTTAAAGGAAAAAAGGTACTTTTTTTTTTTCCCATGGTAGCATACTGTTTTCCAGTGACTGCAGCATTACCATGTTGTAGTAGGTAGGTAGTGAGGAGTGGCAATGGCCTGAGGGTTGGTGTTTTAAACTCTCTTTCCTATGATGTCAAAAGTAGCTTATGCTGGTGTTGGCCTGTGGTCTGCACAAAACTTCATTTGTGTTTTCTTCTATCTATACAAATCTACTTTGATTAAAGTTACAAGTGATTGGAATTTACTACCATTCTAATGTCAGTCCAGACATGATGCAAAAGTGTGTTCAGGGAGCACTGATATGCTAGGAGAAACTTTGTATTTGGGACAGTTAACTGGTATTAGGTTGGGGGGTGTGTGTGTGCTACAGACAGGTTGTAAGACAGATAATCATGTTTCTTCCAGAAATTTGAAAAGTAAGATACCTTCTTCTCATTCATGCAATGAATGCAAATTTCTTCAGTCATACTGAAATTCCATTAGAATTTCCTGCCATAGTTTCAACTCTGTTTTTCAGTGCTATGGTTTTTAATTCTAACTACTTGATTGTGTATTTTGAATAATATTGAATCTGTTCTTTCTTGTCCTTTTTTGTTTCTTCTTAGAATAACTACATTTTTGAGCCAGCTATGATGGAAATAACCTTCCAAACATGAAAACAGTGCAAAATTCACTCTTCAAAAGCAGTAGGCCCAAAGCAATGATGAACTAAACTCCTTGGTTATAATTTCAATTGTATGTGATTGTCAGTATCTAATCATCACAAATGCTAATCCATTTCTGACTACTTCAAGGGAATCCTGGAGAATATCTGCTTTCTCTTGCTTTGGAAAGAGAACACTTTTTTTCAGTGTTGCTATGTTTAAGTATGGCAGTTACAATACCTGAAACTTTCTGTATGCATTTGGAGGTATTTTGAGACACTGGTTTCTAATGTCAGCATTGGTGCTAGGACCTGCAAACAATGTAGCCTGTACAAGAAGGTCTTAAGTTCTAAGTGCAATATGAAAAGGAGGAAACTGCCATCTTAATATGCTGGAGTAAGAATAAAATATAAACTCTGACTTGTAGTATCTTTGAGAGTCGGAGCTTTTAAGTTGTGTAGTTTCCTAACTTTAAAAATCACCGTCCTATTTATCTAAAAAATAAAAACTTTTCAATGTTTATAAACAAAAGTCTATTAATGCAGATACATACCAATGGCTTTTTATTTTTGTGTATGTTTGTTTGTTGCTAGATAGCGGTGCTGGCAGTCAGCTGCTGTAGCTTACTCTCCTGTCCTTCCCTCGGTGGGTATGTTTGGTTGATCTTTTTCTGTTGTCCTTTTATGCTCTCTGCCTGAATTATTTGTCCATAGCCTGAAATTTTGGGGGTGGCTGGATAAAAATCCCTTTGTCATTTCTCTACCTTTGTGTAACAGTGAGGCATCTCTGGCTGGACTATATTTTTAACTTGGTGCTGTAATTTTTAAACCGAGCACTTACATTGTGTCTAGATGGAATTATTTAAAGAGCAGCAACATAAGAGGAAGCATCAAAAATAGAAAACGTTAGGGAGAACTGCCTGTTTCTGTTGTGCAAGCATGTGACCTTTAGCAAATTCATCAGCGTGCCTGATGTGATGAGCCAAGCTGTCTGGATGTGGAACATGTGCTGGGCAGAGCAGTGACTTTGGAACAGAGGTTTGTGTTTGTAGACTCTTCCATCAGAACCCTGCTTTTGGGTTAAAGCTGTTGACAAGCATAAGCTTTACAACGAACTACAGGAAGACGCACAGTCTAATTCGAGCAAGTGCTGTGTCTGTAAGGGTTTGAGCTTGAGGTGGAAAGCAGCAATGGAGAGAATTAGTATAAACTATTGACGTAGCATGTAGGAATACTAGACAACAGGAGTAGGAGAAGAGTAAAGCTAGCTCTGCTGGTGCTTCCAGCATTTTTGATGCCGGTGGAACATCAACAGGTGTGAAGTCTTACCTACAGAGTAAATAAAGGAAAGACTATAAAAATTGATCATTAAATTTGTTTTTTATTGTAGTCTTTTAAAAGTAGCAAAATAACTTCTAAGGTTGATTATCATGAAGATTTGTAAATAGTGTCAAGGCCAATTAGTTCTCGGTCACAGAAGATAACTGCCTGCGACACAAATTGACATAATCTACAAGCTTTTGCAATAACTGAGCTCAAACAAGTTTTACAACTACTTTAAAGGCTACAGAACCTCTCAATTAGTTCTTGATCATAAATGACATAATAGTGTAAATCTGTTTCTACAGCAACAGCATTAAAAAAAGATGTGAGACTAGCTTGTACTGAACTTGCTCATAATAATCTATTTAGTTCTTTTTACTGAGGGGGCAGCAAAGATGAATCGCTACAACTTAAGGGTAGGAAAGCTATTTTTACTCATACTCTTTTAACTTAAAATGAGTTAGATCAGACATGATCTTGAAGAGCTTTCTAAAGAAGAAGCTCTAGTAATAGAGGTGGTAATTAAGTCCTCAGAAGATTGCTAACCTCTACCAGCTTAGCAATCATTTAGTGTTTTAATTTTCTGCCAAGAAAGTGAGTAGCTGTAACATAAGGTTGGTTAATATTAATCTCTGTGCCACCTATCCTAGATTTCTTTTTATTGTGTTTGTGTCACAAGATAAAGCTTTTGTCAGAGTGCTTGAGCATCATTCTTGGGCAGTCAGAGTGTTAGTTTCATTAGCTCTTTGATCTCCACCAAACAGTCCCTTACAATCTCAGGAAAATACCTGCTGCGTTTTTAAGTGCTTCTGAGCCAGTTCTTCAGTTCCTGTGATGGGGAGAGTGGATCCAGTGAAGAGCATAACTTCAGGCTACAGCCCTTCAAACTTATGTCCAAGTTGCAATAAAATGTGTTCCTTATGACACATTTCTTCCAGCAGTGAAGTTGAACTGCAAGCTTGATTTTTTTTTTTAGGTTTTTTAATTAAAAATGAGGATTGACTTATCCTTGGAACAAAACTTCTGTGTTTGTGCAGGATACCTATTAACTCACCTTATTTTCTCTTGCCTGGTCCATTGATGTCTTAAAAGGATGCTCTCTATTATTCTATTAATTTCTAAAAAATATTGCTTGTCACGTGCCAGTCTTGGATGAGAACCTTTTCCACACATGACCTAATGCATGAAAGCAGTTTAGTAACTTTATCAGGTAGTTTATTTTAAGAACTGTCTCATCTCTCCTTAAAGCTTGCCCTATGATACATCTTTCTTCTGGAAAGAGCGTGCTACAAGCACAAGAAGGTACTTCAACTCTCAGTCCTCAAAGCCTGTGACTAGCCCAGTAATTTTGGTTAGTGAATGTGCCCAAAACCACTGCTCAGTTGTTTATGCTGCTGAGTGTTAACCTAGTTACCATATATTGAGTCCCATGATACATTATTTATGGCCTAACTGCCAAAATAGTGTGTATTTTAGAGAGAATCCGGTATCTGTAGTAGCTTGTGTATAAATTAACTTTTAAGCTAGAATGAGTATAAATTACACAGGGGCTATAACAGGTGAATCACATTCAAACCCCTTTAATGAAAATCGTGAAAATGAGTCTCTCCTTCCCAGGAATTAGGAAAGGTCTTGCACTTTTAGACAATGCCCTGATTATTTGGCATGATGGGATTGCCCCCTTTACCTCATAGAACCATCTGCGTGCCTAATATACTTGTGATTGTATTTGTGATTGTGATTCTTTTAAACACAGAACACGGCAACCTTTTAAATTCGCTTGTGAATTTTAGCCTTGAAGCTGTTCAAACCAGCAAATTCAGTGCTTCAGAGCACTAACAATAGAGTATGCCATATAATCCCAGTCTGTGTGAAGGAGACTTGCTTTGAGATTCTTGCTTTTCTGTTTTGCAACTAGTAAAAGTAGTTGGTTCTCATTTAAATACTACCAAGAATTTAATGTAGTATCACTTCTACTCTTTTAATAGAAACATACCAGTGTTCTCCCCCTTTATTGATAAGGAAACACATCTAGTTCCCTCTGGCTGGTAAGACTAAAGTCTGTTAGTAAGACATACAAACTATACTGAGCAGCATAGGTATGGTTAACGGCTTGTTTTGTGCCAGCCTGAAGTTTGGTTAAGGTACAAAAGCACCAGCATTCTCTCTGAGGTGAAGAGTATGCCATCTTCCTTCCAGTGAGGCTTATCTACTGTACCTAAAACGCAGGGGCCATAGCGGACTTGCGTAAAACCTTTATCCTCTAGGACAGCTTTGTACAGCTCATTGCACACTTTTGGTTTGTAAGTTTTTCTGTCTTCAGAAAATTTTGGAGCCTCTTCCACAGCCATGGAAAAACCTGTGTGCTTCACTGACTTGTGTGCTTGGTTGCTTGGAAAAAGGGTGCCGCAACCAGTGAGCAGCACCAGCTGGTTCTCTGTTGCCCCCTGTACAACTGTTTCCCAGTTGTTTGGCAAGACAGACAGTACAAGAAGTAGGAGACTGCAAGTGCTTTTGGGGGAGAAAGGGGCTCCCCAGAAGGGGTTCAGAACACAGTTGTAAGGTAGGTCCTAAAACACATGGAGGGGGGAAAGCGGAAAAAAAAAAATCTAAAGAACAAACCCATCATCATCACACTAAAGTTTTCTGTGCCTAGTTACCTTACAGCAACTCTCAGAAAAATGAAATTAGCTGTTGAGCTAGGGCACTTGACACAAGCAAACGTACAGGTTAGAATTATTAAGGGCCTCCTGAAGCTTTAGTACACTTTTCATTGTTTTAAGTTTTTGTGGTTGCAATGAGGAGTAGAAATGCTTCTTTAAAGGCAAAACGTGAATAGTTGTTCTTGACCCAATGCTCATTGATGTTATCTGGAGCTCAGGTGCACTGTGTTACTGTGTCCAGGTTAACAGAAAAAAAAAAAATTGCCATTACCTGCATTTGCTCCCACACTGGTAAAGTTAGGGTTTGTTGCTTTAGACCTGAAGTTTTGTGCCCATGATGTGCCAGTGGACTATTCACACAAAGTTTATATATAAGGCCACAAATTCATGCCTAATGTTAAATGTTGCTTGTTAGCTATTCCACAGTTCACATCGTTGTTGAGAGTGTTTAGGACTGTAGTGGGGGGCAGGAAGGGAAAACACAACTTTCAAATGTAGCTCTACAAGCTTCCAGGGCTGCAGAACAGGGCTTATAAAAGATGTCAACACTTTCTGATAACGTTATCAAGGCTGGGTGTTTTTTGTACCAAGTGTTGCCTTTTCCATTTTGATAAGCCACTTCCTCCAATAAATTATCTACCCTAAAACGCTTAAGTATTTTATCACTTTATGATTTTCCAGCCTGACAAGAGATCAGAATTTGTGTAATTTTCCCCTCACCCTAGGTCCTCAGCAGCTAAAGCCCCTAGTCTTCAGAGTTGGTTTTTTCGCCTGTTATCCTCTGTCATACCTGCTAATAGAAAAACGAGTGTGAATTTCTTAGAATAAGAGTACATAACTATTGAAAATGTTTACTGGACCTCATTTTCAATACACACACTCGCATTTCAAATGAACACAGATAACTTTGTGCTCATAAAAATTCATTATTTATTCTGACACTTTGTCCTCTGTACACAAGTCTCAAGATTTGTTCAGTTTCCATAATACACAAACTATACCAGTGGAACACATGAGGAGAAAAATAAAAAGCTTTTCACTCTACTAAATCAGTTATTTCTGCTAAACTTGACTCTCAGGCTCCACAGTAAGCTTTATGGACTGGCTCTCAAGAACATTTTATGCCTGTTCACAGAAGCATGCACCTAAAAAAACCTGGGAATTAAAGTAACATACAAGCATTGATAACTTTCCCCTTGCCAGAAGCATCTGTTACCCTTGATGACATTCCACATGCTGCATTATAATCACTAGAAAGAAAAACTACCTTAGCAGAGGAATAGGGTATACAGCCAAGAACTGTTACACATAATGTGCTCTGAGCTGTTACCCTAGTATTTACTTTCTCACCCTCTTAAACTACAGCAATCAGTGTAGAACCCTACTACATTTTCCCCAGTTTCTGCCCAAAGTTTTTTCTTACTTTTAGGCAATGTTGACAGTTCTGCATAGACAGACTATAAAGCTGTGATGTTTGCTTTTTTTGACTTAGCTACCAAATAAGCCTACCACAAACAGGCTTAGGACAGATAGCAGGTTTTTAAATGTGGAACTTTAAAGACACATGCTGGCTTGTCACTTCCCTGGCTGTCAAAAAAAATTGAGGATTTTTTGAAACCAAGATTCCCAACTTTTTCTACCTATGTTGTCTATGCTCTTTTCCAGGAAGATACTCAATTGATGTGTGACTACAGCTTTCAGATGCCAGGCAACAATAACCTTCCATAGCAGGACTGTACAGGGCTCTTGTAGGACTGTTCAGGAATGGAAACAGTCCTAGCTGTGGTTTTTTTTTTTATTTTGAATACTGTAGTGGTCTTCTCTTGCTCTCTCTCCATACAAATGAAAGTTATCTGTTACCATCTTAAGATCATACCTGACAAAGTACATCTTTATAGATTTTATTACTTTATCTTAAAAGTTTAAGTCACATGAAAAAAGAATGACTTGGCAAAAGTCACTAAAAGCGTAGCAGTCAGAAGACTTGCAAGAACAGTTTCATATTTCTTAGCTTGTTTGCTAAAACCTCTTCTCGACCTAAGGCTGGTACCCTGCAAGCCACACCCCGCTGACACCAAGGCGCATCCTCTCCTAAGGCCTCCGTGCTAAAACAGCACCGGGGTGGCCATGTCACCTCCCGAAGACGGGCAGCCCCTGCCCCACCGGGGCACCGCACCCGGGGCCGCCTGCGGCCCTTCCAGGCCTACGCTGGGCGCCCGAGGCCGGGCTCAGGGCTGCTGGACCTTCGTCCGCTTCGGCGGTGGGTCCTCAGCGCTCGCCTTCGCGTCGGTGCAGTTCTCATCTTCATCTTCCAACTCCTCGTCGTCGTCGTCGTCGTCGTCGTCGGCTTCACCTGCCAGGGTTCAGGCGGGGCGCGGGTGAGCGCTGACCCGGGGCCCCCGCCCACCCCCGCCGGCCGCCACTCACCGCGCGGCCCGCCGCCGCCTGCCGCCTCTCTCTCCTCCTGCACCAGGGGCGCCAGCAGCTCCGCCACCCGCTGCTGCAGTTCGGCCAGGCCGCGCCGCAGCCCGCGCAGCTGCTCGCCCTCGCCCTCCTCCGCCGGGCACGGCACCCGCACCGACCGCGTCTGCCCGTCGCGGCCCTTCAGCTCCGCCACCAGCTCCATGCCGCCGCCGCCGCGCGGCCGGAAGCGCGCGCGGCCCGCGCCCCGCCCCGCCCGCCGGTCACGTGCCCGCCGCCCGCCTGCCGCGTGAACGCGCGGCCCCGGTCACGTGGGGCGCGCAGTTCCGCTTCCGCTGTGGCGCCCCCTGGTGCCTCAGTCGCGTGCTTCCCGCCTCGGCTCTCCCTCGGCCTCGCGTCCCGGCGATGGAGGCGGCGGCGGCGGAGGGCGCCGAGCCGGGCGGCGGCTGCTGGGGCGGCGGGGAGGAGCCCGTGGTCTCCTTGGCGGAGGTGCTGGCGGAGAACGAGGAGCTCGAGAAGGAAGCGCGGGCCGTGCTGGGGGGCAGCGACCACGAGCGCTGCAGCTACTCCCAGGTGGGGGCGGGGCCGGCGCCGCGGGGGGCGGGGCGGAGCAGGGCCGGGGGCGGGGCGGGGCGCCGCGGGGGCGGGGCCGCCCGGGGCCGGGACCCCCCCCGGCGGCCCCCGTAGCCTGAGCCGGTGTCGCCCCGCAGGGCGCGGTGAAGAGGCAGGCGCTGTACGCCTGCAGCACCTGCACGCCGCCCGGCGGGGAGCCGGCGGGGATCTGCCTGGCCTGCAGCTACGAGTGCCACGGCACCCACCGCCTCTTCGAGCTCTACACCAAGAGGTACGGCGGGGGCGCGGGCGCGGGCGCGTGCCCGTCCCGGCGGCGGGAAGCGCGCGCGCGTGCGCGGCGGGGGGGCGGGGGCGGCTCGCGGCGGGGCGGGGCGGGCGCCGCGACTCCCTGCGCGGGCCGTGTGGGCGGAGGTCCGTGAGGAGCCCCTGTTCCCCGTGCGCCCGGCGCGGCAGCCCTGCGTGAGGGACTGCGCGGGGGACGGGGGCTTAACCGCCGCCGTGGGGCTTAACCGCCCGCCGGGTCCCGCCTGGGAGCCGAGCCGCCTCAGGCCCCCTGCGAGTGCGGTGAGCCGCGCCGGGATTAGCCGCGCCGCTGCGGCCTCCCGCCCGGGCGCTCTGGCAAGCGGTGGCGCTAGCCGAGACCTGCCGGGGACACGGCGTGAGGGGGTAAAGCTGCAAGGCCCTTTGGGCGGTTCTGACTGATGCTGTTGAAATAGTTGCCACGGTATTTTTATGTCTGCAAATAAACTGCCGGGAGTTGTTATAAACACAAAAACTAATCTGTTTTCAGTTAATAAAAAACCTGAAGTGCTGTGTTTTTCTTTCCAGGAACTTTCGCTGTGACTGTGGAAACAGCAAGTTCAAAAATCTGCAGTGCAAGTTACTCCCAGTAAGTTCAGGCATAGGTTTCGTACATTCAGAATCAAAATAACAGTCTTGGGAGGCTGGTGTGTTCCTCAGCCGGTGCTGACTCATGTGATGGCTCTGCTTTTCCCAGCAAGTTAAACAAGGTGGGAGTATTACAGCAGGAGATATGACTGTTGAGGGACTGAAGGGAAATGTTGCCAGGAGAGAGAACATTTGATCCTTGTTATCCGTGAATGCAGCAGTTCTACGTCAGTGCTCAGCGTAATGCCAGGAATGTGTTGTGGTGCCTGCACTAATACATCTCATTAGCTTTAAGCTGGCTGTAGAGCCTTTTGGGTGTGGGTGTGCAGGTGCATGAAGGAAATTTAAGGTTGTCCTGCTGTCAGAGGGATGGTTCTCTCCCCTTCTTTGTGGTGGCAGTAGTGCTCTGATCTTTTTTGATAGCTTCTCACCACAGCCTACTGCTGGCATAGTTTTCTACTGTGTGAAGCTCCCTGTGCTTTTGTACTTGGCGGGCGTTTTGGACTCGTCAAGTAGTTGGTAGCCTTCTAGGAAGCAGTGATAGGAAGCAGCCTTGTCTGCAGTGCTGCTCCCAGGGTAATAAGTCCAAATGTAGAAACAGCCAGTGGTTTTGCGTATGCCCATTTTGTTCTGGCACAATGGGGGCGGATCCGGAGCTAGTCAGCCTAGGGCGACAGTCCAGTACTCCCTACAGAGACACCTGTGACAATTTTAAGATGTTATTGTTTCTCATTTGAGTCAACACAGCAGATCATGTGGTTGTGCCTCCTCTTTCAGTTTACTGCAAAATAAACTGTATAGGTTAAGTGACCTTCAGCATGTGTCTGTTTGTCTGGCTGACTTCATGGAGGCTGGGTGACTGCATTATCCGTTCTTCCTTTGCCGGAAAAGTGGTAGAAAGCTTTTTATGGTAACATTGTAAATGGTCACAGCTGTTCCTCCAGGGGCCAGTGGTGGTCTTAGGCTGCAACTTGTGCAGTTGTGAAGCCCTGTGGCTGCAACTGTATTAGCTTTATTTTTTTAGTGGGATTACATGTGATAGAATTTAATTCAGCATGTTTTGTAATTTAGATAATCCTCTCCTGTAGAGTGAGGCTTATATGGTACGAATTTAGTGGAAGCTCAGTGGTTAAATGAAACAAAGTTGGGTTTGGATCACAGTCTGGATGTTTAAAAAAAAAATGGAGGGGAAGATGCACAGTAAATCTACAGTTGTTGCTATAATGGCAGCAGGCAGGCGTGTTTGGTGATCAAAACTCTTATATTGTTTTAGAATAGCAGTAGCTTGACAAACACCATGATTGGCATTTGTTACAAATGTGGAAAGACTTTTTTCTCTTTCCTTTTGAACTTCACTATTCTTGACATGCCCTGTGTGCTGCTCACTGTATAGAACAGGTGTCTAGATAGTATCTTTCCTTTCGGATCTTGAAGCTGATGAGTATAGTGATTGCCTTTAGGAATTTACAGTGGAACAGGAGTTGTTTTTTTCTAGATAATAGTTCTTTTCTTTTTTCTGTGCTTCACTGCATTGTTTATTGAGACATCTTTTTCCTTTCCCCATAGGAAAAGGGGAAGGTGAATTCAGGAAATAAGTATAATGACAATTTCTATGGATTATACTGTACTTGTAAAAGACCTTATCCTGATCCTGAAGATGAGGTAAGAAACACAAAACCCAGTAGTAATCATATATAGATGGTATTTATGCAAAGTAATGTGCAAAGGGTGGTCGCTAAGATGCTTTGCAGGGAAGAGCCTGCTTTAAGAAATCTTAGGTTCCGTATTGCTTTTGGTTGTCATGTGCTGTATGAGGTAATTACTTTATCAGTTCTTTTTTAAATAGTAGGATATGTTTATGCCTTCAAGACAGATGAGGAGGACAAATCATCATTTGGACAAAATGCTACCGCAGTTCTGTCTGCTTTTCTCTCTCTAAAGTTACAGAGTTCCCTTAGGGAGTGAGTTTCTTATCATCATCTTGAGAGACGTGGCAAGCAAACGCATTAGGAGAGACCAGAATCTGCTTCCTCTTACCTGCAACAGTGCTCTGACAAGGCTTCTGGGATGGGAAGAGTCTGTCCTGTAGCACTGGCTTTAGTTATCCATTATGGTAGCCAGAACACTTTTTCTCTGCCTGAAGTACTAAAATCTACCAGCTGGTTTGTACACACACACTTTTGTTTGCAGTCCTGGAAGTTAGGTGTTTTAAAGAATAAGGAAGGTGCAAGTCTTTCAAATCCAAAGAAGTATTTTATAAACTCACCTCTCTGAAGTTCAGAGATAGCTAAACATTTCTAATGAAATCATTAATAATTGTTTCATAACAAAGCAGTTTGTACTGTACTGCATTGTGGACAGTTAAGTTAGGATTCTGGCATTCCTATATAAACCTGATGAGATGATTATCAATATCTTTCTTTTGCTAAGCTGCATGTTCGTGCATTGCTGTTTACAGGAAGAAAGATACCAATAATGTAGTTGCTTTTATCAGCTCTTTTGTGTGAGGATGCCTTGCTCTTCTGGCAAAACTAGTTTTGTAATAATAAATGGAAATTTCCACAGTCCTGATAATAAGACAAATTACATATGCTATTGAACTTCAGGGAAGCAAACTGACTAATGAAGCAGTAACTAATTATTAATGGCAGCTCCCTGTGGGCGAGTAAAGAGGGAAATGCAACTCACTTGAGCAGGCTTTGCAAAATACTGTAGTTTGAGGCTTGTGAAAGATTCTGGAGGTCGCTATTAATGCTAACAATATGACCGTTCATCTAGATTCCAGATGAGATGATCCAATGCATAGTTTGTGAAGACTGGTTCCATGGAAGGGTAAGGAAACTATAAGTAGCAGAATTTCCATTTGCATAGAAATAAGTTCGTTAAGTCTGTATGGTTATTCTTACTTGGGAAGGCTTGCCGTAATTCTCAAAAGATTATTACTCTTTTCATTCTATGCGAAGAAATATTGAAAGTTGAATCTTGCACTGCTGTATGCTCTAGTCCCGTCCCCCCCCCCCAAAAAAAATAGCAAGAGTTCTACCTTTTTGAAGGTTACTGCTACAGAATAAAACAATAACTTTAGAATTTTCCAGGTAAAGAGACAGTTATAATCAGTAAAATCAGTGAGGAAAAGATTCTTGCTCTGAGGCACATCATTATCAACCACCTGAATAGTTCTTCATTCAAAAGAATGCTTTTTGAACTGTAATTCCTTTACGTAGCAAGGAACAAACTGTGCTGTTAGTTCCTGATTATGAACTTTAGGGAAATCTTTTAAAAGCAGCTCAGCACTTCAGTGAGTGCCCTACTTAAGGTGTAAGCGTTTAGGATTCAGCCTCTTGTGCCTTGAAGGGCATGAATGAAATTCCATGTTTGAAGCTGCAGGTTCAAAGAATTAACTGAAGCCAATTTTTTTTTTTAATGCGTTCTGTAGATAAACTCTATGATTCTTTTGTGTAAATGTATGTATGAAGAATGTTATGCTGCATACTGTGAGCTTTGCAAGAACGCTTTTCAAAAGAAAGCTGCTGAGCGCTTTTAATTACCTAAATAGTTCTCACCAGTTTGTGACGGACTTTGGGACCTAATTCTTCTCAAGGTCAGTAAGTGATCAATGTGAAGACTTAACAGTCTCTTACACATAAGGAAGCAATCATAAAAAGTTATTTAAGAGTTTAAATTTGCAGTGTGCAAGAGGTATCTTCACCTGTCCTATGTTTAGGGCAGTTTAGAAGAATATCATTTAGAAAGGAGATAAAAGATAGCAGTGAGATTTCTGGGTATGTAGAAGGCATAAAGGGCTGCAGACAAATAGAGAATTATTTAATTTTTTTCATTGGAATTTTTATCAGCTCTTTCCAGTCTTTTAAGTTATACTGATAATCATTGTAGGAAGTTAGCAGGAGTGTATGCTTGTGCTGAAAATGGGATGACAGTTGACATTTTACTTCCTCTAAACCTAGAGCAGACTCTGTTATTGCAGCGAATGCTTCACTGCTGCGTGCTTGTTTCTTTTTGATAGCATCTTGGTGCAGTTCCCCCTGAAAGTGGAGACTTCCATGAAATGGTATGCCAAGCCTGCATGAATCGCTGCCATTTCCTGTGGGCTTATGCATCACAATTAGCAGGTAAAGAAAATTAAGATATCTGAGCCAATATTTTGTTAGCATGTATTTCTCATGTGTGGTTGATTAACGATGTAATACTGCTGAAGTGGTTGGAGAAATGATCCTCATTATATTGGACAGTAGCTTTCAGCTGTGAAATACGTGGGGCTGCAGTAACTGTTCTGTAAAAAAAATATTAAAATGCAGTTCTTGTTCCTAAACTTAATTCTGTGGTGCTCACTCTTACTTATTTTAGCAAGGATGTGCTAGCACATAGATGGATGAAGATTTAATACTTGTCTTGAGGAACTTAATTTCTAAACTGGATCAAAGAACTGAAGAGCCTTCCTAAGGAAAGCATTGAGGCAAACAGCTGAATTTAAGAGGCTCTGAGCAGCAAAGAGTGAATGATAGTGACCTGAAATGAATGTGTAAAGTCTTAATTTGAGTAGAGCTGGGGCTGTGCTCAGGACATGTGTTCCCTGTGGTTGCACCAGGCCTCTGTCTGCTATGTAGTCTCTGCAGAGCAGAAGGGTAGAAAACTTGATTTCTGTGGAAGGAGCTGGTTTTACATAGTCTCCTAAATGTTGCCTATATTATCTGGTGATTGGTCTAGTGCTAGAAATTTCAGTGGTAATTTTAAGGATTCCAAGCTGGCCTACCTGCAGTTCTCTTCCTTCCAATGCAAATACAGTACAAGATGGGGTTTTTTTCTTTGTTTTTGGTTTTCCTCCTTTTAACCAGCTGTGTCACAGGGCACACATTTGAATTGATATCGAAAGAAAAACTTGTTTTAAATAAGGAGGTGGTGATTTTTTGGGGTGTGTGTCTGGAGCAAAGGAAGGACTCTGACACAGAGTCGGCAAAAAAGTGCACGACAGCTACTGAGCCTGCAATATCTATCAAGGGGTGCCAAGGACAAGCATCTTAGTACAAAACTATCTCAAATTGTGATACTCTTTTCCCTCTTCTAGGGCTTAGATTTTAGGAAGCAGTATATTTTAGCATAGGAATATGAGAGATGGAGAAGGCTATGGTGAGAGAGGAAGCAGTTTCTTTGTATACCTAGGTGACTGTCTTTGGACAGCTGTAGAGTGTCCGGGCTCTGCAGTGTATGAGGCGATCTAGGTGCCTTTTGACACTGCACTGTAAAGCAGAGAGAATGTCTGTGGTAGCCTGTATGTTGTCTGGCACCGTATGTTCATTTACGTGGGTATGTATCTTCCAGTTCCTGCTTTGACCAAAGTGAACTCCCGTGAAGATGAAGGGATTGTCTTGAAGGTTGAGGAAAGTGAAGAGCAGAAAAAAGAAATAAAAAAAGAAAATGGAGCAGAACGTGAAGAAACGAAGGAGGAAAAGCAAACAGAACAGTTTAATGAACCATCCACTAGCTCTGGGTCTGCCTGTACAGAGGTAAAATGTGCTGCCTTTTCTGTCCTCTGCATTTCATAATGATGATCGGTGAAGTAAAGCCCACCTCTGTCTGTGTAGGTTCTGTGGAGGGGTAAATGCTTTCAGTCTGTTTCTGTGCTCCTGTTCAGTCGCTGACACTTCAAACACGCGGTCTCTGTGGAGCACAGTGTAGGCTGTGGAACGTGGTTGTAGAAGTGGGTGACAAGGGTGTAACATCTGTTTGCAGATAGGTTAGATCCATCTCTTCCTGTCAGCCACCTGGCCTTGGTGTTGAGGTAACCTCTGAGTTTGTTCTGATGCAGGGGTATTATGCATTGTGGCTGCATTTGTAGGATAGTCCAGCTCTAATTCCTTACACATTTATGGCTATTGCAGTACACTTCTACTGAAATTTCCAGTGGGAAGTGCTAAAACCACATCAGAATCCTCCTGTGCGTGAAATGGTAATGTGAGTTGTTTGTAGAAATAAATGTGTCTGAGACAAAAGGAAAACCTTACATGGGGAAAATGACATGCTGGGCTGGATAGAGCAGAGTGTATTTGGAGTGACACGACAGAGCACTGAATACTCTCATTTTAATTCAGGTAGTTACTAAGAGTGAGGAGCCAGTCTGCAAGCTGAAAGAACTCCAAAGCAAGCAATTTTTAAAAAAAGATACTGCCACCTTTTGGCCATCGAACTGGAGAAGCAAATTATGCACCTGTGAAGACTGTTTGGTAGGTATTTTCTCTCTGTTATGATCATTGATGTGGCAGAGGCCAGGAGGTCTCAAACAATCTTTGAAGAGAAGCTTCATGGTGGATAAAATCTATGTAAATGCTCTTAACTCTGCATATAAACACCTAACCACACCCCCGCTAAAGAAACACACTGAATCCTTTGGAATTAATACAGCATGAAGGAACTTCTAAACATTTGTATTTTCTTTGCTGCTTAAATCCAATAGTGCTTTGGAAGTCCTTACCAGGAGATGTCTGAAATGCTGGATGCAAAATACATATTGTTTTTGTTGTTGCTGTTTGTGATACTAAACACAAAAAGGATTGGGGAAGAGCATCACCATCTGAGAAGTTTTATAATGCAGAAGTAAATTTTACTTTATTCTTCAGAAAATGTATTCGGAGCTTGAAGTGCAGTTCCTGACAGATGAATGTGACACTGTCTTGGCTTATGAAAATAAAGGTACCAGTGACCAAGAAACAGAGAGGAGAGATCCTTTAATGGACACCCTTAACAGCATGAACAGAGTCCAGCAAGTAGAACTCATCTGTGGTAAATACAGCTTCATTTTTAGAATTTGCCTTAACACTTGAACTGAACAGTTTCCCATAAAAGATTAGTATCGGGTCTTGCCGTGTGATGTCAGACTTTTTTTGAAGTGACACGTAGAAGACTGCATGACAGATTGCGTGCCTCCATCAGGATTACTCTAGAGAAGTTTGTCTTCTTTTAATGTAGGTCAAGGAACTAGATGGTGCGGGAACTTTTCCCCTGTTTAACATCTTAGGTATTGTATTGATAGTAATTTCTTGTAACGTGAATATTTAAACATTAATTTACACTTCAGCTGTCTGGGTTATTTCTCTTACCCTGCACTGCTGTTTGCTAGTCTCCTGTTGCCTGGGGGCGCGGTGGCCTTGTGGAGCTGTGGTGCAGGGTGCTCCCTGGAAGCTCTCCTGCAGGATATGTCTACAAGGCAGCACTGGGGTATTTTATAACTGGAGCCTTGTTTCCCTCCTCTGAGTGAGGCGTTTGCACTCTGGTGGGGACAGTTGCCCAGTCCTGAGCTTCCAGGCTGGGACTTCCCACCATGACCCATGCGAGCTTTTGCAATGGGAAGTTGGGAGCAGGGGCAGGCTTTTAATCAATTGTACTAGTTCAGTCACTGAACTTCTGTACGTTTCTCTGAAGATCAACCCGAACAGATACTCGGACTGTGTAGGCTAGTCTGATAAATTATTTGTCTGCTCATGTTTACCTGGACTTGCCTTTATTATTATTTATAATCCAGTTTAAACCTAGATTTGTCTCACGTAAATGAAACAAATGGCAAGAGGAAGTAGAACAAGTTGTCTTCTTGAACCAGTGTTAAACTAAAGCTGGATATCTTCTTGTTTTGTTTTTGTTTGCTTGTTTTTCTTCTTTCCCTTGCTTTCACTTCTCCATCCAGAATACAATGATTTAAAGACAGAACTGACTGACTATCTCAGGAGATTTGCAGATGAGGGAACGGTAAGGTGCAACTTGCAGAATTCGTTTGCCAGAAAATATGTTTTAAAGTACTGTTGAGGGGTGGGTGCTGAATACTATGATGCTATGTTAGAATATTTTTTTTTCCTGTCTCTTGGAGTTGCTGGCACTGCAGTAGAAATTAGAAATTCCTGATTTAATTGGAATTTAAAAGTTGTGTTTCCTTAATGACGTTGTTGAGAGGTAACAGGGACCTTACAGAAATCAGTCTATAAAGTACTGAGGCTAATTCTTAAATTTAAATGGAACTTCTGTTGCTCTAGGAGAAGTATGCTGGAAAAAAAGCTCTTAACCTTTATGGATTTTTTTAGAGTGAATTTATACCCTTAGAAGAGTAAGGACCGACTGAATACTGGCAAACAGTCTTGTCAGTTGTTTTCCTGGAGGAATTTGCATGCTGCTGTTAGTCAACACATGCATTTTGTTGGCTTATTTGCTAATTACCATTCTTAGTTATATCATAATGAGTCTGAAGTGAGCTAGTGAAAATCTTGCTTTGTCTTAATTTTTCAGATGATAAAAGCCAATGGTCAAGCCCATTAAAAATCCCATCAGGAGCTTTGCTGCATGTGCTCATCCTGCCTTTGGGGAGCTTGTTTCTCTGTATCCTCTTACAATAGGATGTGGGCATTAATTGTCTCCTTCGGGTACAACAGGAAGGCTGTTTTGCTGGCTGTATCAGGGAGGTTTCAGGATACTTGCTTGTATAAGCTTTGTGTATTTGCACGTGGGATGCGTGCAAGAAAAAAAAAAAAGGATTGCTTAATTTATTAAATTCTTGTGTCACAAATTGGGTTTCACCTTGCTTCCCCTAGGTGGTTAAAAGAGAAGACATTCAGCACTTCTTTGAAGAATTTCAGTCACGGAAAAGAAGACGGACTAACAGGATGCAGTACTACTGTAGTTAGACTGAGAGGGTTTGAGTCTGAAAGGACAACTGGGAAAACAACATTCATTGGCAAACAGAAGAGGCATCTTCAGTATTTGGCTTCTCATCAAAATCCAGCTGTCCAAGAAACATCTTCATTTTGTCTCATACTTCCTTTATTTGTAGTGACTAAATTGTGCTCTTAACAGGTACATTGCATTTCTAGGGGTTTCAGTACTGATCGACTTTGCATTCCTGTGAAAGCTGGCCTCATCTCAAGGGAGAGGACGCCTTGCACAAGAACAGCGTGCCACCCTTTATTCCCTTTAGCCTTTCACCTGTTTTACTTTAGTGCCTATAGCTGTATGTTGCACCCCAGCCTGGGAGGGTCTGCCTGCCCACCCTCTCCTCTGTACAGTGCAGGGAATACCCCCTCAGTGTGCTTTGCAGGACTGGAGCGTGCTGCTTTCCTGCTTTAAAAGGCTCTGTGTCATCTCTTTGGGGTGTAGCGACTAGTGACGGCTCCCTGCACAAAGTATGTGTCTATTGACCACGCAGAGGGAGGCGCAGCTCTTTAAAGGGTAAAGCAGGCACGTGTTTTGGTTACGGCTGTTGAGTGAAATTGCCTCCCAACATCTTGGTTGCATCAGGTGCACTGAACAGCCCTGCACTTGTGCATGCTCACGCACCGCTGTGGCAGCGCTCCCTAGGCAGGTGAGAAATGAGGAGCCATAGGTTAAGGCTGATGCAACAGAATGTTCTCTGGTTTTATAAAATTCAAAAATTTTGTTTCTGATATTGTACAGTGGTGTTTTACATGCAACATATTGTCATACAAACTTTATCCACTCTCTAGAATATAAACAATATCTAGGAGGAGGTACTAAATGACAAATGAAGCATCAGGTGGGGGTGGCACAGGACTTCTAATGGGCTTTGATTTTAAAAACTAGCCTACTGCAAATAATTCTACTTCATAAATGTTCCTGAAAACACTGCAGCATCCTGATATTTTGCTACAGTATGAGATGTGTGATCTTTTTATGGTCACTGTGATAATAATGGAACAGGAGATGTTTCACTGACTTAATCTACACTTAGCTACAATTAAATATTGACTTTTCATAAGTTTGGAGCCTAATGTAGTTTTTAGTTTTTCTTAAAGTATGTTTTGGGGTTTGTGGGTAAAGAAGTTCTAATTTTTAACTCCTGCTTTATGTAGTTGGAGGATTTACCATGGGGTATTATCCTGCTTTTGAGAAGAAAAATCAGACCTTTATCTATCATTCTCCCTATTCGTTTTGGACCACTTTTTATTTGCAATAGCTAGTTCTAGCATAGAGGCTCAGTTCATTGGTTTGTTTCATGCGAGATGACTAGTTGCTTTTACATTTAACTCTGGGTATTGTATGTGCTTTTTTTGTAGCAGCTGTTAGGGGAGTTGTACTTATCTAATTACACTATCTAAAAATTAAATGACTGTTCAAGTTATAATGTCTTGGTTTTGGTAGTGGTTTTTGTTTTTTTTTTTCTGATGTGCTGCTGTAGTGTTTTGTTTCCATCCACAACCCAGACCCCCCCAGGGCAGAGCGGTGAAGATGACTGGGGAGCCACATGGCCAAGACACACCAGGGGGGCAGAGTCAAGCCAAGCCCCGTGTTCCTGGCCCTCTGCATCCCCCCCCCAGATCCAGGCCATTGCAGCCAGGTGTGGAACAACAGCTGGCAGGGGGCTTGTGAGTACAGCCTTGAGCAGGAGAAAAAGCAGATTTCTGCTGCGTTTAGTTGATTCACTAGAAGGGTCGGGTGTCAGGGGGAAGGTGCCCCAAGGCAGATGCTGTCCTGGGTCCCACACCTCTTTGCTCACATCACCCTGAACAGAAACCCCAGGTTTCCCCAAGTATATAAAACAGCAACAGCTACCCTGGTGCATGTCAACGCTGCAGCGAGGCTCAGTCCCACCCCTTGCTGTGCTCAAGGAAACAGCAGCGGCACCTCAAGGGAGGAGTTCAGCTGCAGGAAGTTTTCTGAGCCGAGTAAGTGATTTCCACGCAAGGGAGAAGGTGTAACCGCCCCGGCTCAGCAGGGCCGGTGTGCAGCGTCTGTTCTGGGCGTGCACCCGTGCTCCGGCCGCAGAGCTGGGGGCACCCAACCCGCACCCCTCTCCGGCGCGGCTGCGCTGTCTTCCCAAAGAGGGCAGAGGCACCCTCTTCTATCAAGCAAGCAGAGTTAGTAGGAGTGTTAGCAAAATGAACAGAAAGCCTCCAACAATAAATGTTAGATTGAAGTCTAGTTTAGGAAGGTGCTCCTAAAACTGCTTTTCCTGGATGTGGGAAAGTATCAGTAATTAACATTACGACCATACAGGTGCTCTCTCCCCACACCCACCCCACCGGACAGCAGGACAGAACCCACAGCCTTTTGCTGTTGTACATCAAAGTGAAACTAAAGATCTGCTGCTGGATGACACACTTCTGAACTCTGATTAATCTCTCTGAAGGAGCGAAGCAGTTGTTTTTACGAGAGATGTAATGAATATTCAGTTGATGCAGGATAACTGTAGCTCAGGGAGAGAATGGCGGGCGCTTAATGAGAGTCTTTGTCTAGCTGCTCTGCTGAGAAAATAAAACACTTCCTAGATCAAGGGCTAAGTCCTGCAGCCTTGACTAGGAGTAATCCTATTGCCTTTAACAGTGAGTACGCTCAGGCAATTAGTTCAGTGAGCTCTGGCTAGAGCTTATTTTCACCTTTCTGATAAAATCAGTGGTGGTTGTTCAAGCAGCTTGACTTCCTCTTCTTACACTGGTTTGTATCATACCCTTGATGTTCAAAGCATTATTGTACACTTTTTTTCCCCAGAAGGAACAGCAAACCTTGCCCGTTTTAAGAGCCAGGACTGTTGTAGCACACCTTATGGCCTGTATTGAACTCCTCCTCTCCCCCCGCGCATCAGTCACAGCAAGTTTGGAATAATGACAGCACGGCCAGTTCAGCCAGTAGGTCGGCGGGCAGCCCCGCAGCAGCTGGCTGGTAACAGTTAGCTGGAAGAAGTCGCACAAGCCCATTCTATACAAGCCATTTATTTGAAATGCCAACTATACGTAGGATAAAGTCAGTGTTACATGCTTCTCAGCAACAGTAGAAAAATAGAACCAGTGAAAACCTTTTTACAACTGTAATGGTACTCAAAAGAGAAATGTATTGTTTTACAATGCATCACACAAGACTAGAATTCAAGTTTGGAGGTACCTAAATAAAAATACTATTCTTTTTAAAAAACACTATGTACAATTGAAGCGTAAACAAGTTTTACAAAGTACTGGTTATGCAGGTTGTAGAAAAAACACTTGCATAGGACACGAAGTCAGTTTTAAGAAAGTTTTCTGAGCCTTTAGCATTGAAGGCACTTGACTTTATACCAGTAACAACACAAGGACATGAAACAAAACCGTAACGTTGCCAAAGGCAGGGCTACCTTCTGGCAGTACAGATAATTACAGAAACCCCAAATACGGTTTCACAATTTTATCTCAGCTGTTCCTTGTGGTTGGCAGGGCTCAGCACCACCTCTGCCACAGAAGCATATAATTATTAGATAAAAGAACAGTGCCTCAAACAGCATGAGTATTCTTTAAAACAAACAAACAAAAATAAAAACCGACCCCCCCCCAATCCAAACCCCCCAAAACCCCCACCAAACCCCAACCAAAGAAACCCATAAGACAAACATTTGGGACGTTCCAGGACCAAAACCCAAGGCTTACAAGTACAGGCGGCCACAGCCTTAACTTTCAGAAACAAAACTCCTCAAGAACAGGAAAAATACAACAAGAAACTGCCAATCAACACAGCAGTTATTAATACACAACTACAGTAACTCCGTGGAACAACAAAACATTTCAAATGAAGAATCTGTTTCAGGAATTAAGTTATTCATTCATATATTAAGGAAAAGAGGGCGGCGTCAGGGAAAGGGGAATAAGTTTTTGCATGTTGCCCACCAAATGAAAGTCTTGAGCTCTAACAGAAGGAGCATGAATCTTCCTCATTCAAAACAACTTAATGTTCACACCTCTATCCTCAAGAAAAATACAGTCAGTAATGTTATCTCCATCAAATTCACAGGAGGAAAAGATGTTAATTTCCAGCCTAATCAGAAAGTGCTTCATGTAAACAAGGAGCTTCTGCACCAAAGTTTCAGTAGACAGAGAACAAGAAGTAGCAGGTAGCACAGGTACATGTGTTCTGTGAGTGAGATGCAGTATGAACACTAGTTCTGAATAATGCTTCCATGAAGAATAAAGATGGTGTCCCTCCCCTCCCTCTGCACAGCCAACTAAGTAGGAAATCCTACGCTGGAGTACAAAAATACAGTTCCAGTAACTTGACCAATCCTTCTTTTCCACTTCAAATCGGCTGCCATTAGCCGCTTTCTTCTTCCCAACCCAAAATATACAAGTGAAAACACAGATTGTCTATACAGCCTGATTGTCTTTGTGGCCTCTGAAGGACTTTTATTTTGCACCTACTTTTAAACACTCTATTCTCTTTTTAATACTGCTCAGTTTCTGAGTCTTCAGAAGCAGTTTTGTATTCTGAAATGCAGACGCGTTCCCCAGAGGCATTCCTCACCAGCTTATTCCAAAACCAAAGCATTTCGCTATTTCCCTCAAGCCGCAACCTCAACACTTCTGTCTTCATCAGGCACGTCCCCACAAGTTTCAAGCTTAAAAGTTACAGCTGTAGATTTCAGCCCCGTCTCTGTTCCGGCACACAGTGCCACATCAAACTACGGTAACTAAAATAGTTTTCTCGAAGTAACATCTATCGATTTTCAGTAAAAATAAATTATTCAGAATAGCAAGTCTTCTGAGGACAGCTAGGACTTTTTAGTAATTAAGCTACCAACATACATATGATGCAAGGGCAGGCAGTTTCAGGGGTTTTGTGTGTGATGGAAGTTAATGCTGGTGGAGCACGAGACCCCAGTAACCGGTTGGAGCTATGCCGCCCGACAGCACCCTGCCCAAACCTCCAGCAGAATCCCAGGGAGCCTCGGCCCCTAACCCACAGCAGCACCGCCCCCACCCCAGCACCTTCTTGCCTTTACCACCGTTCTACACTGCAGTCCCACGGAAATACTACAGATCGGTGACGAGGCCATGACCACCAAGCATCTTCACTGTGGTCAAAAAAACCCCCAACACAATACACCAACCAGATTGAAAAGGCTGACAGAGGGGAAAAAACCCCAACAAAACCATCTCCCCCCCACAAGACACATCACTGGCACACTTCGGCTAAGATTCTCCTCCAATCCTCCACGCCTTCCACGGCTGCACCTCAAAAGGAGTGCCTGCAGAGCTTACACAGGCTCCGGAGGCCTATAGACGTGGATGAAGGTGACATTAGGATTTATTGGTTCAAACACCCATATCTTCATTTATCGAGAAACTATTTGGTAATTTGGAAAGGCAGTATTCCATATTTATCAACAACATTGTGGTGGTGTTACCAGGCCTTGCATACTTTAATGAAACAGGTTAGGTAAGAATCTGCCATTACCTAAAAACTAAAAGTAAAGCTGCAAAATTGCAGTTCAAAATGCTTAATACTATTTGAACAGAAGGAAACAACTCCACATAACCTCCAAGCAGTCCTTAGGTCACACTTGGGATTAAAGTTTTCTACTGCAGGGAAATCCTTCATTCTAGAAACTGCATTTGAAAAATAAAACCAAAACAGGCCTTTATCACTACACTGCCGTGGCATCAGATCCCTACCCTAAACGCAATGAATCTGTAGTAAAAGCTGCATGGCAAGTATTAAGGATGCACTTAATTACAACCATTAACACCCAGTGCATTGCTTAACCGCAACCCAGTGGTAGGGAGCCAGCCCAGATCACTATCATCCCTTCTCCACATCACACTAATAGAGGAACCTTATTTCCGTGTTTTAAAAAAGCACTCGGGAAAGGGAAGTGTAATTCAAGAGTGCTAAAGCTTCGCACATTCCATGATGCTAGAGCAGTTACTCCTTACTTTGATTTTGTTCACAGAACAGCTGCAATTACGAAGTCACCAACACTTCAGATCAGGTAAGAAACACCGAACAACGTCACTAAGAGTGAAGCCCTTTTTTAATGGCAGGCAGGAGAAAGCAAGGCAATGAGCAGTCACCTTGGCATCTCCGTTGGAGAGGGAACCCTCTCAAGTGGAGGGTTACCATTCAGGCAACAGCAAAAATACCATGCCTCGTCTTCCTGACACTCCAGGATTTAGCATGAATCCTCAGCTCTGGTCTTCACTTACCCCCACATGTGGGTAGCTGGAAGAACAAGTTATTACTATTATTTTTACAGTATTTCTAGATTGATTTCTGTATGGGCAAGTGAAGAATGCTAGTCTGTCTAATAAGTGCTTCTGTGTGATCATGGGAGTTCTCCATGGTCACAGCTGAACAGAGATCAGACTGTCAGATCCCAGTCAATTTCACTGGGATCTGGACTCCCGAATATCCCCCTGGACACTTAAAAACCCAAATACAATTCTTGAAGTGGGCTTGCTACATAAGGGGAAGACCAGCTGCCAGAACTTTTCAAACAAAACGTTAGACTGGATTCTTGCCATAGTTGTAAAAATCAGGAAGATTTTAGATCTAAACAAACTAACAAAAAAGTCTAACTAAAAATGTAGTATTTTGATGTGCTGTTCTTTGGAATTCCTATAATTAAAAAATAAACGTATTGTTACTATCTCATAAGAAAATACATTTCATAATGTGCAACCCAATGCACATAGGGAATTGGTAGGTGAAAGGGAAAATGCAAAAGTATGAAAATACACTCCTTTAAATGTGACAATAAAGTTTAACATATTAGTACAAAACTAATACACTAAAATAGATGTACAGGTGCAAAAGGCTACTAGGTTGTAGAAAAAAAGGTACCAGCTTGTTTTTTTTAAAAGGCTTAATTAAATTTGCTCCAAAAAAAATTCCCACAAATTAAAACCAGAAGCAGCATTACAAACAGATAACATGCTGTCTCTAATGAAGCAATGTATGTACAAAAGAAGTGAGTGAAGATGAATTAATCTGCTGGCACGAATGAATTTGTCTGACAGAAGTCAGGCCAAAAGCTGCAAAGAATGGGATGTTTACGACTCTTAGGCACAGAGAAATAGTGGAGGTTGCTTTCATAGGGCAGATTTTTTATACAGGAAGTCTGGTTTGTTCGGAGACCTCCTTCCTCTGCTTACTGCATCTTCCCTTTCCAAATCTGCATTTCTCTGTGCTCCATGTTCCAAAGGCTCATCATCCAGCAGTCTCCTACTGGGTCTCTCTTCTTGCGTTTCAGAGGTGTATGCAGAGAGCGAAGGTCTGTTGGAGGTCAGCCCATAGGTTAAATCTGTTTCCATTTTTGTTCTTCCCCTGATGTGAACGGGGCCATTCCCAGCATTTTCCTGGGCAGCCAACGCCAAGTCCAGTCGCTGGGGAGGTTGTTCTAAGACATCGAGGTGTATTGGCTCATTCTTTTGTCTATGTTGATGCCCATCCTGGGAGAGCAGGTATTCCCTCCTAGAATCCTCTTGCTTTTTAGGAGATATCTGGGAGGGCAGATAGGCTGACTTTAAGCCACTTGGTGATGCCTTGTGGCTATACAGATCTGGGCCAAAATATATGCCTTGCGAAGGCGAAGGACTGTGCCTGGTGGGTGCTGGAGTGGAGGGTCTGCATGCAGCATTAGAGAAGTCATAGAAGTCGGGATATTCCTGCTGATTTTCTCGAGCATCTATTTTTTGCTCTATTGCATGTTTCTTTCGAGAAGTGGGCATGTGTCTGTTCTGAATACACGAAATGTGCTGGGGTGGGCCGGGCCCTACCTCTGTAACCGTCTGGCTTAATTCTGTGTCGACAGTGAGCTCTGGCAATCTTCTGTCTTTTAAAGACATTGCGGACACACCCATTGCGATATCTGGCATCAGTTCATTTAGCAAGGGCTGAGTACACTGCAAGAGAAAATAAATTGTTCCATGGAAAGAAAGCAAAAGCTAAACACAAATCGTATTTAGGATAGTTTCTGTAATTCAAACCGACATTCTCCTAATCTACTTTGCCTAGACCAACTTCAACCTGCAAGTTTCCTACGCTGTTTAAAGAACACATGCATCCTCCAACCTTCACCTTCCTGCTAGCTTAATACTATTTCTTTCCTTCACGAAGCTGTTGTCCACAATAACAGCTCCTTCTTAAACACATCTTGTCTTGAACACGCAGTAAACGGCAATGTACTGTTAAACCCTCAAAAGGTAAGCCAGCTTTAAGCCACCTGCAAGTATCAAACTAAATAAGGTACTCTGTGCAGAACCTAACAAATGGTTTGTTACAGCACAGAGTTCCAGAGCAGGGAAGCCACAAAACATGTACTTCATCACTATAGACGCAACCCTTCTCCTTGCATTTCGTATTTTTAAATAAGTTAACCGCAGGCATGTGTGTGTGTGTATGCGTGACAGCCTCAGGGCTTGTGGGGGGAGCATCAGTTACAGCGCTGACTAGATCCTCAGAGCGCACGGAAGCTGCTGCATGGCATTCTCGCCTACACCTATAAGCAGTCCTGCAATAAGACAGGCACATTTCAGTCTTCCAGACAGAAGAGTTAAAATTTCTACTTGTACTTATTTCTAATGAAAGCAATTTTAGTAATCATTCGGTACTAGTAGCTCACAAATTGAAGAATACAGAAGAAAAATATCATCCATATAAAGTCTAAGCTTCTCCTTGATTTTTTTTTTTTTTTTTACAGAAACATTCTAGCAGAAACATTTCTAATGTGAAGAAGATCACTATATGGTTTCCTTAGTGAAGTCAGTATTGATCCAGAGAGACAGACACGCTACGAACTCCACTCTAGAATAAGCAAGGGCAAATAATTCCGATTTATATCTTTTAACCTAATCTTTTAAAACTTTAGGTTTAATTTTAGGTTAGAAGTTAAATCTTTTAACCCAAAACATAAAAAGGAGTACAACATGTTTAGGACGACTGCTAAAGAAAAAGAATATCCATGTTTTCCATTCAGAATTCCAGATCAAATCTGCATCCAAAGAGCAGGTTTTCACTAGGACAACTGTGTACTGAAACAGTTTTTTCACTGCAGAAATAAAATAACAAAATCTTTGTTTAGCATTTCATGTACTTCACAAAGCTATGTCTTTATCCAGTATATTATAAGTTCATTGTTTTTATTGCATCATATTGTAGTTCAGCAACTATGATGACTGCCTAAGTGCTGTAATGAGCCTCTTTGTATTTACAATTTCTGCCTGCCTAAGGCCTTCACATTCTCCATAGGCTCCCTTTTGTGATGAAAATTTACTAAATTGATTACTGCTTATGAAAAAGCCTTTGTCTTTAATTAGGGATTGCTTAACTTGGACAGTGAGCTTAGGGAGCTCAAGGACAACCTTAATGAGCAGGTGGCGTTTGTCTTGAGCTCCTGAACAAGCAAGACATGAGCAGGAACATCCAGACAATAAGTGCTGTGTGCAGCTATGTCATGACAGTAATTCCACCATGCTCGGGCGTCTGGCCAACATCCCTGACACGTGTGAATCTTATGAATAATGAGATAGTGCACACCTGCACCTCGCCTAAACTTAAAAAAGTTTGCATACACTAGGTGTGTAAACTATGTTTGTTTTTCACTGAGTATAAAGGCGGGCAAGCTCCGGGACTGGGCCAGAAGCCTCACCTATGGGTGGATGCATTGTGTAGGAATTTTCCCAGTTACTGAGAGTCTCCTAGCGCTGGCTGCAATGGGGCTTCCCAGTCAAAGTGTGGGCCCTGGATGATGTTAAGGTGGTAGCTGGTGATGTATCCTTTCCTTAGTCTCTGTAACGCTTTGCAGTAATGATCAGATGCTTCACTTCTATTGCTCTTTTATCATATTGTGCATAATAACTACTAGTTTCCTTTTATCATATTGCATACTATTTTTCCTTTATAGTGTAATGTAATAAACTGCATTTATTCTTATATTTGATTTGGAATTCATTTTTGCTTGGTATCCAGTCAATCAGCAAAGCACCTTTATATACATCTGTTTACATCAGGATTGCTTACCTGTGAATATCCAAGCTATCATCGCTATTTCTACCCATGAATTATAGCATGCAGTCCACACAACTTATGCTTTGTTTTAATGTAGAACAGCCTACATTATTTCAGAAGATTCATTAGTCCCACGTGCCCCTCCAAAATGCTCCTGCCTCTGCAACATTCATTCTCCCAGGGCTTAGGAATGCAGAATGCTGACAGCCAGTTTGGTAGTTAATTCTTCTCCTAACCAACAACAATGCTCTTTTATTTGACAAAGCCAAGTTACTTCGTTGGAATCAAGTAGATTCTCTCTAGCTCCTCTCTATAAGCCACTCTGAGTGGCCAGAGATAGGGAGGAGAAGTCATAATACTTACTACTTGCTTCTCAGCTGCCATCACTGCCGCTGCTACAGCCACCGTTTGTCTCCCCAGACCCGTAGTATTAGTGCAATCAGGAGGTGCTGCTTTAACACTGGGCAAGTAGACAGGCGGTGCAGCTTTGGGAGCGGTTCGGGAGTGGAACAGTGAGTGATTACACGGGTAAGAAAAGGAACGGGAGGGATGTTGACTTGGCACCCTTTGTTTCCAGCCCACTTTGAATTGGTTATGAATAGGAGTTGCTGGTGGGTGGTATGGAGGTGGAGGAGGGGGCAATGGTGGATGAAAGGCCACAAAAGAGTCTAGTTCTGTAAACATGGTTTCTGCAGTGGGAGTGCTGTTAATGCGACATCGTCCAGACTGTCTCATTGTCAGGAGTGGGCTTTCGTCCCCAAATCGCTCATCAGGAAAGAATTTGTGAGGATTCTGCAAAGGAAAAAAACCTCAGCATATAACAAAACGAAGTACGAAGTCATCTAGAAAAATCTCCTAAACTAACACACAATGGAACTAGAAATCTGACTGTCCTGTAACAGGCTAGCTGGGCCATCTAAAGCCTCACCACCACTTGTGGTGGTTACAGCTGTCACTGAATAAAGATTTTTTAAAATATATTTTTTTAAAACAAGAAAAGAAGCATCAGATTCTGTGTGACTAAGTTTACCAACAAATGCATTTGCTTTAACAGCGTACAAACAGAAATGGGATTTCCAGATTCCCAGTCCTGATATGTACTATGCAGATCTACTGTATAAGTTAGGACCCTTTCTCCTCTGATTCAAGAATAAATCATAACCTAAATTTCTAGTTATGGTTTGACTATTCTCATCAACTGCCCCTTTGGAGGTGGTTTTTTTTGCCTCCAAAATCTGTGGCAGTAGTAGCACCCTGAATGGAGACAGCTCTTGAGAAAAATATTTATACACTGCCCTTACACATTTATTAAAATCACATAAATTAAACACAACAGTCTCACTGTGATTTGCACCTGGACAGTTCTGAAGTTATGCAGGCATGTCAAAGCATTTTTGTGCCTGCATGTGCACATACAAAGTGGTTCTCTTACTGCAGTTACACATTCAAGTCAATTCAGAAGCAGAACAGTATCAAAGCATCTATGGTCTTACAGAGCAATTTTTCATACCTGCAGAAGTTCAGCAGCAGCATCAGAAAGTCCGAATTCCCGCAGCACACGAATCTGAATCTCATAACTGACTGTGGCACCTTCTCCACAATTAAGAGCATATGCTCTCTGCACCTGCTCTGTATGACGCAGCTCCTGCAGCCGTTTGATCATCTCTTTTACAACAAGGAGATTAGGAACTGGAGGGATAACAGAATGGAATGGGGATAACAGAGATTACTTTTGGAAAGGTGAGACAGTAAATTTGATTGCAATAGTTAGATTTCATTCTGAAAGAAAAAAAAAAATCTATCATCAGGCTGAATTTTTTTTTTTTTTTAATTTTTTTTTTTTTTTAAGAAGCATTCTGCCAAGAACAGTTCAACTTACACATATTCCTTGGAGCATCATTAGGCCACATGGGATAACATATCATACAAATGGTAAACGCATATATCATTTTTCCAGCTTCTGCTAGAATAAGCTGCAAATACAGCCTTCTTTGTAAACCCTTCATGATGCAGGAATGTAATGATATGAGGTAGGGACAGGATATCTTAAATAAAACAGAATGTTCCCTTATGAATTCTGTGTGCCAAGAATTCATTGATTTTTTTGGCATACTTCTTGTGGAATTCTATAATCACAAGACCATAATACCAGTATACAAATACAGAAAGAGCATTCTAAAAAAAAAAAAAAAATTTACACAAACTTTAAGCCAACATAAACCTGTTAAAATTACGTTGTTTTATGCTGCCATATTGAAATAATTTTTTAAAAAAAAGCTTTCCAAAAGGAAATAATGTATAATTTGGGGTATTCATCCTGTTGCAAAACTTTCTCATGTCACTTCTTGCTGCTATTCGATGATGAATGATATTTCTTTGTGGTCTTTCTGTCCTCAGGAAAATGCACGTATCATGAGAGAAGACAAATCCAGATCTCTGAATACCTGAGTCCTGGCATCTGATCCTTTACCAGCTTTACAAGTGTTACATATTACCATGACCACATGTCCGTAATGAAAGCTCATAGAAGTTAAATGGATCAGACAGCAAGAACAATGTGAAAATACATTCATTACAGAGAAGGAGAAAACCCAACACCATGCAACTACAACCGGTCCCAATTTCACAAAGTTTACATTGGTACATGAAGAATAATTATAAGTAGTGCAAAATATCCCCCCTACAAACTGAGTTCTTTTACTGGGGGGGAACAACCCTATCCAGAGTTCAAGGCTTGGAAATAAGTCCTCCACACTACCCTCCACACACCTCAGTTGTTTGAAAAATCCTGATTTAGCAGTCAGACATTTAGTTACAACCAGCATTTTGCTAACACTGAAAAAAAGAAGTTTGAAGCAGTCTCCAAAAAAAAGATCTAAGTTTTTTAATGAAAAAGTGTTGTCTTCTCAAACACAGGTTTATTTCTGTTTTTTTACTATCACTCATGTGAGACACATGGAAGAGAGATTACATATATAAAAACAATAAAATTCTCTCAAGTCAGTTGCATGATTTCTTATTCAAACCAAAACCAGAAGATGCTTAAAAAACCCAATTACCCACAGAACCTAGCCTCAAAGTAGAGCAGACTTCAGCAGAGGCTGAACTCAGCTTACAATAGTGTTGCAAGAGCAGCACAAAGACATGCTGCCAACAGCATTTACGCAAATTTAGTCCACAGGCAGCGAACAGATGCAGAACACCTAAGCTGTAAGCACCCCTGTTCTAAGAGCCTAACCTAAGGGGCGCAGGGGCAGTGTCGCCTAGCTCTCCCTCCAGCAGTTCCTGGGCTCCACCTATGCTTTGGGATGGATTCCCATACAAGTTAAGGCTTGGTACATGGCTGAATCTCCTCAGATTAATTGGGCTCCATCTACCCTTCCTAGCACAAGGCACTGGCAAAATAATCAATTCCTTTGCTTAATTACAGAACTCAGTAAAGCAGGAGGTTATCAGGACCTCCTTGACCTGACCCAGTATGGCAATTTAAAAGGGCTGAACACAGCGCTCCATCCAAGACCGATTACTTCACAAGGCTTGTGGCACAGGTTTTTTTTATTTTAGCATGATGGTTGCTCTTTATGGAATTGTGTTATGTTGACTTACAGCCTTTTCTCCACAGAGCTTCCCTCAGCCACAGCTGTGTATGCACAGAGCTGGCTACGCTTCCATCCGCACAATGTCTCCGACTTTCTTCACTGTATTTAAATTTAATCTTGGTCATTTAGCTATCTAATCCTGGCCTCCAAAACATCCACTGGCTCTCCCAACTTGTCATCAGCTGCAAGTTTTGCCAGTGTATTATCTCTGCAAGCCAAGTATTAATCGGACAGGGAAAAGGAGCAGGGAGGAAGAGCTCGATGCTTTCGGAATCCCACCAGATACATTCTTCCAGTTTGACACCAAAAGATCAAACACATAAGTGACAAAATATATTACAGTAGTTTTTTATTTCCCTGGCTTGCCTATAGCAAATGTCACACCAAGTATCCTGTAGTCAAGAGAGACTGTATCTACTTCCACCTATAAAAACTTACTCTGACACACAAGGAATGAAGTTGGTTTGAATTCAAAGCTAAAGCGCATTTGGTGAACTGAAAATATCTGTTTTGAGTGACTACTTCCAGTATTTTTCTGGCAAACTGAGTTGAGCTGACTGCCCTACAAGTTATATTCCCCTACTTTTTGTTTTTAAAAGAAATCAGTGTTTTGCTATTTTCCAGCCTTTCAGATCTTACCCATCTTGGGTGACTGGTTGTAGAAAACTGAGAACTGCTCTGAGAACGGAGCACCAGACTCCGGCAAGCGTTCTACAGTAAGTTTACCCAGTGCAAGGTTTTTCAAATTGCTGATCTGAAGCAGGTTAAAATACTACCCCCTCCAGTAGTTTGTTTTCTAACTGCTTACTATGCCATCCAAATAGAACGTCTTCAGAGTAGACAAAAGCAAAAGGGACTACTGTTGGGTGGGAAGAAACCCAAACAGTGCAGTTCTATTCCCTGAGGAAATCATAACACTCAGTAATTCACATTCACTCTCCCTGACCCCAAACCCCCATGCATCCACACAGGAGCGACTGGCATCGCAAGCCATCTGGGAGCCTTACCTGGGATCTCATTGGCTATAACTGAAGGAGGACTGGACTGGTTAGTGCTAACTTGCTGGTGGGTAATCATATGACAGCACTGCGGCACCGCGTTGTTTACCATGTAAAGGGTGTCGGGCACATTGGACATTCGGACCATCCGCAAACGAACGAGATCAGTTTGTTCCACCATCATCTCATCCAGTACCGACTGCAACGACAGCCATTAGAGCCCTCATGAAGGCACAGCACGCACACCCACCGGGACCTGCTGCAAACAGTCCCGAGGCCACAAGTCTAGCAATGTCTAAGCCGTAACTTTGCAGATACTGTTTGGGACCTGGAATTTTCCTCCGCATTTTCTATTCCATTTTCCAGTCATGATCAGAGTTGAGTTTCAGAGCTAAGAGCAGACAGGTGAATAAAGTTTGGGAAGGTTGCTTTGTTTATTTTGTACCTGTCAGATTAGGAGTAACCTTCTCAAGGCTAGACCCTCTGGACTCCGTCTCACACAATTACTGCCTATAGGTCTCAACTCTCCACGCCACTGAGGAGGCACTAGTCTGAAAATGAAGTGGTTTTCCCTCAGACATCTTAATGAATAGAAAGGGATTTATGTATACCCTTTAAAGATTTTCATTGAATGTTAAATGGATTTATATCAAAAAAAGGGAGGCTAAAATGTAAAAGAGTAAAAAAAAAATTAGAAATCATTCTTCCATAATTTTTGCATTTCACAATAATTAAACTGTGAATAGGAGTATAGTTACCAGATAGTAAGTATGACAGTCCTTCCTCTAAGGTTAAACAGCTAATGATGTTTTCAAAAACATTAACAGCATAACATGAAACTAACAGAAATGATTCCTGACAGAGGGGAAAAAAAAATATAGAATGCACTTTTTGATTTAGGGTAACTACTAAAGCACTTCCATACTATATACCTGAAAACTAAGACAGTCAAACCTTTTATTACATGTTCTTTAACGTATTTTTGTTAGTTTTAACTATCCAAGATACAAAGATAAAATTTTAACTGGCTAGCCTTCCTTTGCTACTTGAGTGCCACCTGGTGTTCCCTAACCTTTGTGCCCAAAAATTCAAAGTAGTTTTGTTTCTCCACTCCCCTCAAAGAGGATGTCAACCACAACTCACACCCTTAGAAAATAGTTTTCTTTCTTAGGCACAGGGAAAAAGCTCCGAATTCAGGAGAGCAGTGTTCAGAGTTTGCAGACAGTGTGGATGTGCACAGCTTCACCTAATCCTCTTACTCTGCCGTCACCTGCACTGCTGGGGCTCACGAGCTATCGGCTCATCGGAGTTGCCTTAAGTGGCAGCGCATTAGTTCGCGAACCACAAGGCTCCCATTCTGTCAAACAGAATATGGCATGTTTCAGCCTCACACAGAGCCATCTCCACCCTGTCACCAAACGTCACCATCAGAGATACTGCAAGATCTTCCGTTTGGCAGTCCTCATGCAAGATATTAAATAGGGAAGCTACTGCCCGAGTGGACACAGAGGACTTCAGTCAAACTGGGATACAAGATACTTATTCCATTTTGCGGAGGATCGAAAGAATTTTGGTTATGTTCGATTCAAACAAGAAGATGAAATATCAGAGTCCTCTGCCGAGTGGAATAGTAGTTCTCTACCCAGCTCTGGTGGGAGCTGGGGAGCCTGAAAGACCTGGCACCAAGGTTGCTGACTAGCTGCAAACTGGGACTCTCAGGCTCTCACCTTGCCATCCGCCTGCCAGGAGTGCTGCCGAGGAGCTGGGCCGGCAAACTGGCTGGAAACCAGGGAGGTTTCCCTCAGAACGCTGCTTTGTTTCCGGTGGAATTTCATCAAGATCTGTCTCGCAAACATTTCAATTTCGACAAAAAAAAATTTTGTTGAAATTTTTCTGACCAGTTCTAGAGACTTGAGCCTGATGATCAATCTTGTAAGTCTTGTTAAATTGAAAATGTTAGTATTTTAGGCCAGTACATGCAAAGAAAGACAAAACATACCAAAATCTTTCCCTGTTTACAGAACCCCCTGATGACTCCAATTTAACAATAATCAAGTGTTGTTAATTATTATTACCTTAGCCTCCTCCACATAGGGCGAGAACAGTCTTGGCCGTACATATATTCCAGCATTTTTTTGCCGCAGCCAGGCATTTGACTTTCCACCTTCTGATGTTGGTAGCATGTCTGAAGGAGGAGTACTAATCAGGCCTCTCTTCATCTTCAAGAATTAAGAAAGAGTTTTACGTTTTTTTTAAATAAAAATATGGGGAACACTTGCATGAATTGCATTTCTTACACTGAATCCTTATACCACTGATTTTTCTTTAGCCTTCTGATAGATTTAAAAAACCAGAAAACTTAACCAGGAAGTTACACACATATTACTCAGAAGTAACATTTTAGGAGCTAACCATTAAAAAAATAAAGGTAACCTGAACATTGTAGAATCTGAAGTATAAAGAACTCAGAGATAGTATTTGTATGAGAGTACTGACTTACAGCATCACTCAGTACTTCACTGTTCATGGGTAAGATGTGCTCAATGCGGACAAAGGGTAAAAGTGGAGACAGGATCTCTCTCAGCTCCTCAATGTCAAGATCTCTCCTCTTCACACCTCTTTTGTTCACACTGTGAGCAGTACCACTGAGTAAATTAGGCTCTTTGGGAAGGAACAAGAAATACTGAGTTTACATCAGAAAGTTTAAATAGGAAAGCAGGAGTAATAGGAAGTTATAGAAAAGGACATAACATTTTGATTTTAAGTCAACAGTGCTTATCAGCATTGTTCTACAAAACTATTTCATGCCTTAAAATCTGATATGAAGCATCCACAAAGACAGGTTCAGTTTATATGAGCATAGGTCATTTGCACAGCTGTTGGTTTCAAAGTAAGCCAGGGAGAAAGTACAAAATTACTGTTTGGGGTTAAGATTTATAAAAGTCTACCAAGAGCTATGCTATGAAAACATTTGTACCTCCCTGCTAGCGGTTCCCCCAAAGACTCCCTCCTGCAGCTCCTCTCCATTTCACCAGCACTTTTCAGAGACTTATCTTCTACAAATTAATGTACAAGTTACGCTAGCCTCCTCGTATAACCCACCTTAGTAACGACTGTATCAAGGCAATTCAAATTGCTCTTATGGTCACAGGATACCTATTTGTGCCAAGAGCTGGCATCTTCCTAGAGATTTCAAGATGAGAAATGTATGACACACTCAGGTCATTCTCCCTCCCCAGTTAACTAGCTCCACCTGTATTTTAGGTATTGTGCTCAACCTGGATTTGCCTAGCCTGACAGGTTACCTCAAAGAGTAACACAGAACCATTCTCCCTTCAGTACAGGCAGCTCACGTTTCAGCCAGAGCCCATTACAATTTCTAATGCCTTCTGATATTTGGCTGACGCTGCCCCGTATTTAATGCTGAAAAGTCAAGAGCATCACTGAGGAATTTAGACCGAATAACTAGACTAAATTTAGCCCTAACCTGACAGAACTTGGTGTAAGTCTTATTTATGCTTTTGTTAATATTATGCTACCTGATGATCCCAGGAAAGAGAATTGAGCCTTTTACTTAAACATCACAGACCGGGAAGCTGCGCAATTAGTCCAGATAAACAGCATCTCCCTCAGTCCCCGTCTGTTACTGTTTGATTGGCTCCATTCCATTCCAATGTGCCCAAGACAAACACTTAAAAAAT
Source organism: Falco biarmicus (assembly GCF_023638135.1). Classification (NCBI taxonomy): domain Eukaryota; kingdom Metazoa; phylum Chordata; class Aves; order Falconiformes; family Falconidae; genus Falco; species Falco biarmicus. The sequence continues at coordinate 31,665,127 of NC_079294.1, forward strand.
ACTTACTGTGCCACTAAAAGCACGTATTTTAACTGACTTTGTTGCATCTCATACATGTCCATGACAAAGCAGTTACATTGCAAGCAGTAACAGTGGATTTTAAAAACATGTCCAGCCCTCCAAAGACAGCAGCTACACCAGCACTGCTCTGTTTTCACACTGGCAGATTCTTCCCTTTCTGTTCCTCTATTGTACTATCTGACTGACACTTCATGGTGGAGATTAACTACAAGCTGCTTGCATTTGTTACTTGGGAAGTATATAATCTGCTTCCCACATCCAACACACATGAGATTGCTACAGTGGTAAATACAAGGGCAATAACATGCATCTGAGCTAATAAAACACATTTACATCTGCTTGAGGAAAAACACTGACACGACTTGATGGCTTGTTTCTCACTACCACAGATTTCTGTGGAAGAAACATACTCAAACTGAAGAAGTGAAAGGCTGACACAGTAAACTAAGGAGAAGATTACTGCGAGAAGCCTGCACGAGCACAGAAAAGTAGAAGATACTGCAGGGTTTTTTAATTTGATGGATTAGTTACCAAGGAAAATGGTTCTGAGAGAACAGGAAATCAACCAGACTTAAAAATCAAGACAATCTTAGAGGCTGAGAGGACCTCTAGAAGTTTGGTCCAGCCACAGCCACTGCCTTCTCCTCACACCTCCCAAGGCAGGGTAAAGAAGGTTGCCCATAAACACATCCAGTTGGATTCTGAACACCTTCAAGGACAGTGACCCCATAAATACTCTGGGCAACCTGCTCCAGTGTCTGACCATCTTCAGTTTCTTATGTTTAAACAGACTTGACCGTATTTCAGTTAATGCCTCATTGCCTCTCATCCTATCCTGGATGCCAAGAGAAGAGTGCGGCTCTATTTCTTTTTGCTTCCTGTCATTAGATTTTTATAGGCATTGTTAAGATCCCCCCTATGCCTTTTTTTCTTGAGGCTAAACAATCCCAGTTCCCTCAGAACGTCCATGTTTTCATTTTATAGAGAACAAAAGCTGGGGGAAAAGTGCGTTTGTTTAGTTTTGACCATACTATGAACAAGGTAAATTAAATCTCCTTAAGTTACAGATTACCCACAAAAGAACTTCCACACATCATGGTTTATATAGTTTAGTACGGTGTGGCTTAAACGATCCTTACCTCGATCTGCTATTCTCTTCATCAACTGGTGTTCTCCCCATTTAATCAGATATTTAAGAATATCTTGTTCACTTGCCTGGTAGAAAGAGAAAGTCAGCAATCTGTCTATGCTTAGCTTAATGTCACACACACACACAAAAATATATCCAAAACCAAGAATCACATAGACAGGTCTTTTAAAGCTATAAAAAAATACAACTGTACCAAGAGTGAAGCAAGTACTTTATGATCTGCTATACCATTTCCTCCAAATATTTTAAGGTAGTACTACTGATATATCACCACTATGACTTACAGATTCATGTCACTTATTGAATCCCTAGAAAGAAGAAGAAAGATTTTTCTACAGAAGGAAAAAATTCGTCTAGCATGAAAACATACAGGTATTAAATTTGAATAATTAAAGTTAATTAAAAGAGGAAGATCTTACACTGTTTTTTTCGATCTTTTGTTTAACACTACAAATTCAGCATCTGCACAGCCTGGGAACTATGAAAATAAACCAACCAACTAAATTATAGTCTAGGTAAAGAGAAAGATTTTCAGTAGTACTATAAACAAAACATCTTTGCTTTGTTCAAATCTATATACACGTGCTAACCACTCAACATTTTTAGAGGAAAAAAACATCAGGTACTGAAAAATCTAGGTTTATCTATGTCATTTCTTACAACTGGGGTAGGACATTTAGTCATAACACACACTCTCATGGAAGATCAGCAGTACTGTTACAGTTATTCCTGAAAGTAAACTTTCAAAAACACTTTCAGTAATCTCTTAACACTTCACACTTAAAAAAAAAAAAAAAGGTTAAGTTTGGGACAGCTACAATTTTTAAAAAAAGTAATCTTTAAGCTATAAAGGCTGGTCATCATTATAAAGATATCTTCACTGAAGAGAAATGGCAGCAAAACTCCACACACTTTCCATTAGTCAGTAGTCAGCTTTCCTCTCCCTAAAACCACATAATTACTGAAGCAAAGTCACAAAAAATAAAAGTTCTGCAATACTTGTCAGAGGAGGTATTTTTATGTCTCCCCAAAAAATAAAGCCTTCTGAATGATTACTAGTTATTAGCTCCCACTGCCCCCAACTAGGATGTACGTTATTACAGCAAAATTACCACCACCACATAATTTTATCAAACACAAACATGCAAGACAAATGTTAGGTTCAGAAATTCTTCGTTTAAAATAATTTGCAGCGTTTCTAAACTATCATTAGGCTTCTAAGCAATAGCATGTACTGCTGGTTTGGGTTGTGTTACAAGCCAAGAATGAAACAGTTTTCTTAATCACTACTTCAATTTCATTCTTTACATATTATAAAAGGAATGCTTACTGTGCACGCAAACCCACCCTTGCCTACAATTTAAGATGAGCTACTCCCAAGCGCTTCTAGTAACACTATAACATATCCTGCTTTGAGCAGGACCAGCTGTATTCTGCATTGCAGGGTACCTGTAAATAGTCAGACTGAATAGCTGTGAGCAGGTGGTCCTTGCTGAGTTCATAGAAGACATCTGAAGTCATGACCTGGGTAAACTCCTCACAGAGGAAATGTAGTGCTTGACGATGTACCCACTTGGAACCGTAGGGCTGAGAGCTCCACTTCAGAATGGCAATTAAGGTGTCTAGTGAGATGCTCTCAGCAATAATATCTTCACAGCCTAGGAAACAAAAATCCAAAATCAATGATGTTGTTACAGAGACACTTCGATCCTGAAAGAATAATGCATATGGCTAAATCTGTAATATAAAGGATTATATGACTCCCAGTGAGAGTAAAAACAGAAGTGCCCTACAGACCAAAGCTGCAAATAGGGTTAAATTCTGACTAAAAGAATAATAATTTTAATTGTGGTTTAGGATTCCAACTATACATATACCTTTTAAAGGCACACAAAACATCACGCCTGCCGGATGAACAACTGGAAGGCTAGTTCAGCTCTACTAGAACCTACTCTGGCTGGCTAGCATACATTATCTGACTGTTTAACACATTTCAAAGCTGCAGATTTGAATTTGAGTCACTGTTGTTCACAGCAGACTCAGAGAAGCCTATAAACTCTAACAGAGGTGTGATTTTTGTCTGTATCACTTCGCACATGGACCCTCCTGTGACAAACCATGCAGAGGAGCAGAAACAAGAACTGTGACATGTTGCTGGTACTCAGCTACTCAGCATCATCTTCTGACTCACAGAGAAGGCAGGAAGCAGTGGGTGCTCTAGGCCACCACCCTGGTCTCCATATCAAGCAAGGCACAGAAGATGCCAGGACAGGGAGCAAGCACCTCCTCTGGTGGGGAAGCAGAAAGTGAAGCATCCAAGAGGCAGGTATTCTTACTCATGGTGACTGCTAGTTTCTTCATACCCACTGCTGCATTAGGATTTACTCTTTCACAGACTACATTTCTTCTGAAGAAGAGATGGGATATTTAAGTCTCCTGAAGGGAGATGGAGCAGATTTGGAAGAAATAAGAGGAGACATACCACGGGAGGCTGAAAACATGGGTATTTGGGGTTACTGACTTAAGACATACAGTACCACAATGTTGATAACTTGAAGTCCTCAACAGCACTTTGCTGACTTCATTTGTACATCTGGTTTACATATACACAAAATACTATTTCTACTTGTACTATAAAGATCTAGCAATTTTTATAAAAAAGTAGTGTTCTAGAATTATACATTGCAGTTGCAACCCACTAACGGCCACAAAATTACAGCTGTGCTTATGCCCATGAGATGTCCCCAGACAGTTCAGAGCAGTATGCTTACATTGCAATTATTTTACTTTTTATACACCACCATTTTTCTCTCAGTTTCAAGGACATTCAAAAACTAAACTTTGACAGTTGTTTAGAAAACTGTATCTTATTACTGAGCTCCTGGACTAAGCTGAGGAAGAAAGCGTTTAGCAAGGTAGCATTAACATTTGTCAAGACAAAGATCAAAGAGGTTCTCCTGATGCTATATATTTTTGAACTGGTTGCACATGTAACACAACTAGCAGCAATTAATAGCGTTAAAGAAAATCTTGCTTTTCTACATAAGCCAGCATACAGAATAAGCATTGACTCCATTTCTGTTACAACTAATGATGTGATGGATAAGTTCTTAAGGAGTAAGTAGTAACAAGCGAACATGCTACTTCAAGAAGAGTAGCATTCAAGAGTATCTGTCAAAGCAACTACTACTTAGGAGCAAAAAGTCACTGAAAAGGGGAACTTAAACAGTAAAGCAAAGAAGGTGGTACTGGGAAGCAACAGTTTAATAACGAGGCAGATTATAGATTTATCTGTCTTATTAAACACACATTTCTCTACTTAATACTATAAAAAAGCCAGCATGTTAATTATAAAAACAATAATCTGCAATTAGAATTTTTTTAAGCTTAATTATAGAAATATACAGTGTAAATGTAACAAATACAGTCAATGGTCAATGAGAATGTTTGCAGCAAATTCCAGGAATATGTCTGAATGTACATGTACTTTTAGAAACAATTTTTATTTTATTTTCTATAAGGAATGTATGAAAATGCCTGTCCTGCAAGGGTAGTTAAGTTTTACACCAGTTCATACCTAAAACAAACTGTCCTCAACAAGCACTTGGATGATTTGCTTTTGGCATGCCCGATTCTGCTGAGAAAAGGAAGAGCATACATCAATGCAGCCACTGATCATAGGGCCAGCAAAAGCATACGCGTTTCTGAACGATGCATTAAAAACGGCGTTACACTATTCATCCCAAGTTAGACTCTCCATTTGCTTTTGACAAAGGGGTAAGCGCCGAGTCCTGTTTCAATGCACCTGCTTTCTATTTTACTATTACTTGAAGCAACATGGCACTTCTCAGAGCCACCTATTACCAGTAGGTTACATATTATTACTACTACTGCAAGTAAGAACAGATGCCTTACTATAAATGTTGACCTCTAATCTGCATAGTGAGGAGTAGCCCAAAGCAAGCAGTGAACATGCAGCAAAGATTCGTTAGAGGCACTTGGAACATCAACACAATCATCAGTGGTATAGATGAGAGCAGCAGATAACTGCTCTGAAATACACTCCCTGCGTTTTGGTACAGGTTAGAGAAACTGCCCCCTCTAGGTGGGGGAACTCCCCAGAAACCTGAAGGATAAACCCCACTCTGAAGTCTTAAAAAAAATCTGGTCAAGGATCTGAAGGACAGCGTTTTAAAAAAAACACACAGCACCAAACAAACCCACCTTTAAAAAAAAAAAAAGCTCAAAATACTTCAGCATATGTAAGAAATAAGAGTAAATGAAGTCTGAAGCGTTCCACTTCAGGATCCATTTTTACTTAAAATCTTCCTTATGTTTTTACTTACCTATACAAGTCAGCCATTGACTTTAACTTTGTTGTTTAAGTCCCTCTTCTATTTTGGGGCTCAGAAAAGGAAAATGTTAAAGTTAGCAGCAAACCTTGCATGGTGCATGAAAGCTGACCATGACTAGTTGCAGTATGCTTACAAAAGAGGAGTTTGCTTCCCTGAGTAAAGGGAAGTTGTCTGAAACAATTCCTTAGGGTCATCTGTTTTGTTGCACTAAGTCTTACCCTGCTAAATTCTAACACAACATTTTGCATGCAATTATTCTGTCTGCATGCAAGGTGATTTCAGCAGATGATCACATCCCCCTGAAGTCTAAAGATTACACGTAAGGACTGCTCCACTTCAAAGGCAGTACGTAAACCCACTCACTGAAATCAGTCACGAGGAAACTCAAGCTGTAAGAGCAAAGAGACTTATCTCAAAGTGAATGCCATTTACAGTATTTCATCTGACACTTATTTTTGAAATAATGAGGATACCTGCCCCCCCTGCAAAGACAGAAAACCGTACTTTCATAAGAAATGCGGTTCCAAAGATCTAAGCAACACATTTATAGAAACAGAGCATCAGCTCAGTCTCAGTTCTTCTGTTAAGTCCAACAATAGCACAACTACCAATACTATGACATCATCGGGTGAAAAACTCATTTAGGGTGCCTAGCAAATGAAACTGTCCTTTTCGTAAGTAATTTCAGCAATGTGTCAGAACTGTGGGATTATTGAAAGTATTTCTTCCACAGTAAACATGAGGTAACAATTGAAGTGTTTTCTGAACATCTAAATAAATTGCGGCAACCCAATTCTAGCTATGGAAGGAATCCAATTTCTTTTCTCCTTTGGTAGAAGGTTTTTTTGCATTAACAATCAGCCACTTGGCAAAAAAAAAATCATCTAATAGCCACGATATTGTTCCTCAGTAGAATAGAGCTTTCTCATATGAGTACTATTTTATGATATTCTCTGTCTTAAAGGAATGCTACAGGTTTATAGCTTCTTCAAGTTTCAGTGCTTTTCTTTTCTGTCGTCTCCCCCAAAAAAATCTTTAAAAGGAGATTAATAGTTAACTGATGCCAAGCCTGTAAATTGCAGGTGAATTATTTTCCACACTTTAGAACTCTGAAGTACACCAGTTTTGGTTACATGAAGGTACAAAAGTATGTGAAAGTTTTTCAGAAAAGAAAACAAGACCTAAGTAGCATTGGAGATAAAGAAGGGCTCAATGGGCATTAGCGGTCAAACACTGTTGAAGTCTATTGCTAAGTTCAGTACCTCTTTTGAGCTATTTTTAATCCCTCTACTGATTTTTGTAAGCACAAAGATTTAAAACATTCACATACTCCCATCCTTGAAAGGCTGAATTCAGAGTACATCTATTATGGCACAGCTGAAGTATGTAGTGGTATTTTTTTCTGTATTCAAATACAAAACTGATGGTTTTATAGCACTTCAGATTAACTCTTACAGCAAAAATAAAATGTGACCTGAAGGTTAGGTCAAGGCAGCATTTTGTGTTATGCTAACCATTCTTCCACAGTGAAAACCCTTAAGTTATTTTGAATACAACACAGCATATTAACCAGACATTTGCCATTAAATTAGGGAGCAGATTAAATCAATGCAACCTGTGTTGTGTAAAAATATTTTCCTTTATGATATGGCAGTTATAGAGCTGTTAAACATTCTAAGATTTTAACAGCTGAATTTTTGAAGCTGTAAGTTTAGCCAGAAATGCAAGGTAATTATCATGTTTAAAGCATTCTATATCTATGGAAAAAGCTCTTTAATGTTTTCTCTCCCAAACAATGGAAATTAATTTACTCTTCTGCTCCTTCCATATACAAAATGCATGAATTTAGGAAGCCTGAAAACTGCATCTGCATCTTTGGCTTCTTGCAGCCATCAGTTGATAATGGCCCTTGACTGGGTTTCAGCATTCCTTAAAATGCACACTGAGGAACAGTGGCAGGCAGCGCAGCTGGTCCAGCTTAAACAGAAAATAGTCATGGACCAGGAACAAAAAAAATGTCAACTCAACTATAACAAGCCAGAGGGAAGAACTTAACACAGAAACAATGAAAGGCTGAGGGAGGAAGAGCTGATGTTTAAGGGACCGCTGCCAGCTATCACTGTTCAGTACTTCAGCCACATACTTCCTAAAACACAAGTGGCTGAAAGAAAAACCTGGAAACACTGACCAGATCTGTTTCTCTGCAAACTGTGGCATTGCAAAGTAATGTTATGCCCAGTTGCACAGCTCAGTCAAATTCTTTATCTTTGCGTATATAATCCTGGAATGCAGCTGCTCTGAGGGAGATCATTTCTACTTCTTGCTTTCTTCAGTCTTCATAATATAAAACTTAAGCAATAATTTCAGGCTTCAGTACAGGTGAATCATTGTAAGGAGATAATAGGTCAGATTTATGTTAATATTTACTTAATCATACTCAACTTATTTTGAAGTTAAGTGTCAGATTAGTCCCTTTGAGCATTCCTACTGCATTGATAATATAACTGACACACTTGCTCTAATCTTCCCACAATATATTTGTGTGTATTTAATACCGCTACTGCAGGCTTCCTGGAATTTCAGTATTTCAGTCTCACTGAGATCAAGGGTACTTTTGATGTCGGATGTTATCTGCCTCTAGATCAAAGGCTGCGCTACTGAATATGGCTTTAAAAAAAAGGTTCTTAGTTCTTATTCTTGTCAAGGGTAAAGTCAACATCTAAAAATAAAAGCAAAGCAAAAAGTCTGAAATTAAGTTTTTTTGTCAATTTTACTTTAGAAAACTTTTTGGAATCAGCAGACAGAAAAGATTCCCAAGCAAAACTATTTCATAGGGTCACAGTACCCAAAAACCTGTAACAGAAAAACATACTGTACCACCATCTCAGCGAGACTATTCATGACAGTAAGCAATAGGGCCAAGATGCAGAAGAGGATTCACATATTTAATATAACTGTCTAATAAAAGAAAGATAACTGAAGTTAAATTCTGCAATGGCAGGGGATGCGGCACCACTGTAAAGACTGGAAGAGGGGATTATTTTAACAACATGTGATGAACAGGACTAGGGAACTGATGTGATTTTAATAACCGTGCTACAGAAGAGGAAGGGATAAGTGATTTTAAACCTGATCTTTGTGAGTCAGTGTGTTAAAACGATCGCACCAGTATGGCTGATGGCGAGCAGCAAGGTAGCATGAAGACACAGAAGCAGGAGCAGAGTGCAGATACAAGCAGGCAGAGCATGGAAACATTCCACTAAGGGATGTGCTTGAACCTCCTGGAGAGGGCTCTAATCCTCACAGCCTCTGTGAACGCAGTGAAGAGCTTCACTTTTTGATAGTTAACAAACTCTGCAGCACCCCGAACAGCAGTCTCAGTCTTATTAGGTACAAATGGGTTCCAGTATGATCAGCGCTATAGATGATATATGCTTGCTGATTAGTTCATTTATTCAAATGAGTTCACTCAAAGATATAATTCAGTTTCTCTTGGAAGAAATATGACAATCATCAGCTGAAACAAATCAAGCTGAAAGCAGAGCAAACTAAATAAAGTAACCTTGCCTCACTGGGACAGTAGAGTCATATCACATACCTATACTATCACTGACTTCTTTTTTTGACTGTATGTTTTAATAGATGGTTTCCCTATGACGGAGCATCACTATGTTAGTAACGGGAACATTTCCACGGAAACAAAGCTGAATCATCTGCTGAAACTGAAGAAAAATTACAACATCTGGATACTTACAAAGGTCCCTGAAGACAAATCAAACTAAAATCTGCTGAAAATAAACAGTCAATCAGAAGCTTTAAAATACATCAACTTCACTTGACACTGTTAAAAAACCCCAGCCAAAACTGAGTAAAAGTGAGCAAAATGAGTTGGAAAGAATATCCAGATAATGACCCCAAAATATTTTCCAGGAAACCAGGGAGACAAGCTTTAGTAAGTTTGCAGCTGGCAAGTGTGAGTGAACTGAATCACAAACTTGAGCCAGGGAGTGTGGAAATCCAGAGAAGAAACTTAAGACTTTTAGCTACTGTGAAAGCCAACTGATGGGATCGGTCAGAACTTGGGCAAAACTGGACACCTGCAGCACAACAGAGTAGAAAAGTGCTGTCAGAGGACCCAGCTAAGATTTCATGAAGCTGCCTATTCAGCGGTCTCCCACACCTATCAATGCTGTCTCTTCTAGCATCACTCTCTGTGTAACATCTAGAAGTGAGATGTTTGAGTGACAGCTTCCAGCTGAGAAGTATGCTAGCTATGAAATCGGGGAATGCGAGGGACACTACTGAAACTAAGAACTCTCATCTACCCTATGTATTACAGTAAAGGAGGACACAGGGCTACGGTCAAATGCCAAAACAAGAACGGTGGTCACTACTAAAGTGCATACTTTGTTAAGCGATCTGTTAGTCAAGTGCAGGCATATAATTTTCCCTAATCAAATAAGCTTCCTTTTAATTTTGACTGTAAGATTATACCAGAACAATTCTTCAGTGTTAGCACAGGACCAATGACCTAAACACAAACTCAGCAAACTAAGTAAGAAACTATTACATACTGACTTCACAGGCATATACAGATTTTCTACAGACTGCTTACTACTTTCTCCTGTAGCTAGGGAACAAAGCACCGATTTGTAAAATCCTAGTTAATTCAAGATAATATCTCGACTTGCAGTATCTGATGGGGTGCCAAATTTACATTTGGTAATATTGGATAATACAGTAAGTTTCAACCCTTGCCTGATTTTACTGCATTTCTCCCCTATGCATAACAACCTTCCCACCCCACAGTTCACTGGTCACAAACAGATTTACCAGGGAAAGAAAAGACCTCTGAAGACAACTCTGCTTCCTTCCAATGACCATCCCCAAAATGCTACTGCTCTGGTTCATCCAGAGGGCCACCAAGACTGAGCCTATGTTGCTGCACTCACTGGTTCCAGCCACCTGAATGTGATGCTGAGGTGTTCCAAGCCCAGTACAGCTCCTGCCTTTCTTTTTCCTCCCTTAGAGGTAAGGTTAGGAGAAAAATTCCATGGAAAATTTAAGATTTTGTTACCTCTGACTCACAGAATATATATTGCAAAGCATCACTGGTCTGTAGTGCTTTACTGAAAGGAAGTGCCAGTTTAATAAATCCAAACACGCTCAATTTAAAGCAAGCAGAAATAATGAAACCTAGCATCAAATAAAACGTCAGTTCTGTTTTTCAGCGTTTACTGACACCTAAAAAATAAAAGCCATTTTCCCATCTCTTAAGCGTGCCCAAGTTTCTCTTCGAAGTCCTCTATTTATCATTGCTTATCAGCTTTGATATAGTTTAACACTGCTTCATCTGAGCACCTCTACACAGCTGTTCAGTTTAGGGTTCTAATCCGAGGGAAAGAATTAAACCTGTTCATTTATGAAACACTGCATAACTATTCAGTGTCTTAGGGGCTTCACTTACAGTTTAATTCCCTCACTAGTATTCCCTGAGCACACTGAACCCTTTTAGCAGTTGTATATGTGCATGCACCAAGACTTAGCTGTACACTTCTATCACCTCTTTATTTTCAACTCATTTTCCTTTCTTGCTTTCACATGATGTACCAAGTTGCCCTATTTTCAAGTACTATCAACTTGCAAATATTGTACAAGAATGAATGTAACACTGTAGTTAAACTACAGTAAAACTCTTTGCCACTTCCGCATTCCATTCAATATTAGGTTTCTAAGTGTACTTAGAGGGGAACAACAACAAAAAACAAGAAAGATGCAGACAGGCTGGAGCCAGTCCAAAGGAGTGCCACAAAGATGCCCAAAGAGCTGGAGAACCTAGCCTACAATGAAAGGCTGAAAGAGTGAGGTATTTTCTCCCTGGAGATGAGAAGGCTCAGGGTACTCATCACAGTATTCCAGTATATAAAAAGCAGCTACAGAGAGGATGGAGTTGCTCTTTCCACAGGGAGCCACATGGAGGGAACAGGGGCAACAGGTACAAGGTGCACTGTGATACATCTTGATCCAAGATATTTTTTACAGTGAGAACAGTGACTCACTGGAACAACCTCCCCAGGGACATATTACAGCTCCCCATTACTGGAGGCTTTCAAGATGTGATTGGACTGAGTGCTAGATAATAAGTAGACCAGTAGAATTTTCAATCCTGTCAAATTTCATTTGATAGCTAAAAATTACGGATGTACAGATCTACTGTAAAAGAAATTTTCTTAAAAAAATTAAACTAGCTTAAACAAATCTTGTTGCCAGTGTCTCAGTGAAATCCGTTCTCCATTTCTCACCTCAAAGGTAAAATTGCCATCCCCCACCAGCAATTGCTATATCCCATTATGTAAAATATGGCCACAAAATAGTTTAAACACCAGCAGATCAAACAACAAGCAAAGCTCCTGCCACCACAAGAGGCATCATTAGTTCACTAGTCTATGCTCTGACATCTCGCCAGAGATCGGAATAACCTTGGCCAACCTCCATGTGCAGGAAGTACATTATCAAGATTTAAGTGATCTTAAAGAATAACGGACAGAAGTGAAACTTTCTACACTAAGTCTGAAAACAGTGACTGTCCCTGCCTTCAGTCCTGTACATCAAGAAGATACTAAAGACCTGGGATTAGTGCAGTTAAGTTGTTTAAATTCACCTTCCAACAGCAAGATTGCAGGCTCTGCGTACCCCCTTTGACAAACTACAGCAATAATCACTCAAGTTTACAGCCTTGTTAACATATAGGGACACTTCATAACAAGTCTAAATACTTCCTCCTCTCAACCAGAATCTCTTGTATCCTCCCCCTGTCATTTACACCAAAAAAATGGATTATAGATGAAAGTAGATAATCACAAATATCAAGATCAGTTACATATGACAAATAGCATGCTTCAGTAATGATGTCCGATACAATTAAAAGCTCTCACATAGCACTTATTCTGTTCAGAAGACACAGATGCATTATCTACAACTTAGAGATGGAAAACATATTCCTTTTCTTAAAGGAACTGTCAGCCACTGATAGACTTCATAGGCATAGTTACACTGCAACATGGCTAAAAAATTGTTCTAAATAAGGTCATACATTCTACAGCAAGGACAGTATTACATACCTTGTGCAAGCATGTTAAACTCCAAGAACAGTGCTATGTGATAAAGCTCCATAGCTTCTTCAGCCCTAGTCATGTTTAGTTTTCCTGCTACAAGAGCCTGAACCTCACTTAAACTGCCCACTGAAGGGCTGGAGTGCAAAACTGAGAGGTCCACCACATCTGTATACATACAGTTCAAAATAACCTTAGCGTATTTTTTTGGTATGATAGATTCATCCAATATAATTCTAGTTGGAGTTCGTAGAGTTCGGTCTGTGATTTCTTCACCAGTTCGTATCCTCCTCTGCAGCAAGTGACGAAAAAACGGAGATCGTGATGAAATAATAGCTTTGTGAGCTCTGAGCTCTTCATCTAGACAGTTCTGACTTCCACCAAAAGTTTCTACTAAGTCAGAGTTGGATGAAAAGCTAAGAACCACATCATAGTAGCACATGTAATCAAAGAGTGCACGCATGTCAACATCTAAGGAATTTGGTGTTCCGAATTCTTCACTAAGCTGCACAAGGATATCAACATTTTGGAATCTTGAATCCTCCATTCCAAACTCTCCCGTATAAAGGTAGTGTAACAAAGCAGAAAACATAGGCATATCTATGCCAGCTGTGTTAATATCCATTATTATTTCTGCCCCATACTCCGGTGAGGAAGAAAGAAGAGTCTTAAAAAATGGACACCTTGCCGCCAATATCGCACGATGCACAGGAAAACAAGTTTCTTGAAATATTAAGTCTACATCGGTACAATATTTGTACTGATAAAGTTCAGCCATGTCTTTTTGTAGCGTCCTGGCTTCTGGTCTTGCCAAATTAGCTTGCAGATAAAGTTCCTTTAAGGCTGACGTCCCTTCATATTCTTCTACTAATGCATTAACATCTCTGACATCCCAGCCCGAGAGGAGTTCACGCATCTGCTTGGCATGATCAGCAGATCGGCTAGATTTCCGACGCTTAATGAATTTCTTTTTGAGGGTGGCAAGGCCAGAGGTTTTCTTTTTCTTGTCTTGAGGTTTCTCGTGGCCATGGTCAAGGCTATACAGCTTTGATTCACAGCCATAACCTTGATGAGAGTAGGATGATGTCCCTGAAGGCAGAAAGGAAAATTGAACACATTTATTCTTTAAATTTAAAAGGAAGGTCCGTAACACCTGAACAGTTCATCAATGTCTCTAAGTTACACAGTTTTTCCTTCTCCTCAGATCAGGTAATTTAACAAGTTGGAAACCTGGCTGAAGCCTTTTCTAGATGTTAAGAAAAAAAATGGGGGTTTTTTTGCATCTAAAAATTTTGTTTGTTTTTTTAAGTGTACTCAATGTTAAGAGCCAAGGAGCAGCTATTGATGTAGCTCTGTAGCTCATGGTACATTTATCTAAGTGGGAAGAGAACACTGCGGTTATGGCATTACAAGCGTCATTGTATTAACTAGCTAAGTGCAGAATACAGCCTTTTTAAAAACTTGTATGGTCTCAGCAAAATAGTAGCACCTGCAACCACCCCTTCAAAGTGATTTTTCAAATTATTTTATTCCAGTGTTAAGTGTCATTTCAATGACAAAAGCATACCTGGCATCAGATAGTTATCATAGTCACAAGAAAAAAGGAGGGGGACAACCCCCCCCCCCAAAAAAAAAAAAGAACACTGTACCAAAATATTCAGCGAAACTCAGTACAATGAATTAATTTTCAATGCATTTAACAAGAAATGAAAAAACCTGTCATATGATAATCAAGTAATGCTGAAAGTCAAACACATAAAATGGGCTTCTTGCCACAGAACTGTAAACGCCAATTTGCGCATATACCACATTTAGAAGAATACGAAGAATGGAAGTTTTACTGTATTATTAAAGAGGTCATTTTAATAGAGCATTATAAATTTAAGGTATATATATAATTATTTTTCCCCTCACAATAATTTATAGGGAAGTTATATAATGAATCACACATGTAATGAAAAGAAAAATAGATTCCCCTCAACATTATCTGTGTTACTCACCTGACCTGTTCTGCTAGAACCTTTGCTATCAGTTTGAGCCTAGCTGCATGTACGGTAATACTGAGAGCAATTCAGTAAGAAAAAGAGGAATTAGAATCTGCATTGCACAGAAGCAGAGCTCCTGTCAAAGGGTTATCTTCTAATTTAACTTTATTTACAGAATTTTTGCTCTAAGCCACATAGTGAAAAATGTCAGACGTGACAAGAAAAAAAAGTAAGTAGACAAACACAACTACTCCCAGACAAAGGAAGTAACCATAAGAAAACATTTTCAAATGGTATACAGATTAGTAACAATAACAGGATCATCTGAAGTAGCATTTGTAAACTATTCCCCAAAGTAAACTGACATGTTTCCAGTATTACACTTTACTACCTTTAATACCTAGTATTACTAGCCTTACTACTTGTTGCCTTTTTTGGATCTTTAAGTGCAAAGCACAGCCAACCACTAGAGTTTCCATGGCCTTTTATAACTTGTTGTATCATTGCCCTCTCACAGTTCCATTTGTTTCAGGTAGATTTGAAGTGATGCTATTTTGCTATGCTATTTTGACAGCGATGTATGGGCCAGTCTATCAAAACAGTGCTTTTAGTTACAATGTTATTTCAAAGAAGTATATCTTAAAGTTTCTTCTGTATCTTTCAAAGTTCAAGTTGTATTTGAGAGCACAACTGTAGCAATCTAAGATTTCTGTAGCTTGTTTTATTACTTAAGTCTCAATAATTTTAAGTAACCTTATACACCAGCTTTTTTGCCAAGCTAATTAAAATTCCCCCAAATCATCAAATGTAATGGGTTTACAATTCATTAGTGAAAACTACTGGAAGGAACTTTGCTTTCTTTGAGGAAAGACCTCTAACCATTTCATCCATGCTACATTAAATTTTGCTTCATCAGGCAACGTGTCATTATATTGACATTTAAAGACATTAAAAAAATATCAATTTAAATGAAGAGAACAGCAAAAACTCAAGACAACTTCAATGAAGAAGCTGTGCTGCAAAACCCACCACAAAAATTCCTTCCACATGCTATACTAGGTAACACAATAGAAAAGCAGAGATTCAGTCTCCTGCTGATAGTGGCAAGGCTAGAATTTCTGCTCCATTTAAAGAGTATTGATTACATTTCACAATAGAAGTATAACTACACTTTAGTCACTCTATAATGATAGATTCTGCTCCAAGAGAAGATGCCAACTCACTTTGAAGTACCCTGGGTTCCAATAGCAAATTTGAGTATGCAGAACATTCTTTTCTATTCCACTAAAAAAAAAAATAAAAATCGCACACCACAAGTCGTAATTTCTTTCCTCCTGATGGCTGCCCTGACATATTACTTGCACATGAATCATCACAAGATCCAAACCTGCAAACTGTGCTATTAACCCTTACAAACAGATAAAATGCTGCTACAGAAGTGCCACCACACAACTGCATTTTGCCAGAGGCAGAAGCAGAAATGCACTGGCACAGCCTCTCTGGGCTCACAACAGCTGGTGGTTCCATATCCGTCAAAAAAAGAATTTTGAGGAGTCACTTTTTGACCTGCATGTATTCCTTCGTAAGGCAGCAGCATTACAAGCAGGAAACAGAAATTTATTCCCCACTTCTACACTAAAAGGCATCAATCTATTGAATGTTGTTAAAAAGCAATAGCTACTTCATGCCCCTGGACCCTATCTAGCTTTGAACAGATAAATATTTACAAGAAACAGATGATTGCCGAGAGAAACTACTTGGGCACTTGACAATGAATAATGGGATGTCTAGTCTCCTCTGCATGTCTACACATTCTGAAGTCTAATTATAGAGTTCTATTTAAAATAAACATCTTTAACAGATGTACCACCCTAGAAACTGTTGGGAAATCTTCCTCCTGAACACTGCAGACAAAACAGCAAGGAGATGACTAGTTAAGCCTTTGCTAAAACAAAAGCATTTTTTGTAGTAAGAGCACTGTGTTATTTCCACTAATTTATCCACTCTTCATAAAATGTAAGCAAATTCAGCATTAGTGTCAATTAACAATGGGAGCTCATCCTATGAAGCTACTGTGCTTTGCCAGATCAGTCTCAGCTTTTAATACTCATCCTACATTTACTATGTAACACGGCACAGCACTTTAACGGTAAAGCAGTGTGTCTAAAACAAACCCATAGTCCTGAATCCAGTTTCCAGGAATAATAAGGCAACTAAGACATATTATGCAGCTATTGTAACTCCAGTCCCTTTATTTCCAGTTCTACTTTGGGACAGCAGAATAGATCTAATGCCTTCTACATTAAAAACAAACAAAAAACCTGTAAACATCGACTTAATACTAAAACATCATTATTCTAACAAATGATGAAACCCTCAGCTATCAGTTTTAGGATACATCTGTTTTCTACTGCGACTGTTACATACACCAATCATCCAAAGAAGAATCAAGATGAGAAAGAGTCAAAACTCCACAAAGTGGGAAGAAGAGATGTAAGTCTGTGACGTAGATAGCACACTTCCTCTACTAGCGCACTCAGGTAAGAGTCATCATAGCACTGCAAGATTTCAGCAAGCATTTTGACCAGAACACTCATTTCCCTTGCCTAAGATGAGACAGCCACATGCTTTTAGGGCTTCCTCAAAAGTCTGAGCCACAATTTTGAACGGGTAATAGGGAACAGTAAATTTATCATACCGCATAATGGGTTTCTATTTTGAATTTCATAATGAAAAGCATCAATAAAACCTCCCATGTACTAAGTAGAAAGTTTCTGGGACATTTAATGAAGCCTTTGGAGCTCTTGCCTCTTCAAATCTGCTCAGGTGTTTCAGCATGCAGATCTGCCTATATTCACATCTGTAAGGGTTTCTCTTTATTCTGTAGAGCACCATATAAAAACCACCACCAAGACATGTAATAAAAATCTTTTTAGTTGTAATTTTCAGAAAGTATATGTATAAACTGGGGCAAAAAAAATACTACTGTTCATTGTGATATACTAAAAATATATAAAGCCTTAAGCAGGACTTTACAGCATGGATATCGAAGATGTTAGTCCTAAAAGTTCTTCCTTGACATGCTATGACAGTGCACACAGAATTTTTAGCCCAGAGCCCAGGTCTTTACATGTAACAGTTTGTGGGCTGCCCTCTACTCAGATCTCCAAAAGCGAGGAGTCTCAGAAAAGCTGCGATAAAAAATTATAAAGCAAGTCAATTTGTTTATGAAGTATTTATGTTATTTACTGCTAAGATCATTCTTCAGGCTGTCAGGGCTGGGGGTTTTCTAAGCAAAAACCTGCTTTCTTTTAGACTCATCACATCACTCTCACACTATAAGTAATAGTTCTTAGATCCACACCGAGGTATTTTTGCACTAGGCTGAAAAGCACATAAAAGGTAACACCCAGTTATGACTGGCATAAGAAATACTTTCTTAAGGGCACTTCAACTCATGTCTCCAGTTAAGTAAGGTCCTTGCTTGTAAATAATACTGTTAGGACAGTAAGTAACCCATTCCCCATTTACAGGAACAGGAGAAGGACAGGAGAAAAAGCTGTCTTCAGGACTGCGTGGTACTTTGACAGGCTTATTAGCAGAGATATCCCTTCTAGCAATAAGGAAATGATTGATGCTGATTAGATGATGCCAATACTACAATGAATACTGATGATCAAGAGTTTTATATGCTTGAACACAGTTTCACAGAAAATCTGAGGAAGAAGAGTAGAAAATGGTAGATAGTATTAACAGAGAGCAAGTGCTCATGAACCGGGAAAACTAGCATGCATGGTTTAATTTTCATAAAAAGTCCACTTCATTCAAATAACCTGGCACCGGCTTACTAGCAAATGGTAGATCAACTCATTGCATACGCAGGCCAAAGAGGAGCTGGACAGTAATGAAACTCATGCACGATTGAGCTTGAATGTATTCAAACTGGTGACCTAGAAAATAAAAGCTCTGCATAACATTAGGACAAGAAAATCAAATCCGTTGCATACACAATCCAAGCCATTCATGAAAGTGACAAGATAACTGAGAAGAGTTACCTATGAATGTCTGTTGTGTCTGTGAATTTCCCCCTACCCTTGGGGAACAGGAGTGAGGGTAGTTAGATGCATTAGCACCCATTTTCTTCAGTCACTCAGGCATTCCGCCTGCTGGCTCTTCAATGTATAATCCCATAATCCTTTATAATATAATCTTCAATCCCAGGTCCAGCATCCTGTTCCTCCACTTCTGAAGAACAAAAACACCAATAAATTACTTCATTTTTTTCCCCAGTAGGTATTATGTGATTTAGTTAAAATAAACTCAGCCTCCAGCACACAGTATTTTCATAAATTAAAACCACAAACATTTCCAAGATAGCTTTTTATTTGAAATACTAAAGCAATACCAAAATATATTTTCATTTTCTAAAATAATGTGTAATTTTCAAAACCATTCACAAATCAGTATGATAAACTGCAACAGGGAGCAGGATGGCTATCAAACTTTTATCTAAGAAACCTTCAAGGAGTTGGTCTAGACTAGATATGCTCCTTTAACTATACCAAGACAGACTTTTCATATATGCTGATATGTTTACATATTGTTATAAAAATCCCACATTGAATTATACTGTCTGAGAAAACAGAATAAACCAATCCCATTGGAGGTTATAACTCATCACTGTTTTCAGCTCCATTTTGATTTCACACCATTTACACAGTTCTCATTCAGTCCTACTTTTCAAGTTCAGGTTAGTAGCTAGAAGTAGGTTTATAACAAAAATAAAGCTTTTAAGCATTCATCTATTGTTTTATTAGGCATTTGAAAACATTCTAAGTCAATTCTGAGGAAATTTGAACAAGGATTAATTGCTAAACATACAACAGGAATATTAATTTATTGCTATATTAGCAGCGTTCAAATATTAATACTGCAAAATGAAAGTTACCACAATGTAGAACTGCCTACTGTCCAGTTGAACACATGTGCCTCCATCCAAAACACCAACGCACAGGTAAGAAAAAGTGACACAAAGCTAAAGCCTATACCAAGAATTTTTTTGGACTCCATTCAATATTGTGAACTAAACTGTATGTAGCTAAATAGGTGTATGTAGATACGTAGCTAAATTCTACCATGTTGTCACAGCAGTACCTATATTTGCTATATGCTCCCAACTTGATCTTCTCAATACACCTATAGCATGTCGAATTGCAGGTGCCATGCAAGAGCTCATGTTTCAAGAACGCTGTAGTACTGTTCCAGTCTCTCTGCTTTAATAATCAGCTTATTTCTGGCATGAGGAGTTCAGAAGAGCGAGTTACTGTGACACTGGGAGGTGAGGTATGATTCACAGGGGAGAGGCACACCTGGCCTCTTAATACAAAGGCAGCATGGAAAGCAGATCCTGGGGAGCAGAAAGCGAGAGACAGGCTGGGAAGGAAAAGGCTGCAAACTGCTGTAAGCGTGGCGGGGGACAGACAGGGGGGACAACACAAGGGCCCCAGGATTTGAGGGCCGGCTACATGAGGATGACAAGTAGACAAGGGTTTGGAAACCTGGCTTTATAGACAATGGGTATGCGAAAAGGTGAGGCGCAGGCACAGGACTGAAGCACTGTGGAAGCACAAGAGAGTGTATCATTGCCAGACATCTGATGCCTTAGAACAAGGTTCCTAAAATCAGACCTTTTGGCATTTGTGGTCTCTGACATCAGATGTTTTTTTTCCAAAAGGAACCACACTGCTTCACACTAGACATGATGTACAGGCAGAACTGCTGCTCTAGAGAGCTCATAGTCCCTGTCTGCCTCACGCAGCTGCAGCCTGCTGATCACTACCTGAATTCTGCTACGGCAAGACACATAACTATAACAACACATCAGCTTTCCTCATATTATGCAGGCCAACTTGAGCCAATCTACAGGCTTGCAAATGCAGGAAGGAGGAACTCCCACGCGTGCCCTCCCTAGCTAGGTGGCAAAGTCTCATCACTTGCCTACAACCCGATGCTGCTCTTAAACTCTATGCCGATTCAGCTTGCTACTCATCAGGAAACAGGAAAATAAAATACCTTCCTACATGAATAGCAAGCCTGCTCAGGATGAAGTTAGAAACCAGAACATGGGCAAAATGTGCAACATCACACCAGCAAACACCAGTAAATCTTCTTAGCAAATGCCAGCTGTTGGATGACTTCAGTTGTAGCCAATGCATGTACTCATTTTCTTCCTTGTGCAGAAATAAGCTAGCTATTCTAAAGTAACAAAATCCGTATGGATGTTGACCTCTTCGCCATACGTGGAAAGCCCCACTGATTTAAGAAAAACACTTAGAAAATTATATCATTAAAACAGGGACACTCAAGTGATTTGTGTATCCACACAGAATATGTTGCTTAAATGTGGTGCCTGTTTCCAGATGGAATTTGTTACATTCAGTACAAGCTTTGTGGAGGTAAAAGTAACCTTTCAAGTTTGAATGCCAATTCTTTCACAAATAAATGCCAGCATCCTGAGTACATATCCCAACAACTTCCTTTTATCAGCTAAAATTGGACTTGGTTCATTTGGACAAGAGTCCTGGAATAATGCCACTTTCCTCTTCTGCATTCAGCTGTGGTGTGATAACTTGTCTATTAGATGTCTACTAATGCTTTTCAGTTCTTCCTGACATGGGAAAAAGCCCAGGAGCCAAATATAAGACGGAAGAAAAAAAAGTGTGGTCGGTTTTTTGGTTGTTTTTTGGTGTTCTGTTTTTGGGGGGTTTTTTTTGCTAGCAAGCACAAAATATACATAATCAAGTCCCAGGTTTGAGGTTAATACCTTCCACTTGGCAACAAGCGTACCCCAGAAGATGGAAGGAATGTGATCAAGGAATAGACACAACTGTTCAGTAAGATTAGCATTCAGTGCTTGAATTTGCAGAACAACAGGATTTAAATTAATTGAAAAATGTAAACACAACAAAAAGCTCCTAAAATATCCAATACATAAAGTAATTTTATTCAGACACTTCCCACAAGAACACTGTTATAAATTAAACCCAAGTGAGTATTGTGCAGAATCAATTCACTCAGTAAATTTAAAATATGTAATTTAAGTAATACAGGACAGTGTAAAAACAGTTTCATATCAAAGCTGTATACATATAAACTTCTGTAACATGAATTTAAGTAAAACCAAACATGCCAGGTTTCAGTGAAGGAGTTCGTTGCAGAGTAGGCACTGTGGTCAGCCACTTACAGGTGCCAAAACTTCTGTGCGTCCTTTCAAATTTAACTGTGCACTGCTTGGTCATGTGTATACTGGCTGACCTCTGCAGAGCATTTCGCATCTTGAATTTCAAACACCTCGTAGTTCATAACAAAATGCATTGTGCCCAATGGCTCAAATATATGGCTTTACTCCCACTACTGCCCTTAACCTCATGTACCAACTGAAAGTATGATCTTTCTATTTTTTATTACATCACTAAATTTTACAAGATAACATTGTATAACCCATGTTGTATTTCCCAAACAATTTAAGCTGGCAGCAGCTATGAACTCTGTCCTTGAGGAAGCCCTGCCTTCCGCTCTTCATTCGTACATCCCCTTTCCTTACCTTGTCTGTTCCGGCTCAAATATTCCATGACCCATATGAACTGCCCCATGCTAAAACCAACCTAGACAAGTTTAAACAGTACCAGTTACCCAACTGGTTTGTTAGGCCATCACAGAACACTCACACCAGCACAGGTGGAGTAAGACAGACTTGGAAACAAGCTGCCAGAGCCAGGACTGCATATTTTGACAGTAAGATGTACTTGAGCCACTCATGCATTCAGGTGGGTTTTTTCTTTTTTTTTTTTTTTTTTTTCCCCTCCTCTTTTTGTTGTTGTTGTTGTTGTGGTTGGTTGGTTGGTTTGGTTCGCTAGTGTCCACTTCGGCTTCTACACTAAACCTAGCCTACCTGCACAGAAGTCAGTCTTACACATAACCTGCTGATTGTAGCACAAACATAAATACATCTTAGTTACCACAAAAAAATGCCAAATCAAGAATGTTGTTTCACATGGTGAAAGACAGCTGTAGGAGATGAACACAAAAATGAAGAAACACCTCCAATTCACAATTAGATCTTCAACTGCAAAAGAAAAGAAAGATTTTGTCTCTCCTTGCAGAAGTTATCAGCATACCAAAAGCCTCTGTATTTTGATGTAGTTGAAGAATTTTTTTAATTTAATTTTAGCCTCAAAACAGTTATGGATTTTTTTTTGTTTAATAACTACCATCAGGTGAACTTCTTGCCTTTCTGTTAAGAGTTTATATGCATTCATATAAGCATTATCAAAAGAAAACTAAATTCAACACCTGCTGACCTACTGAAACAGGATCTCTTGTTGAGAGCAGTGACACACACAGATGTGCACTATGTACGCAGGGCAAGAAAAGTTAAACTATGCCAAAGCTTGTTTCAAAAAAGCCTGCACTGCAGAAATACTATATGAAGTATGTTAAATGAAACCAGGAAGCTTTAGAAGCCAAAATTGCCACCCCAATTGCTACAAAAAGCAGAGAAGTACTTACAGGTTACACTGATATTCAGAGCAGAATAAAATTAAAATTAAAACCAAATCCAGTTAAAAGTTTCAGTACCTGAAATAAGTTTCTCAATCTTCTCAATACTTGTCACACTGAACCTAAAATCCTAAGAACCTAAGACGATTTGCATCTGAAGTGTCTGGGCTAACAGCCAGGAATTCCTGGATTGGGAATTTTGATTTAACAAAAAGTCTGTGTACAGGATGGACTTTGGATAACAGTGACACTTTGTTTATAGTCATCACTCAATACAAAGGTTTCTGTAGTCCACTGGGATCCAGTTAATATAAAGGGCAAGGTGGGGAGCATTATAACACATTTTACAACCAAAAGCATTGGACTTTTTCCCCTCTAAAATTTTAAGCATTTATTCCATTTCTTCTGGAGTTGTTGCCATAGGATTATGAAATAGCATAATCCTAAGACCAGAGTGGGAAATTGTATCAAGTCCGTGCACATACTTGTACCAACGTGATTTTTCAGGTTTTACATTTTACCTAACATATTTTACATTTACTCTGAGTAAATGACAACACAAGTATCACAAGCATACCTTAGTCAAATTTGCTTAGATTTTTATCTAGACCAAAAATGCTATGCTATTCTGCCCCAACGGTTTCTTTCAAGTAACAAGGAAGTGGAACTGTAATGCAAGATGAAACGACAACATACAGCAGTAAATTGGTATATTGGGCGGAGGAAGGAATTTAAAAAAATAAATTGATATTTGAAAGTGATAAACCTAGTAAGGAATTCTTCAACTAAATTTTAGCAAGGACAAGCTTATTTTCATAGGGATGAGGTAAACTGGTAACTAAAAGAAAGAACTCATGAGAATGGACCCCTGCCATTGTCCCTAGGGTACATCCCACCAGCTTGCCTTAACAACCCAAACCTTCCTGTGGCAGAGCAGTGGTCTGGAGACCAACGCAGAGCCCTGAGCCATCACAAAGGAATTCAGGAACAATACCATGTTCAGCAGAATGGTTCTACAGCTCCCATCCACTGGGAAGTCTCCAAAGCCAGCCCTGGCCATGCTGGTTGTTCCACAGTATCACTACTGGAATTACCAGCCAGCAACACCCAAAGGGACAAGCACTTAAAAGAAAGGGAAAGCTGTTTGTGGCTGGAGTTCCAAATGTTTGTTCAGATGTGCGTTTACTATCTAACTCATTTTCTTACTGTCGTACTCAGGGGATGGTTCTCCAAGGAAGTGAAGCAGACAGGAACTGAATACTACTCATCCTGACCCTCCTCTTATTCCATGGATGGGACACTCGAGAGAAGCACTGGCATACTCACAGAGTTTGCTGTATAAGCATACACACTAAAGAAATTAATACATATGGGGCAGCGCTGTGTAATTGGTTAACTATGTAAAACAACTGAAATTTTGAATGACCAGCTGACTCTATAGCCTGCCACATGCAAATCCACACAAAGCCTATTTTGACACTTTCTTTAAAAATCCAGTCAAGCAATCAAACTTTATCATTACTCAAAATTATCTGGATAATACAACAGTAAGATGTAGCTGACAGCTGAAGCGTTCTGGTTTGGATTAGTACTGTACAAACATGAGGAACAGATAATGTTCTTCCTGATTTGGGTTAATGAATCTGTGTTATTTCATGATTTACTGCATTGGAAAGAAAGAAAATCCAATAAGCAAAATACCAGAACTTAAGCCACATCAGCAGTTACAGGCACAAGAGGGCAAGAAAAAGCAGACATAACTAGATTACGAAAGCGACTGCGTTGCTTAGTGCTTTACTGAGAATAATGTGTTCCAGCTATCACAAAGAACCCTTTCTTGAAAGTTAAGCACAAATTTTAAAGCACTTTCTTTCTCATGAAGTAGTACACTTCTCCATTAAGAAGTTCTTTTAAAATGGAGGTGGCAGAAACCCCACAGTAGTCCTGGCTTTTTATTTCTAGATTTCTTGAGAATCATAGCACTGAATTTTAGGAAGAGAAAAACAAGAAATTAAAGCTGCACCAATTTTTAACACATCCTCTGAGGAATCAGAATGAAAGGTAGAAGAGCTATACTCAAATAGAGTATAAAGGTGTGGAGTCTTAAAGATATGTACACTTCAGAAAGACTTTTGATTATCAACAAAGCAATTCAGAGTATGATGTGAATGTGTCACACCCTAGAAGAAATTAAGTAATGTCATCAGCAGGGAGTGACAGGTCAAATCACTAACAGCACTGCAGGGGCGTGGAACATCAACATATTTGTATTTTCTTAAATAAAAAAAGTTCCAGCACCTAAAAAAACACACACACAAAGCACATGCAGACTGAGTTACAGCAGTACAATCTTATAGATAATAGGAAGTTTCTCCCAAGCAACCTAGATGTTTTCACATACTGGCAAATTAATCTTGATCTCTGTACATCACTGATCCTTCCAGCTGGTTGCAAGCACCAATAATTAACCAAAAATCTATTCTGGTTGATGATACTAACATGAAAGACTTAGCTAATGTTCCTGTAAGTTGAATTCAAAACACATTTTAGCAAAGTCAACAAGAACTCATTTATTGCCCTCTAGGACTCTCTTGAAGTGAAATGACAACATATACTTCAATGACTTTCCATTTTTTAGAAGTTCACTTGAAAGGAACATTACCTGACTTAGACACAAAACATCATTAAATCTACTTCGTAAGAAAATCAGAAGTCCTATCAAGTAATTACAGATGAACATATCCATTTAAAGGGAAAGTGAGGATAATTCATTTTAGCCAATCTAGAATAATTGCAAGATATTCTGACATACTGTAATACATTGAGAAGTCTAAAGTATTTTCAGAAAGGCCTCTTCTGAGCAAACAAAAACATGCTTTTGTTTAAGAAAGGCAAATCCTCTTTGGTATATGTGAATATATCAGTTGGTTAAGACAAAAATAGGAATCTCCAAATTACATGAAAAGTCATCTCCAAAAAAGGCTTACACTGCTTTTTAAAGTAGTCTGCAGCCACTTCACCCAGTCAAATTTCACCTAAGTTTAGCTTCAGATACTCAGATTGAACACCAGCCTGGTAAGACCACTGCCCTTCTCTTTCTGTCTGTCCTGGTTTCAGCTGGGATGGAGTTAATTTTCTTCTTAGTAGTTAGTACAGTGCTGTGTTTTGGCTCTGATGTGAGAACAATGTTGACAGCACACTGATGTTTTCAGTTGTTGCTGGGTGATGTTTATACTAAATCAAGGACTTTTTGGTTCCTTGGGCCCTGCCAGCCAGAGGGCTGGAGGGGCACGGGAAATTGGGAGAGGACACAGCCAGGACAGCTGACCTGAACTAGCTAAAGAGGTATTCCGTACTATATGATGTCATGCTGAGTATATAAATTGAGGGAAGAAGAAGGAGGAAGGGGGGGACATTTGGCATTATGGCGTTTGTCTTCCTGAGTAACCGCTACACGTGATGGAGCCCTGCTGTCCTGGGGATGGCCAAACATGCCCATGGGAAGTGGTGAATGAATTCCTTGTTTTGCTTTGCTTGTGTGCACGGCTTTTGCTTTTACCTATTAAAGTGTTCTTATCGCAACCTCTGAGTTTTACATTCCTTTCCGATCCCCCTCCCCCTGGGTGAGGGGGAGTGAGCAAGCGGCTGCGTGATGCTTGGTTGCTGGCCAGTGTTAAACCATGACACTGTCTCCAGATACTGCCTGTCCTTTATTGCACCAGTATCCTCAGTTATCTGCTCCCTTCTTCCCCCATGGAAAAGGCAAGAGTGGAGCAAAAAGCAAGAATCCTCCACATGAAGCTGTCCCACCTTTATACAGCATATTTCATGGGCTTCCTATTCAAGTACCCCTTAACCGTCAGCAGGACCGTTGCTTTTTGTGGAGCAGGGCAGGGAGTCTTTCCTCTCTGCAGTTTTCACAATTCACATGATTTTATTCTATTTTCTTTGAGAGTCTCCCCCAAAGATCACCGTTTCATTGAGAAAGGGAATTCCTCCTCTTGCTAGAGCTGTGACCCAACCACAACACAAGATGCTGTTTTCAATTAGCAAGTCTACTAAGACAGGGAAATCTTGGCTCAAATCCCAACCACATGGAAGATCTGTCTCTGGATTTCAGACCTGCTGCTTTCTCACATCAAGTACCACCCCAGCGGGATATACCCCACAGTCTCCTTGTACTAGAGACATTTTCCCTTTTCTCCAAGCTCAATTATTTCACAGAAAGCCATTTACTCTGAACAAGGATCTGGGAGCTTCCCGTACACAGCAGCATTTCCAAATTCACTGCATTTCTCAGAACATGTTTCCTCTGAGAATATATTAAAGTTACTAATAAGACAATCCTAGACACTATTCACGGTACCTACACTAAGTAAGCAGCACACATCCTCTCTTAGAACTTGCTATTTTCAATTTATCTTCAAAAGAGCCTCCCTTTGATCCACAGCCTTAAGAGGAACAGTAGTAGTCTCTAGTGATGACACTGCTTGGGGTTTTCCCAACAATAGCTCCAGCAACCCCATGTCAAAGCAGACTAAAAATCTTAGATCCATGTACTTATTGACCTTCCTATATGGGTGAATTTTGTTCATAAATCAGTTTACTGATTACCTCCATCATCTTATTTTGGCTACAGTCAACTCATCCTGCCAGATAGCCACTGTATCAGTAACATCATCATCCTGAGGTATTTCTGTTGCTTGGAACCATTACCGACATAATTCCTCATTAATACAGTATTTCTGCATAATCCTCTTCCCTTCTGCATGAGCTTCTGAGATGCTTGGTGACAAAATAATATGCATCTCATCTATTTCCACTGAAAAACTCTGCTTGTTGTTAAAAGAAGCTGTTACCAATATTGCCATATATTCAAAACTATTTTCTTTACATCCCCCCCCTTAATATACCACCGTTCTTTTTGTTCTGTACAGCATCCTTTCCATGGATGCTTACACCATCACACAACCGCAGATTTAACTCACACAGCCTTTTCTCTTCGATATAACAAAAGTTTAAAGTATCAGTTGCTAGCATCATCTCTTATAAACTAAGACTACTGGATTCATCTATTTATAACATAAAATCTGGAAGGTGGAACACGGAAAGGTATGGTAAAGAACTCAAAAGATAATCTAGTCCAGCCATTTCATAAGACCCATGAGGAATTTTATTAGAGAAACATTTATTTTCCTCCTTCAAGAAAGCATTAAGTCACAGCCATAAAACTGACACGTTTCAGCTACAGTTTAAACAGAGTTTCTAAAATAATAGTCACAAGCCACAACAAGTCTTGGATCCAACAAAAACACAATTCCAATCTGGATTCAAAATGCATTATTTTGTGTATGCAAAAACCGGTTGGTTCACCAACACTGTGGTTCCACGCACATTTCTTCAGCAGCAGTGCTCACCTCAACTACTATCACCATCTTCTCAAAGCTCCTCCACCATGCCAGCAACCAAACCAAGGTATTATTTTCTGCAGAATTTTTCTCTCCAGCATAATTAGCTCCCTGCACCAGTTTACCAAATGACCCATGGAACGTCACTAGGAGAGGGAAGACTAGGAATAAAAGGCTGCTTGCTCCCCACAGTCAAACACAACATGCAGTTTGACTAATACTCAGTTGGCACAGCCTTCAAAAAATAAAAATCCCCCAACATTCCTAGTCCCATGCATTCTTTTCTACAGCAAAGCTGTCCCCTTTCATTCTAGCAGACATTTGGGAAGCCATGTAAGTCCTACCAGGGACCTGACTGGACCATATTTGTTTTCAGCGGATCCTCTGGGGTGGCTGCAACAGCCACTGCCCTCAAGTACAGCACCACCTCTATCTTCACACAGTCAACTGCCATTTTCAACATAAACATCTTAATGTAAGCAGGTAGCTATATGAGACTACTCTTGCAATATGCTGTTTCTCTTACATAGCTCTTAAAAATTACCCGCAGGAAAAAGATCATCTTCAAACTGTCTGCAAAGCAAGGGCACTCCTGGCAGAAACAGGCTATTGAGAGAGCACCAACTACTGCTAGGATTCACCACAGGAGTGCTCACTAGCTCAAGTGCTGTCTTCTTTGGCCTGTACTTTTCGTTCTGCATTTGTGTAGTTTGTTCCTCCTTTCAATTAGGCCTTGGTTAACCACCCTTCAGATAGCAGCCACTAAGTTACTATTTAAATAGTCATTAAATATTACTACTAAAGAGGTCCATGGGGATTGTTGCTTATCTGAAGGCATGGAAGATTTCAAATTTGCAGTGACAGAATATATGCATCTAGGTATTAGTCATACAGGGAAAAAATAAAAAGGCAAGCCTACGTGCATTTTAATATATTCCCCTCAATCCAGCAAATTCTTCCACTGATGAGAAGCAAACTGTGTATACAGGTCTCCCTGCCTGTCAGCTTTTCACAGGTACATCAGGGTGATCTGACACTACCACTGAAGTCAGACTAACAGAAGGTCCTCTCATGCTGCTGCTCCAGCCACGGGGCTTTCCTGCTTCCCCTCACACTACATACAAAGGTTTTACGATCACAGAACAAGTCACTTCAGATAGCTGATCCATCACCCCACTGCTGGAGGAGGTAACAGACAAGAAAAAGTGAATTCTTGCAGGTCGGTCTGACAGTCTGGAACAAGAACCCACAGCTGTCAACGTGAAGAGAGCACACTGTTGCTATTAAATTGCCTCACAATTCAACAAAACTATATTCTTATAGTCATCCTTTTTATTCTCTCTGAGCTTGGGCTCAGCCTCAACAAGTCACTCGAGGCTGGCCCCAGGCACACAGGCAAAGCCCCGCTTTGCAGCCGCTCTTTCCAAGGCTCAGGTTTCCCTGCTGACACTACCTTTTCCTCTTGTCTCCTAGCATCCACAGTCACTCCCAGGTCTACTCTGCTCACTGAAGCAGGCAGCAATACAAACTGGAAAATTCATCGTGCATGGGTTTTATACAACAATTGACTCATTCGAGAGCTTGTAAACTGGTTATGGACTGCTGCCACCCTGAGCAAGTCTGACATTCCTGGTAAATCCTGCAGGCTGTTTTCCTTTTATTCAGATGCTTTTAAACATACAAAACCACAACTAACATGGTGATCTTACACCTGTTTTTATAAATCAGTTATCTTTGTATATAGTAAGATTTTCACAGTTATTTAAAAGCTTGTGCATATAAAAGATTTCTCCTTTGGTTGGGCTCCTCTATGGTCAACTTAAATTCATTAGCTACAGCCGAAAATTTTAAGAGCCACGCTGACTTCAACAAGTAATACACCATAACATCTAATGCCAATAAATGTCTCTATGCCATACACTTCAAAGGCCTCAGCCATTTTGAATATGGATATTTTAGTACTTGAGAGCATGTACAGTAACAGACTATACTAATATTGCAATCCTTCCCCTCACAAGCAAACTTCAGATATTCCCATGAACTATCAGAACCCTCAAAAGTTTCACCAATAACTTTAGCCTCAGTAGTTACCTTCAGTAATTCTTACATTTAGATTCCATGCAAGTGCAGCAAGAACTAAATGCTCACTAACTTTGAGGCCTGTCCTCCCCACAAATACAGAAAACCATTTCAAATGAAACAGAAAATACACTTTCTCAATGATAAAAGCCATAAAGGAAGGAAGGAAAGGCTTCGTCAGAAACCTAGTCTAGTAGTTAGTCTACAATTAAGTTGGAGCTTTGTTTACATTTTCCCCTTGGCAAAAGGAAGTTATGTCTTCCAAATTTCCTGTAACAAGCCCTCTCTGCATTTATTTCTAAAGCATTTATTTTTTGTCCTGTAACACGAACATGCAAGTTTTACATAACAGCCAAGGGAGCATCACACAAGTTGACATAACATATTGCTCCTCAAAACAGAAGCATCAATCATTTACAAATTTAATTCAGCAGTATCTACACATACCTCATGTATGCAGACTTTTTAAGATTGCATAGTTATGAGAGACTGTGGGGTGGTTTTCTGTTCACCTACTTGCTAAAGCAAATCTGCACTTTGAGCAGACTGATCGTACATCTTAACTCTTCCTTCTCCCTCCACAAGACTTGAAGCTTTTCAGCTGTCCCAGAACATCTGAAAAAAATAGATTTTTCAAAGGAATAAAAAAAAAATTTAGAAGGAAAGCAAAAGTCTGCTGGACTATACTAATTAGAGAAGATGCTCCATTAAAGCAACCCATTGCTCTTAATCTCATTTTATAGCAAATTTTGTTCACCTTTCTCTTATCTGCAACTGTCCTTAATACTCTTTCACAATCAAAGCAAGGGCAAAACGCAGAAAGTCTTTGCCAGTGTGAGCTATACTTACCAAACCACCTTTGATTCTTCTGTTATTTGAAAAGTTCATCAATATATGGGAAAAATTCAATATTGCCACCAAAAAAAGCAATCTTACTTCCCTGTCTAGCAGATTATCATTCCCACTAAACTCTTCTTCCTCTACTTGCACATTCATACCCAATGAACAGGAAGAGTTTTTAGCTAGATCTTTTTTCAGAAAAAAGGTTAATTTTAACTTAAAGGAAACTAATCTTATATGTGTGGAAAAAGGGAAAAGGCAAGCTCCTTTTCCTTCCAAATTTAAAACAAGGATGAAACTCAGATTCACAAGATGTTTAAATAAGCACTCTAGTTACTGTTGAGGACTGCTAGGGCTTAATACAATTCAACCTTGATGCAGGTAAACACAAAATGTGAAATTTTCCAGTTTAATACTATAGAAAAATAAGTTGGTAGTTAAAAACAGAATGAGGGGAGAAGGGAAGAAGGAGAAAGGGAAGTAGATCCCCAAGATGGTGGTAAAGAAATATCTAGATCAGCACAAGCCTGTTAACCCAAACTGCCAAATTTTTCTCAGCAGAGAATCTTAAAGCAAGACAAAACAAATTTGATTTTCCTTAAAATGGAAAAGCCCTGAGTAGTATGGACAGATCTTTTGGAAAGTTTGCTTTAGGGCTGTACTTTGGAACAATGTAATTTAAGCCTAAAACCCAACTCAAATAGAAAATGGCTGTATCACAGCAAAGATCTTCATTAAATGCAGTTACAGATAAGCAGCTTTGATTTAGTGCAGAAATACACATACAAGAGTCACTTTACCAGGGGTTACCAAGTCTTCAAGTTTGTGTCTAGAACTATAGAGTACTATCAGAGAGGGGATATTCTTATACTGTATGACAACCTTAACTATGCTAGGAGCATATTTAGGCATTTCAAGTTCAAATGCATATTTCCAGCATGCTTAATAAAGGACTAAACCCTACACAGATTTTGATGACCATGTAAGAAGCAGGAGGTATTTTCTGATCCAAATAATGTATCTTTTTATTTAAAGGGAAAAAAAAGCAGAAAATTATTCTTTTAAATATTATCTTTGGCTATTCAAAAAGAGTCAGTCAAGGTGGAACTCGAGAATCTGAGGCAGTAATCACACATTCTATCCAAAATTTAGATAAGCTAAATACCCAAATTACTCACGAAAACAAACTATGGAGGAGATGGACATACTCGGTAGACTGGGGCAGTGAGGGAGGGAGACAACATGACAGACTCACAGTGACACTGACCAGCAACTCCTCATTCCCTTACATTTGTAACAGTCCTGTAACACCATGCAACAATGTATAACACCGTATTCCTAAGAATGACAGCGCTGCATCCAGCTCACCAGTAACAACTGCTGCCTCTCAGGAGCTGGGAGGTACTGACACCGCTTGGCTTCTTCCTCGTTCAGTATCAAGGCCATCACTACACTGAATCATACCAAACTTCCCCCCTTGAGAGCGCATTCTGTCAACTCAGCATTCTTCTACCATGCTAGCGCCTGAAGCACAATAAACAACCCATTTCAGAAACTTCCTAGAAGTACCTCCTTGCAGACTGACAAAGGGATCTTCAACTTCTAATGTCAGCATAAGCAATTTGATTGTATTTCAATGAGGTGCAGTCACTACTAGAATGACTTTAAAGAACTCCACGAACCTATTAACGTTATGGTCTCTGCCCACATTCTAGAGATTCTGTATGTATTTCACATCACCTCTCAACCATCTGATATTATGATGCCCACTACAGGATGAGCCAAGATACAGGACATCATGCTTTAATGTATTCCCATGCTTCATTAGTCTGTGATATTTTTTTTACATGGATAAATCAAAAATTCCACTATGTACATGCCTACACTCCTGCCTTCTCCAGGATGAAATTTTCTGGTCATTCAGTTTAATATCACAAGCAGCTTCAGAGGTGGTTACGTTTCTATGTATTTTAAGAAACAGACGTCTGGGTACACGAGAGAAAATCTCTAAATGCCTCCAACTTGTACAAAGTACTTCAGCACAACCTCGTATTCAACACTACAGAATTTACATGGGTGAGCCCTATAATTATCACAGCAGCAGAAAGTCTTCGAAGAGGACTTGTATCTTCTTAGACAAAGTCCAAGATCACCAAACCCACAGCAAACCCGGTTCCT
This sequence comes from Falco biarmicus, assembly GCF_023638135.1. Classification (NCBI taxonomy): domain Eukaryota; kingdom Metazoa; phylum Chordata; class Aves; order Falconiformes; family Falconidae; genus Falco; species Falco biarmicus. The sequence goes on from NC_079294.1 coordinate 31,698,814, forward strand.
CAGTTCCAACAGCCAAGGAACCACTTCCCCCCACCCTTACATTGAGAGTCATCAGGAGAACAAAGCTAAGGCAGAAGACTTAAAAAGCTGAAAGAGTAAGGCAGCACCAGTCCACAAAATAGTGTCTCATTGCGTTCTGATTGGTTTTGTTATTTTAGAAGGCTTTCTAGTCAGCTCTCAAGCAGCATTTCCAATATTGCGGTCAGGAGAAAAAGAGTATGAAAAGGAACTTCTGTCACTCCTACTGATTATTTTTAAAGCAATTGAAACAGTTCCGTGAGGAGTAGGTTATTCTACATACTTCATTGCAGTATGATCTGGGGGTAGCAGATGATGACAAGCAAAGCAGCATTCCACTTTCTCACTAATACAATGTGATCTACTTGGTCAGTCAAAAAAAATACTTTAATTTGCATATAAATAAGTATAATTTTACTAAGGTCTGATACCTTCACAAGACTTTGGTATTCTTGCTCTATGTATTCCAAACCTCTATTCCCATGTTGGACTATAAAAAAGAACAGTCTTCCCTGACCCAAACGAAACCCTAAAACATGCATGTGAGCACCCAGAGATACATTTTTACAGCTCTACTAATCACATATTGCTTCTCCAAGTACTGGGTCACAAAATAACATGCCCAATTAAAAGGCCACGCAGCAGTCACTTTAGTGTTTAGCCATCACTGCCATCGATGGAAGTGTAAAACTGCTTGACAGTTACGCTAAAATAGTTTTAACAGATCTTGGACAACGTTTCCAAATTAGAGAGGAATCTTGCATACCATCAACTAGCTTCATCTCTCTCTAAAGCACTTCCCACTAGATAACACTCAAGATTTGAAGTGATGAAAAATGCCAGAAGAGATTCATCTTAAAAGCTGCAAGTTAACATACTGAAATAATCCTATATCAAAGAGGACACAGTGGAAATAAAAAGGCTCTTTAAGATCATAGGGAATGGCAGTAACAGGGGCACTAGAAAGAGGATCTTTAGGATAAATTTTAAAAAAATAAATTATACCCTGTGCAATTTACTATAATGGACTGGGAACAGGATACGATACGATAGGTAAGAATAGCAAAGGCGGACAGAAAAAAAAAACCAACCCACAACAGTCTTTCTGATACAGGAAGAACCAAACATACAATGAAGTTGAGTGTCATTTAGACCATACAGCATGGCCACTGAATTCAGAAAAAAATTTGAGGACAAAGATCAAACAGGATTCACAAAATGATCAGACATATATATACAGCTAACAGCTACTGTTAGAATTTCAAGTCGGAAAAATTACACAAGATCTCTAGAAGATACTTCTGAAACTTAAGGAACTGATTTAGGAAGATATTACCCATAAATGTTACACCCCCACACCTTACTGGAAGTTTCTTCAGCAGTTTTGGTTGCTGCTAAGATTTTTTTGCATGTTTTATCACTCCGGTATAACATGGTAATTCCTATTTTTCATTTAGATAAATAGTTTAAACCCACTGATGACAGAAAATCCCCAACAGGCTGAACACGTGTCTGCAAGCCCACCAGTCCATTACACATTCAGTGTAATCTTGCATAACACTTACACCCAATGGAGCAATCACATCAGACTTGAATTTAATTAAGTATATAGTTATGTATGTACTTCAGTCCAACACACTTCAGGCAACACAGTCCCACCCCCAGATCCCCTTTACCTACCTGACCTTGCCTTTATACTGTGTCAGCAAATAAATTTTCCATAGCAATGTGATGACCCAGATTAAGGACCTGATCTGAAGTCATTTTCTGTTTTAGTGATTTACTTTTCAGACAGATCAGTTTCCTGCAATGCTTCAGAGTGAAGCCATGTAAACCATTCTCTCAACAGAGCTGAAGGGACAGTGCAGGATGCAGAAAAAAACAGCTGCGGACTAAGTGTTTACGCCAATTTTGCCACCAAGCATCCATCAAAAACCTCATAGGCATCCTTGTAAAGCAACAGAGCTATCTGCCATGGTCCCAAGGACAAGGAAATTAGAGACTTCAGACCCCCTTTAGTTTCAGATGAACCTCTGACACGATCAGCTCTCTTTGAACACTGAAAACAAAACCACCACCGTCAGAGAATAAGATGAAAGCAAAATGCTAAACCTCTAAGAACTTCAGACAGCAAGGTATAAGTGTTGCATACACCATCATTGATACTCATCTCCTTCCTATCCATTTTTCCTCTTGCCTATTTCTACTCTCCCCAACACACAATTTCACTGTTTCTACATAAAACACACAAGGATTTCAGGTCTCCTAATGTAGGACCTGAATATTATGTATATTATGTATTATATAATGTATATTATACAGACCTTCTGTATAATATACATTATTATGTATAATCCATTCATTATACAGAAGGCATCATTATAATTTGCATCCTTCTTGGGAGACAGGCCGGACAGACTGGATAGGCACAAAATGCAAGACTAGCATCACACTTTGCAACTGCAGTCCCTTCTTGTTACACTTCAGGCAGACTGGTAAGCAAACATATGAAAGAACATTCTGAAAGTCTGTAATAGTTTGTGTTCAAAGATTTAAAGATACACTGACAAGCCTTATGCCTCAAAGAACCTGGGTAATGAAACAGATCAATAACTACATGACTCACTGGAAGCTCATCGAACACTCACATCTGAAGAACTAGGCTTCCCAGTCTCCACTGCATGCACAATAAAGTTTATGCATCTTTTCACACTTGTGTGAAATAACAGTACAAGGCACTGATCTGGCAACAGAAATCAAAACTATGTAAATATGTTCCAAAAAAAAACCCCCAAAAGAATTAAGATTGAAACTCGCAATTTTGCATCTAGATTTACCGTAAGAACAGTAAGATTTACCAGAAGAAATTCTCATTGGTATTAAGAACACTGCTCTTAAGAAGAAATAACTGTCTCTATAGATTTTTTTTTTGTTTGATTAATGTGAACTACATGCAGTTTATGTGAGACGTCTGTAGGATGTTTTGATTCATGTTACTTTTTGTCTCAGTTGTGGCTGGCTGCCTTTCAACCTTGGTCATCACTATGCAACCATGACATTGGAACACACTCCCCTTTTCTTGCATGTCACCGGGTATATCAAGACCAAACTAGCATCAGGGTGGCAGGAGGGTCAGGGCTAGTGTCACGCCCCCTCCCAAGGCCACATGCAGGACCACAAGATACCACAACACCAATGCAGCCTGCAAAGCAGGACAGAGGAATGCATTGTCCAAGCCTAGAATTCATCCTCTACAAGCCTCTAGGATAACTGTCATCAGTGACAGCTGTAAACCTGACATCATGTGCGCAGCAACTTGATAGTCCGCTTTCAAAATGAAGACTCAATATTTTGTTAGTCTATTAATCAAGCTCTGACAGCCCCACTGAATTAAATTCAAAGAGCTGGCTGCAAAGACAGTACATTTTACTACAATTTAACAATGAGCAACATCCCTTTACAACACAAAGTTTTGAGCTTCTCAGACAAGCTTGAAAACCAAGAGGGGGAAGAAAAATGAAAAAAAAAAAAAAAAAAACAAAACAATCACTATGACAAGTTCATGCAAGTCTTCCAGAAGAGCTTATAAAAATAATTTTATTCCTTCACATATGACTCTTTGCAGATCAGTCAATGCCAGCTATAAGCATTACACCACTACTGTATCTGTGACTCAGCAAGGGAATCTGGACATATGAAGAAAATTAACTTACATTAGTAAGAGGCAAGGATTTTTAAAAAAGCCGGTAATTACAATAATGCCACAGAAAATTATCTAAGATGACTTGTGTCTGTGCTCCTTGTATGTTCAAGCGTACACAATTAGATTAGAATATCAAACCCATTCATATATCAGCTAAAGTCTGAAAGCAAGTAAAACAATGCTTTGTGCAGCCGAGCCAAAAACAAAGGATTCAATAGGGTTTTTTCATCTCCCATGAACAAAAGCAAACACCGACTGTACATTCTACACAAAATACTGGACTCTATTTCCAAGATTACCTGTATGCAGTCCAACTATGCAAGTCCAGCTTTAAATCTGAGTAAAAACCAGAGCAGTTGGCATCTTCACATTGTAACTTAGGATACAAACTTCATTTGCCCAGCCAGACATCAAGAGGTTTACATACAAGCACAGACAGCAATGTTTACATAACATTATTTGATGCAACAAAGTAGCAAGTTCTCAAATAGCTCAATTACGGTTTGGTCCGTCAACTAAGCCTAGTTTTTCCCCAAGAAGGGAGAAAACCTCACAAGCCATACCTTTTGAATACATTATCTTCATCCAGATAGCCTACAAAAGAAGCATTCAGACCTTGCCTTTTAAACACCAGTCCACAGAGCCTGTACATCACCAAGACACTTGTTCCACATCCTCAAAAATAATCTCTATAGAATTAATTTTGTAATATTGGCAACAGACTCTTAGTCGACAAGGGGAGGAGGGGAAAAAGGCGGAAGAAATATTTTCGTGAATTTCTTAAGCAAAAGGTTCAAACAGAGAGGGGTCTAAACTCACTGGATCTAAAAAAAAGAATTCCCCTTCCTGCACCTCCCAGTACAAAGAAGCATGCTGATAACCAACTAGGATGAAAGCGGTCCATGACCTATGCTTGAAACAATAAAGGAGAATCTTAGAAGACTGTCTTTCCTAACATCTTTCAGACAAAAGAGTAAGGCTTTAACTCATCAAGCTTCTCAGTGCCTCAAGAAAACGTTATGAGTGCTAAAACTATTGTCTCTGAGTTTCTGTTTTTATTTTCTCCATTTCTAAATTAAAACAGAGCATGCAGTATGTGGTAAAACCAGAGATAACCGCATCCCAGTGGTATATCTGCCAAACGCTTTAGATTTGTGTATTATATTACACTGGTTTTGAGCAAAGCCTCGAGCGCTGCCACATTCCCTAAGCTGAATTCTCACAAATAAAGCTTCATTGCATCAACACGTATGTTATTATCTTACTAGCATATTTTATGCTAGCACTAGACATGCGTGTCATCTTTTACCCAATGGCCTCAGATGGGATGGCAGAGGAGAACAAGCAGAAGCGTGAACCGAGAGCGAAGCACTATCCAACAGCAGCAGGAGTATCCCTGAGGCACAAGCAGGCACACCACCTGCACAGCTCTCCCAAGTTTCTCCAGAAACACCACGGAAACACCTATACGGAGAGGAGGAGGATGAACCCCCACGTCCCCGGGCGGCGGCAGCGCCAGGCCCGCACGAACCGCCACGGGCCGGGCCGGGCGCACCGGGGGAGCCCCGCCGCTCCCGGCGAGCCAGCGCGGCCGCTCTCGCACCAGCCGGGGATAAGGGACGCACGGCGGCGGCAGCGCAATCTCGGCGGCCGCTCCTGCCCGAGGCGGCTCCGACAGCCCCTCGGAGCGCTCCGCCGGGGCCGCTGCCGCCCAGCGCCAGAGGGCCACGGTGCCCCGGGCAGGCGGGGAGCGCTCCGCAGGGCAGCGGCCGGTCAGGCTGCACCAGACGGCCGCAACAGGCGCGGGGGAGGCCGCTGCCGGCGCTCCGGAACAGGGACCCCCGCGGGTCGAGCCCGCCCGCCCCCGAGGGCCGCTCCCCGCGGCGGGAGGCCTGGTGGGCGGCGGGAGCCTGCACCCCTGCCCGCCGCGGCGGCGGAGCTGCGGGCTGGGAGCGCCAAGGCGGGCGCCGGAGGAGCCCGGCCACAGCCGGCGCGGGACACCGCCGGCCCGGCGGGGCGCCCACCCGGCCCCAGCTCCGGGAGCCCCGCCGCGGGGGCGGCGGCGGTCTCACCCGCTCCCCTCTGCCGCCGTGATACCGAGGCCGGGCCCCCTCCCAGCCCACACCCACCGCGCGGCTCCCCGCGACACCTCACCTCCGGCAGCCGGTCGCCGCCGCCATCCTCCCCGCTCAGCACTACCCGCTCCCTCCCGGCCCCGCTCCGGCCGCCGCCATTTTGATCCAGAGCCCCAGACTCGGCCGGGCAGAAGGAGCGGGCACGGCGCCTGCGCAGCGCCGCTGCGGCGCCCGGGCCACGTGGTCCGCGGGGGAAGGGGCGGGCGGGGGCGGGCTGCCGGGGGGGCGGCCGGCATGGCGGGGGGGCGGAGGGCCGCTGGGGGCGCGGCTGCGAGCGGTCTCGCCGCCGGTCGAGGCTTGTCCCTGTCACAGCCCCGGTGTGGGGACAGGGGGATGGCGACGCGTGGTGGCAGCCGTGCCAAGGGGGAGCTGACGCTCGGGGCCCCTCGGCAAAGCGGCCCGAAGGCGTTACTCTGGGAGCCTGCACGGGGTCCAGTCAGCCCGGGCCTCGCCCGCCAGCCGGGGAAAGGGAGGGCGGGCAGGGCAGGCGGGCAGGGCCGTGGGGCTGTCCCAGAGCGGAGAGGCGCCAGCCCGCAGGCCTGGCGGCGTGAGGGGAAGCGGAGGCCGCTGGGGAGACCACAGCACTGCCGCCAGCCCCCCCGGCCACCAGCCCCCCACACCCCTGCCACACGTGCTTTGCTTGCTCTGTGTGACAGGTCTCACAAGCTGCTTGTAACCAGGTACAGAGCTGCCTGCAGTATGAAGCGTTTTGTCAGCGCACATTCTTTTTGTACTTGAGACTTCGTTAAGCAGCTTACATTAAGCATATGTTTAGCTCCCTGCTTTGCCACACTGCTAGGAGCTTGTTGGAGACAGGCCACAGTCAGATTCCGGTTTTATTGTTCATGCTAGGAATATATACTTGTCACCTGGAAAGAAACTCCCACCACCTTCCCCATTTCTGATAACCTCTGTCTATATCAGAAATTAGTATTTCACACATCTAGGTGAAAGTAGGTGCCAGCAATAAAAATGCTTGTAGCTCTTCCCACCATTGCTGTTGCCACTCCTGCTACATTTTCTTCAAAGAAAGGCGCGTGTAGGTGCAATCAGGATCAGAACGTAACAGCCAACATGTCTATAAAATCACTGTCTTCTAAATCAGAGAAAGTGACCAAAAATACACATCCAAGTTTTATTAGAACAATAAAACCACATTAAGTAAATCAAACTACTTGTGCTGTCTAAAAGAACTAAGCACCATGTGTCTATATATGAGAAGATCTGAGAAAAGTGTTTCATGCACAGGCCAAAAATCTGATGAATTCACATGGCAGAAAATACTCAGCAAGCTGAAAGCCACATCTGTAATCATTCTTGATTGGTAAAGGCGAGCTATGACTGATTATATTCTTTCCTGACTTTGCTGACAGTCTGTTTCTGGAGCGAAGCCTTCTACTTGGCATCACACTGTCCTGCAACCATCTCTGTAATTAACTTGCCTGAATGCAGCAGACCTCTCTAACTACCACTTGGCATAACAGCCCATAAATCTGAGCAGCTTACCAAGAAGCTAGCAAAAACCAACCTCAAATATATTTTCCCATGCTGTAGACTGTTTTCTTACTGGTTTCAACCCAAAAATGGAGGAGAAACACAGTAAGATGGGTTGATGGACAGTATCTTGTACTCCTTGGGTGTTTAACTGTCTTAGTTATTTATGTGGCCTCCAATACTGTATTATCGGAGAGAGCCACAACTTTGGACTTCCATATCCACAGAGCACCAGAGTGAGATGTGGGAATTTTTATAACTTCAGTTCCATTGATGAAGTTTACGGTGTCAGGGTGATGCTTGTCTCTGTTCAAGGGGGACTATGCTCTAAATATTACATCTTTGCAAGCTGTTGTTTCTGTTGTCAGGAGAGCTATTAAAACTGGCTGGCGGGCAAAGCTCAGCCTCTTTGAGCTGCTGGCAGCGAGAGCCTTCCCATCATCTATTTCTGTCTCTTTTGCACCTGCCCTAGCCTGCTTTCCATTCCCTGCTGTTAGGAACCATGATCATGGAATATCACATACACAGTGTTCAGCTTAGTTTTATTTTACCCTGGTTTTCTGTAGAAATGTGGTATATATGATCATATTGCCTACCTGTGCATAAATGGTTTTAGGTCTATGACCTCTGTACTAAAAAATTTTTAACTCATTGACTCGTTTCTCATTTGGGTCCTTATAGACACTGCAAATACAGAAAAGGCTTCCTTTGTCTTAGCTATCAAAGTCAAGCAACCAACAGGCAGAAACCTATAAGAAACTAAACCGCAGTAGTTTTAATGCACATGGAACTGTTAATTTAAATGTATGTGTTAGTAGAAATGGTTGCAGACAAGCTGCTTAAATATCAACAACATGAGACAACCCCTGCCTCTTCATTGTTACAATTTTAGTAGCTTGCTGAGTCCAGCATAGGAATAAGAGCCAGTTGAAGTTAAATAAGTAAGATTCAGGTCACAGAGCTTTCAGACTGAGAGGAAAATCGTATGCCAGCTTGGTTTTCAGATGACAGGAACTAGTTAAGAAGTTGTTGCCGAAGTTCTATAGGTAGGGGAAAAAAATCCATCCTGCCCTTCAGCAAGCCTGGCTCATAATCTTACAGGTAGTGAAAATGAGGAGGAGGGAAGGAAAAGTAGTCTTGCAGGCTGAACATTGGCTTCGTTACATATCTTAATATATATTCTTATATATGTTCTAATATATATTTCTATGTTTACTATATATTCTCATATGTATTATATATATTTGCTTCATTTTATATTCTAATATCATAAACCGGAGCTTAGCCAAAATGGATGGTTAGAGCAAAATGCCAAGATCTCGCTCTGCAATAATCATCTTTTTAGTAGCTAAAATAAACCTTCTTTCTTATGACTCAGAGACAGTGTGTTGGGTAACAACTTGGGGAGACATCTAGCAGGTCAGAAGTGAGAAAGGCTACCACGTGCTTTTGCTTTAGACTTTTTAAAGCATAAAGGTCACCCCTTGACTGCAGCACAATGTCATTATCTTTGAGGACTGCATGGTCTCCTGCCCTGGGAAGTGCACCAAAAGTAAGCTGACCAGCTCCTTCTGCCACATGGGACCTGGTGCAGAAGACATTATAAAACACTAAGTTACAAACCTGGCTGCGGAGGAGTGGGAAATGCATTTACATGCAGGTGAAAATGTTTTCTGAGATGGGTGGATAGGAGATTCACACCATCTGATGAACACCCCCAGAGCATGTGCACACACATCACTTCCTTGATCACCTAATTATAATCCTCACACCAACCTCTCAGAAATAAATCAATCTTCCATTTTTAGCAGGATTGAGGTATGTTTGGTTCTTGATGCCCTAATGAGCAAAATCTTACATATGCCTTAAATATCGTAAAATGTCATCTCCTCTTTAGGAGAAACAAAGTGCAGAATGAGATACTGTCTGAGCCATGCAACAGTTCTGAGTACCTCATATACAGTGATGTAATGCTTTATTCATATTTTTGCAGGGACTTCTGTAAAATACTTACTGGTGATCACTGTATATACACATTGCATTTTATCTCCAATTTCAAGAGTGTTAATAGGAAAAATTAGTTTAGTAAGTGCCACCACTTACTAAAAATAAAACCAACCCAAACATCTATTGTAGTTTATTTACACTTCATTTGCACCAGGAAGCTCAAGCTTTGAAATATCCTCTGGATGTTTACCAGAATTTATTGAAGAGTAAATACACTTGGGGAAAAAAAAAACAGTTCACTTCCACTGACTCATTTTTTGTCCATGATTATTTCTTAGACTTTTGGATGTTTCATTTGCTTTTCATACCAAATGTGTACTGTTTATTATTATCAAAGATTTTTTTTGTATCACTGTGTTGCGTGGAGGCTCTACTCAAAACTGGGGTCTCACTGTGCTGGACAGTATGCCAAACTCACATTACAGTGCATGCTCTAGGGAATTTCCAAATTAACTGGAAGGTGTGATCATGCAAGGTACAGAAAACCTCCTGCAAACCAGTAAGAAAACTGCATGTGCATAATTTTTGTTGAGAATTGGGGTCACACTACATGTTGCAGGCAGTACCTCTGAGTGCCTACTACAGATGTAATTTCAGCTGCATTAGTTAGAGAATGTAATTTTGTTTTGCTGTAAGCAACACCTTTTAATTCACAACTATCTTAAGTGTGACTTTCTAGTGTTACAGATCAAATATAAAGCTATATATGCTTAAGTCCAGTTTATCCGACTTTTTTTAGCATGTCTATTTCAGTTCAATTTTATGGCATTCATGGCAGTAAATCACGGCTAAAGAAAAGCTTAGAATACTTTAAAGTATTATCTGTTTATTGGTAACTAATCCACAATAACTGAATCCTCAAGGGCTGAAAAATAGACTGAAGACTGATGCTTATTATGCTAAACAGGCTTCATTTTTATCAGTGATCATGATGAGATCCTGCATATATAGAGAGATCTGGACTACTGCCAGCTCTTTAATTTTATTTTTGTTGTCTTTCTTACTATCTGAGCATTTCTCATTACCTAAACTTACATTAAAAACTCTTAGAAGGGTATATGCCGTGCCCATGCACACATTGCTGGTTATACAGCATCCAACAGCCCCTCAAAGAATAGGCTGAAGTTGATACGCAATCCACAATGATTGCATTTCTATAATCAGTGATGGCAGAGCAAGATGTGCTTTCTTGTGTGAAATAGGTGGTGTGGAGGCATAGCAATGACAGCAATGCAGTTTCTGCCCTGATTTTGCTTGTCCCTTGAGTCATCAGATCAGCAGAGAAGAGGAAAGCCCTGTGTTCTGGCAAGAGAGCAGGGGAAGCCAAGTGAGGGTAGAGGGTTTTGTTTGCTGCTAGCAGGAGAGAAGGCGGCTGCCCTGGGGGAGCTGCAGTGGGGACTGCCACATAACTAGCAGCTATGGGGTCTCTGCCTGTTCTGTGGTGAAGCAAATTGCCCATCAGCATGCACATGTGGGGGAAAGCTAAGGGGCACACAGCCACGCTGCGCTCCTGGGGAGCCTGGCGAATCTGATGAGGTGAAATAGTTGCATCCAGCAGGAACAATGTGCAAAATGTTACCTTGAAGAAGGTGTTAAACAGCCCCTGTCCAGGGCTGGTGGCAGAAAACACATGTACATCAGGGGCCTTTGAAGAAGCAGGAGGAAAAGAAGTGACATTAGACTCAGATGTTAAGGTGGGGAGGCCTGGAGACAGTCATCTGTTCGTGGCACAACCAGGCACTTCAAGAAATGAAGGCAAGGTTGGTGGTGGTCTATGCGAGGAAGTTAAACCTTATGAAACAGATGGCCTGTGAAGTCCATGAGCTGACAATGCTGGGCAGCCCATGGCCATCACATTTAGACAACCTTCTACTGGGAGACACAATTAAGATCTCAAATTTAAGCACACAAATTTAATTGTTTCACCCCATGCACAGGGAAAATCTCTCACTGATCACCAAGGCCTATCTTAAAGGGAATATTACTTCATTGTAATTCAAATGTCATTTGGATTAACCTTTAGTTGGGTCCTTAAAAGGGTTTTGTTATGTGTACAGTTTGGGTGTTACCGATAGGACTGTGTTGCTAATGAACCCGCCCTGTGGCTGCATTCATTGGAAAATGCTCTTTCTAATTTGTCAGTGTAGAGAAAGATGCCAAAACCAAATCACTGCTGATGGTGGCAATTGCTTGTCTTGCCAAGACAAGACCTGCACTGCTGGTCTTTTCCTACCACTTAGTACTTTATCAAATGATCCCCTTTTTTCCTTTGGACATATTTCTGTGAGCAATGTGCACAATGTAAGATGGTCTCTGAATGGGCAGTTACTCTATATATTGATCCCTCCTCACAGTTCAGTATGGCACTGTGCCCTTTTTGCTGCACACTTCAACCTCTGCTTTAAATGCAGTTATTAACTTCCTAATGCCCTTTCTGTGGCATCCGAATGCTTCACAGGCACTAATGAATTTTCAAAAATCAATTGTTATTTCTACCCTGTAGGTTACAATGTGAGGAACAGAATTTTACAGGTGGGGAATCTGCTTGTTGTGGGGGCTCAGTTAAGGTACATGGGCTCTTACGGGTACTTACCAGTACTGTAGGACTTGCCCTGCTCAGTGCATGTTTCCCATTTAGTTCAGTTGCAGCTGTGAGTCTGCCCTTTTGCAGATTTGGCACCAAGATTTCAAGTCAAGCAGTCAGAACCCGAAGAGCAAACAGCTAACCACACTTATGAAAAGTTTAAGTGATAGATGATTATCACATTATAATTCTTTGGCTGAGGCAAGGTTGTATTACCAGGAGAGCACTTAGCTATGAGACAGTTCTTTCTTTTCCTGGAATTTCTTGCCTCATGCCATCTGCACTTTCAAATTCTGCAGCATGCTGAGCAAAGGTCAACATATGGACAACATACCTTTTTAAATGCATATTCTGATTTATAACCAGAACAGGTTCATCCTATAAGTTATCTATCTGGTTATAGACCCTGCTATAACCCAGTTGCATCAGGATGTCGTAAAGGGCAGTTACTGATGTTAAAAATAGTTATCCATTGGAACCTAGATACAGCTTTTGAAGTTACATAGCATCAGCTGAATTTGTAGGACTGACTGGAATACGTCTATGTACTCCGTGTATGGATAAATTAACTGATTAGGAAGTTCATGCTAGAAAGATGATAGCAGATAATCGGTGGGAGAAGACATGATACCAGAACTGACAACATGCGTATAAAAACTGTTCTTTGTATTCAAGTTGCTGAACTGGTAATCCTCCTGAGATGTTGCTTGATCAGTTGTGGTTGAATGTTATTACTGCAATTTGCTCTACTGCCTTAATAAAGAAACCTGGATGATGAAGCTGTTGTCAAGCTGAGTAGTGTCTGGACAATACTAAATGAGTCTGGTTTCTGGAAGAGGTAAGGTTATAAACAAATTGAAGCAATAAATTATTGTCAGTGAAAGAGCAATGCTGACAACACCTTCCAATGTTTTTGGAGTGCCAAGTGAGAGCAACAGGCAGAGTAGCAAGCAGTCGGAGGGAGAGGCCACCCGGAAAGAAGCAGTCAACATGATGAAGATCTCCTAACCTCCCTGGAGAAAGCTGAGCACTGTGAAAGATTTCTCTCAATCAGCAAAATTTTCCTAGTGTCAAATCTAAGTCTCCCTTACTGCAATTTATGTTCCCTACTTTTCGTCTTGTCAACAGCAGACACAGGGAAGAGATTATTCTTAGTCTTTGCAACTACTTTTATAGGACAAATCTGGAAGACAGTCACCTTCTCCCTCACTTCTCTTTTTAGACTAAACAGTTCCAATTTCTTCAGTGTTTCCCTGTGGATGTATTTTGTAGTTCTTGATCATTCTCCTCACACTTCTTTGTTGTCTTTGTGGTTAGTTCACATCTTTCTTGAAGTACAGGTCTCAAACTAGAAGCCAAATTGCAGCACAGGTTTGACCCATATGCTGTAGGGGACTCTTTCAAATACTTCACAAATTATGCTTTTGCATGTATTTCTCAATACAAGCACCTTTTTCTTCAGCAGTGTAATGCTGACCCATGTTTAATTTGTCATTTAGCACATCTCACAGTCTTCTGTGAAATGATTGACTAAGCCAATTTTTTATGTTCTTGTGTTTTGTGCTATCAGTTATTCTGGGTGCAGAATATTCTGTCCTTTCTTATTTTTCTGAAGTTCTCCTTGTTTATGCTGAATTGCCTATGACTGAGACAAGCTGGCTTCTTGTTACACACATCTCCTGTTCTGTCCTCACTTTGGGTTACCCTGCAGCTGTGCCATTCATGTTTTTGTAAGGAGGTACCAATTTTCTGGGGCTCCTTTTCCCCTTGGGGGTATTTTCCTTAGGATCTGTGAGTTTACTGAGTTTCATAGAAAGCAGAGTTAATGATCTTTATTTTACTATTCTTCCTCACTCCCTTCATGAAAATGAGGAACTCTGTTATTTTGTACTCTCAGCTACCTTTCCTCTCTACATTCTCAGCCAGTTCCTCCCTACTGCTTGTAGTCAAAGGGAAAGTGACTTCCCTTTTACCCGCATTCTGAATAAACATATCACCAACATCTTCCAAGAATTTGCTGGACAATCTGTTCTGTACCTTTTTTTTGCTGAATATATGTGCAGATGGCAAAGTCTCCATTATTTCCAAATCTGGATGCTGCTGCTCTCAAAAAGCCTAGTCTGCATGATCTGCCATTTAATGTCCCTGTGACACCACCTTTGTGCATTTCCTTCTTTATCATTATCCATATGTTAATATTACAGTAACATGGATTATCCTACTCTTGGTTGTGCAAATTCAGTTGCAACTGGGTTATTGTATTTAAGATTCCCAGCATTTCTTGTTTATTCCCTTGCATTAAATATACAGATATCTGAGATGTTCAGGGAATTGACTCACTGTCCTTCACAACCTCTTTATGATCCTTATGAACACAAAGCAAAGATACTGCCCCCCCTTCTTAACAAGGCAGTCTGAACATCTACCCAGTAATTCCTAGAACAAGATTTCAGAGACCCCAGGTCCTGCTGCTGCTACCATTTATGCAGACAGATGCTCATTTCCAAGATGTGTCTCACTTTCTTGCTCTTAATTCATAACTGGAAGAAGAAAAAAGTGTAAGCTGAATCCCTTCCTACCTTAGCCTTGTTCTCTGCACCTTGCAGTTACTTCTGATCCCTTCAGGCTCTCTCCTTGGCACTCACACGGATGAACAGCATGAGGAAATAATCAGTGAACTGGTGAGGCCTCCTCATTTCTTTCCGGGAGTTTGAATGCACTTTTCTTAGGACAGGACAGAGTATTGTATGGCTCTGCCTAGTTCAGGAGAGGCTAATGCCACTTTTTGTTTCCTCCATGGAGACTGCGTGTCTTAGGTCTTTTGGGGAATGTGGCTTTCCTTCCTTTACCCTCAGTGCTAAATCCTTGCTTGCTGCCTGGACCCTGGCTCTTTGACTTCAAAAGCAGCTGACTTGTTGGAAGAGCAGCTTACTCACCCCCAGCTGCTGATGCTTCTGTAGAGTACTCTGGCTGACCAGCCTTCCTTCTCTGCATGCTGACCTTAATAAAGAGTTTGTGAAGATAAATAAATAAATTATAACCTCCTGTCCTGAGGTACGTTCAGTCTATGCTTGAAGACCCAAGTCCTGGAAAGGAGGAAGCTATGAAGCATTGACCGAGGAATTTTTGTCTTAGAAGGCATCTGACTGAGGTGCACGAGAGACCAGTGCTGGCAGTACCACAGCTGGGACTGCCTCATGTTTTGCTTCCTGACAGTAGTAGTGCTGACCGTGCCAGGAAGATCTGCAATTCTACACTAAGCCCACAAGGTATTTCAGGGATAAATGAAATGTTTTTAACAGGTTTTGGTTAATAAGTATCAGTTAATAAAAGCCTATGACTCCTACTGTGAGATCCGGGATGATGTTAAGAGTGTTAGAAAGTTTCCTTTTAGGAGAGATAAAGGAGGAAAAGTAGATGGAAAATCACACAAATACTGACACTCAGACTCTGATGAGTCTTTTAAATATGAAGGTAAGATCTGAGGAGATCATGTATGAACTTTTATACACTGTAGTGGGGTCCTATTGTTTTCATGGGATAACTGCTGCGGATGAGGGACTGTATCCCCAGGTCATCACAACCAAGGGTTAGAATTTACTGCACTGGCCCGCCACATATATAGAGGGTGTAGTATGCATATATCCTATACAAAGCATTCAAGCTAACAGAAGGAGTTAGCAATTACCTGAATGAGTATCTTGGAAGCCCCTTTTAAGTAGAAGTAGTTTTAAGCTTGTGTCAGATGTAGTTCTATGTTGACTAACAGTTCAGGGTCTTTGGATGCAGAGTATAGGTGCAGATCTTAATAGATAAAGTCAGTCCTGAATGCAGCAAACTGAAATAGAACAACACAGTTGTTTGAATTAATAATTTGTTGGAAGTCTGGTTTTGCTTATGTTTCAAGCTTTTGACTCTGCCTCCCTTTCTGTCTTTGAAGTTAACATTCATTATACACTGATCTTTGTTTTCTCCCAAGCACTTTCATCCTCTGCTTCAGGCCATCCTGTGAACATGGCAGATCTATGCAAAAGGCTTTTTCCAGATCTCCTCCTGAAAATTAACTTCTGTTATGAATCTTATAAGCAATGATATGCTGCTACCACTTGTTGGGCTGCATATGGCATTCACCTTGTTACTCCTCACTTTTCCCACCACATGTAAATTTATTTTTGGCTCAAGCTCTGCCCTTTGAAAATGAATGAGCCTGATATGCCAGAAGGTGTTACCTTGGTGAGACCAGCATTGCTTCTATGGACCTTTGCAGCTGCCTGGGGATGTCAAAGCAGAAGCTGCTTGTGAAAGTGGTATCTCAGGGTGAAGATAAGCCTTTGAGACTTTGTTGGGATAGTGACTCCACTAATTCCTTTTATGATATTGGAGAATAAAAATTAATTGATATCAGATCCTGATAATTTCCCCCCTTGGTGTCTGATTGTCTCTGTACTTCACTTTCTAAAGAAGAGCTGGTTTATTTGGCCTGTTTAGGCTATATCATAGCTCATGCAGTAGTTTGTATGTAGATATATGGCTAGCATGTAGTCTTGTGTTATAACATCTATTGGATGTCCATACCTGCTGAATTAAACCTGTGCTCTGGAGAGACCAATCCGGGATTGGACACTGTGAGCAAAAGTCTTTTCTCAGAGCAGTGGAGCTAGTGCAGCTGAGCCGTTACATCCACACGTCACTGCTTGGGATTACTAACCTGACTCCAAGAGTAGTACAGATATTTAGCAAGGTGTTGGGCATTTCTTTGCTGCACACCAGAGATGTGCCCTTAGATTCCTATGGGCAGAATTTACTTTCAGTCTGTGATTCTCTGTGAGCAAACTTTGGACATAAAAATGGGTGTTGCAGGAAGAAGGCAAAGATGTCAAAGATCACTCACTGAAATGAATGACCTGGCTCTGGGCTGAGCCCCAGGATTACATCACGCTCCAGAGCTGAACATGGCAATTACTTTGTGATGCCTACCCACAACAGAAGTCAAAGCCAAAAGGTTATATGTTCTTAGGATCTGATGAAAAAAGAAACAATAAGCACAGTGACTTTAAAAGTGGGCACAGCGCATTTATCCAAACTGGACGAATTAGGGTACTGAGACTTGCTTGCTTTTGCAAGAGTGCCTCCAGCTAATGATTACCAGCCATTTGGATCAGTTCTGTGTCTTGTCCAAAATACAATGTGTTGAACAATCATACTGTGGGACGTCTCCTCCCTCTGTGTGGGTTGGTCCAGTGCCACTGTCTTCAGTTGAACAGTGCCAGCTCATACCAGCTGGCACTCTAGACTATCATTTGCCTATTCATCAGATTCCAAGGGGAAAATATAAATAGTACTTAGCTCTCCTACTACTCGCTACAGAAAAACTAAGGAGCCTCATCTTCATTTAAACAGAAGGGAAAAGTCAAATATTGTTAAAGGTAAATGCTTGAAATTTTGGTGTCTCAAGTAAGATGGCAAAAAGCTGCTATTGTCCCACTATAATTGATAGAATCATAGAATCATTTAGGTTGGAAAAGACTTCTGAGATCATCAAGTCCAAACGTTAACCCAGGACTTCCAAGTCCATCACTAAACAATGTCCCTAAGCACCTCATCTACCTGTTTTTTAAGTACCTCCAGGGATGGTGATTCCATCACCTCCCCAGACAGCCTGTTCCAATGCTTGAGCACCCTTTCAATGAAGAAATTTTTCCTAATACCCAATCTAAACCTACTCTGGTGTAACTTGAGGCCATTGCCTTTTGTCCTGTTGCTTGTTATCTGGGAGAAGAGGCAGAGACCCACCCGCCTACAACCTCCTTTCAGGGAGTTGTAGAGAGTGACAATATCTCCCTTGAATCTCCTTTTCTCAAGGCTAAAACATCCCTAATTCCCTCAGCTGCTCCTCATGGGACTTGTGCTCCAGACCCTTCACCAGCCTCATTGCCCTTCCCTGGACACGCTCCAGCACCTCAGGGTCTGTCTTATAGTGAGGGGCCCAAACCTGAACACAGGATTCGAGGTGCAGCCTCACCAGTGCTGAGCACAGAGGGACGACCACTGTCCTAGTTCTGCTGGCCACACTGTTTCTGATACAAGCCAGGATGCCGTTGGCCTCCTTGGCCACCTGGACACACTGCTGGCTCATGTTCAGCCACCCATCAACCAGCACCCCCAGGCCCCTTCCACCAGGCAGCTCTCCAGCCGCTCTGTCCCAAGCCCATAGTGCTGCGTGGGGCTGGTGTGACCCACCTGCAGGACCCAGCACTGAGCCCTGCTGAACCTCACACAACTGGCCTTGGCCCATCGGTCCAGATCCCTCTGCAGAGCCGTCCTGCCCTCCAGCAGACCAACACTCCCCCTCCCTGGCAACTTGGTGTCATTTGCAAGCTGACTGAGGGTGCACTTGATCCGCTCATCCAGATTGTCGATAAAGATACTAACCAGCACTGGCCCCAACACTGAGCCCTGGGGAACACCGCTTGTGACCAGCCACCAGCCAGATGTAACTCCATTTGCTACCATCCCTTGGGCTCTGTCGTCCAGCCAGCTTTTAACTCAGCGAAGAGTACATCCGTCCAAGCCATGAGCAGCCAATTTCCCCAGGAGAATGCTGTAGGAGACCGTGTCAAGGCTTTCCTAAGGTCCAGGTAGGCAACATCCACAGCCTTTCCCCAGTCCACTAGATGGGCCACCTTGTGTCATAGAAAGAGATTAGGTTCATCAAGCAGAACCTGCCTTTCATAACCCCATGCTGGCTGGGTCTGATCACCTGGTTGTCTCCTGCATGTGCTGCTTGATGGCACTCAGGCTGATCTGCTCCATAACCTTCCCTGGCACCGAGGTCAGGCTGACAGGCCTGTAGTTCCCCGGATCCTCCTTCCTGCCCTTCTTGTAGATGGGTATCCCATTGGCTAACCTCCAGTCAGTCAACTGGGACCTCCCCGGTTAGCCAGGAGCTAATACATGATGGAGAGCAGCTTGTTGAGCTCCTCCACCAGCTCCTCTGGTGGATCCTATCTGGCCCCATAGACTTGTGCATGTCCAAGTGGAGCAGCAGGTCACTGACTGTTTCCTCCTGGACTGTGGGTACTTCATTCTGCTCCTCCTCATCCTCATCTTCCAACTCAGGGGTCTGAGTACCCAGAGGGTAACTGGTCTTACTATTAAAGACTGAGGAAAAAAAAGCATGAAGTACCTCATCCTTTTCTTTATCCTTTGTGGCAATGTTACCCCTGCCCGCATCCATTAAAGGATGCAGATTATCCTTGTCCCTCTTTTTTTTTCGTAATGTATTTGTAAAAATATGTTTTTTTAATCTTTTACACAGTGGCCAGCCTGAGTTCTAGCTGGGCTTTCGCCTCTCTAATCTTCACCCTGCATAACCTCATGACATCCTTATAGTTCTCCTGAGTTGCCTGCCCCTTCTTCTGAAGTTGGCAAACTCTCCTTTTCCCCCTGAGCTCCAGCCAAAGCTATCTGTTCAGCAAGATAGGAACTTTATCACTGACTGGTGGATGTAGGATGAATCCCCAAATTGAAATAAAGGCTCTTTATTAAAGTAGAATAGTTTTCAGAAGAATTCAGCATTTCATTGCTTCTACCAGTGTTAGCAATATGTTGCTTATTTTTGTGATTGTAAATAAAGGCATCAGACAGTTTGGGTCCTGACCATATCAGAAATACCTGTTGAAAGAACTTGCAAAATGCTCAGCCTTTCTCAAAAGCATTTGCTTTGTACTGGAACAGCTGTGGCCAGAAACAGAAAGCAGCATCCTCTGCTGTTGCTCCCGCACTACCCAGGAAGCCACATTCAGTCTCTGGCTGGTTAGACTGCCTGCTGGGACCCCAGCACATCCAAGAGCAGTCTTACAGCACTGTACAGAGGCTCAGACTTTGAACTGGGACTTTGCTGGCATTTAGCTGTGCCAGGACAGCAGGAATCCTAGCCTAGAGTCACATCAAATAATCACTGTATTCCCGCTCTTCCACCAGTTGATGGTATCATTCAAGATTACAGAACAAAAGTGTTGTATACTGTATATGTCAGTCAAAAGCAAAGCAGAGAGTATCTTTTGCCCCAGGTTACAAACTTTCATGCTAATTACTTAAATGGATAAAAATCTCATCCTTCAGGAGAATAAAACCAGAGCAAAGTCACTGTATACCCAACCAGGTTTAGGTAACTGAGTCTGCTGTGTTGCGCAATGATTTAGTGCCATCTACAGTGTGAAGTGGGTCTCGAAGACCAAAAGCTGTCAGAGGTTTAAATGACATGCAAAGCAAAACAGCATGCACAAAAAGTTACCTTATGATTTTTAAACAAAAAAAAAGACATGATAAAAAGCCAGAAGAAATTAAATTAAAAGCTTTGTATGTATTAAAATAGCAACAGAATATTTCATGTTGTTTAGTAAGATTTATGTTTTTGAATATGCTTGCTTCTGACATAGACTGATGTATTCATATATTATGGGATTTTTTCCTCAGCTCATTTATTTTTGCTATCGTTGATCAAACTGAGCTTGAAGTAAATGACAAATTTAAAAGTAACCTGGTGCCCTTCTTAATAAGGTTTACACAACAGCATACCAAACTTTCTCTGGGTCCTCTGGTGTCAGCAGTACGACTCACCTAGACTTCAGGAAGAGAAAGTCAGGCCTCTGCTAAGTAAATTCCATTTGGTGGAGTTTTCCTTGTTGGCGCAGTCATTCAAAACCTAGGAGCATGTTGTCCTTTTTGAAGTGCTGTGTTCTTGACCAAAGCACATGAACATTTTATTGCCCTTAACTTGTCCACCTAGGAAGTTCTCTCCATTATCTCTTCTCTTATTGTGCTCTGTTCAGGCAGTAAATCAAAAGGCTGGTGGTTTGGTTTTTTTTTCCCCCACATGATGGTAAACTGAATCATTCACTTCTTTCTCCCCGGCTGGTCTCACATTAAGAAGGCTAAGCCTAGTTGCTCTTCAGCCTTTATATGTCATAAAGAGAATTTGGGAAGGAGAATGAGTTTCTGATAATTGGATGTGGACTTACCCTAAACTCCTACACAAACTGGCAGGTGGGCTCTGAATGATTGCAAGGGCAGCTTCCCAATTTCTACAGTACCTGAGTGCCCAAGTGGAGCCTCTAACAGTGATCTCTGGGAGACACTGATAGAGAATGACTTCTTCATTTGCCATGAATGTTATTTCTAAAATTAAATGGATTTGAAATAGGAACTGAAGCAGCAGGCTCTGATCTCAAGATCCCTCACAACCTTCCTCACTTGCTCTCCTCTTTCTCCTTCCCTCTGCTTTGCTTGTATTCCTCCTCAATATTTATGTCTTTGCAATTAGATCCATTGTTTTCTTATGTCAGTGTTATTATATTTGTTGTTCTTTGGGTAATACACTGACCAAATGTGTTTTCTCCTTGTGTATACACACTATGTGGTGCAGGTTTATTAAATGTTGAAACAATACTTGCAGTAATATAATGCACCAGCCTTTCTTTCTGGTAAACTCATAAATAATTAGAAATAACACTTTTAATGTATTAGTAGGGACATTGCTAGGTCTATGCAGAGAACCCACACCAATCATGAAAGCCTCATTGATTTTCTGAGCCTGGCAACAGTCATCCCATTGAACATCAGTAATTAACCAAGGTGTCTTTGGTATTATGAACAAGAAATGCGTTCTGTCTGTGTTCAAGGACACAAGAATTATTCAGCTGCTTTTCTTAAAAGAAGGATTACGTTAAAGAAATACCTGCCTTCAATTTTTGTTCTGCACATAAACAACCTGTAGAATATCAAATACTGAGTAAATGCTCAAGGCAAAATGGTATCTATAATTAGCTTGTAAATGGTTTGTTTATTCAAATGCAATGATGACTTGGGTGTCATTAAGCTTGCAATGGCAGTGCTCTTGAGCAACATGTATTCTGGATGATAAACAATGCAGCACCTGATTCCAGCATTTGGCTCCTTTCTCTGATACACTCATGTAAATCAGGAGCAACTTCACTGAAGTTGATGAGCTTTCCCATGCTACAGCCGCAGTGAGGCTCAGCTCTGCGGTCCCCAGGTGGCAGTGCTTGCACTGGAGACACAGAAGCCCAGGTCGTGGTTTGCAGAGCCAGGTTATCCTGTGTGTGGGCGTGCTGTGCTCATTTTAGGGTTATCTGGGAGTCAGTTTGGCCAAGTCCCATTGCTGCATTCAGAAAAAGCACTTCCAGCTTTTTTTTCCCCAGAAGTGCTTCTAAGAGCCTGTGCAGCTTAAACAAGTGTTCCAGTAAGGTTCAGAATGGAAAGGTCATGAATTCATGTTAAAACACACCTAGATTGTGTCTTATCCTAGAAATAGACGTTAGAATAGTTTCTATTTGCAAAGTGTGTTGTTCTGTATCTGAAGAAGCAGCTACGAGGAGAATCACCCCTGAATCCTCTACATTCTACTATACTTATTATTGATCTGCAATTTATGGAAAATAGAATATTCTTGGAATCAGGCACATTTATAAATATCAAGTGTATTTAATTTTATTGAAGGCAGTTTTTTTAATGTGTCCAAGCAGTAGAAACAGGATTGATTTTCTTCCAAATATAAAACCTATGGTGAGAAAGTTACATTAGAAACTGTCCCTGCTCTAATTTTTCTTATTAAAAGAAAAAAACCAACCAAACCTTCCAAAAACCAAGGTAATTGTGGTTATTTCTTTTTCAGATTAGATAATTAAATTTCACTGCAGTTCTACTTGTTAAATACCACCTTCAGTACAACTGTCCTAAATTTACATTGCCGTCTGTAAGACTCCTGTTTTGAGTTCCTCTGTATCTTGATGCATCTTTAATAGTTTATGACAGTGATAGTTCAGAAACTAGTTCACTCTGACTGAAATGTTTTCCTCTGTGAAAAAGCAAAGACAATCAGAAATAGTCCTTCAAAGATAATATCAAGGGTTTTATTTGTGGGAATAATATTATAGATAGACCAGGAAAAAAAAATAATCTCTTTCCAGTGATGCCATTAGAGACATTTTATCAGGACTGAAAAAACTGCAGATCTGTAGATTAGTGATAATTTTCACAGAAGTTTCAACATGTGCCATAGTTCTGTATGTTCCATTCTCTTTAAAATAAGGATGTTAATATCTGTGTCTAGGGAGGGTTAATGATTTTCTGTGCAGCAGGCTTGGTTTCCTCAGGTGATATTCTGAAACTGCATACCATGGAAAATATGGCCCAGCATTAACTTCCTACACTTCAGCCTTTCACATAAATTAAACAAGTGGTCTCATGCTGAAACAAAACTGCTGAAACAGCCTTACACTGTTAGGTACAATCTTCCCCCAGGAGCAGATGAGGAAGAAAATGAAAGACAACATCAGAGGGTTGGTGCCGTCTCTGAGTACATTCATTGAAGGTGCTTTGCTCCGGCACTGATGGGGTTGTTATAACCTGTACCACTGGTTACTGGCTAGAGAGAGATTCTGCCCTCTCAGTTAAGATGTGAGGAAGTGGTACTGGCTAATGAACATATAAGAAGGGACCTCAGCAACTCAGAATTAAATTATTCCAGTGGCAGCAGTCTAAAGAGCAAATACTCTTAAAAGCAGGGCTCTGAAAGAGAGAAAGAGCAAGGGACCATCCTGTGGGACCAGTATGTTGGGGAAAACACAGAATGCATTTTTAAGGTAGCAAAGAGGAAAGCTGCTGGATAAACTGTGCCAGGAGAGCTTTGAAGTCCTCCTGCCACCCTGAAGGGACCAATAAGAAACCCAAGAACAGCAGAAGGCTTTTAAAATCTGAATTCAATGTGAGAAAACTCCTAGTGTTCACAAGTGGTGTACAAGTAGTGCCTAGAGGGACAACAATGCAAGTATAGGTGAGGCTGGAGCTGGCTGAGCATCCCTAGGCACTAAATGAGATGCAGACTGAAAGAGGAGCAAAAGGGCCAGTGCTGAGCTGAGAACAGCTGAGCCTTTTGGGGTGACTTTGACAAATAGCGTTCACTGCTATGTGAAAATACATAGACTAGCTGCAAAGGCCAGGGCACAGCACTGTTGTGAGCAGAGCGCTATGGTAATTTGCAGAAATAACTGCCAAGCCTGGTAAGATTAATGAGAGACACTGCTGCTATTGTAGGACAGTGATTTCATCTCAATACAGGAATTAATGCTAGTGAGGTCTCTGCAGGAGACAGCTGGGAGATGAAAGGAGAATCTCAGTATAATTTTATGAAGTTTCCAATCCTCACAGCTGTAGAGAAAAATAAAGTTCATGTAGAAAGCATGAAACACAAAAGCTAAATACCAGAAAACAAGTAGCAGAACTTGAAAACTGTTATTTGAAAATATAATACATATTTAGGACAATTTCTTGGTGTTAGAGGGCTTGTCTCAGGAAGTTTGGTTGCTTAGGGTTATGTACTGTGCTTAGCTGCTCCTGCCCAGCTGATGAATGCAAATCAGTCTTTTGTTCTTTCATTGCTTCAGGCACACCTCTCAGACATATTTATTTTGGACAAATTCTCAATTTGTTACAGACAGGTAGGATAGTTAGTGTTCATGGAGGATTTACAGGAAAAAAACTTGTCTCTTCCTTCATGAAATTGAGCAAGTAAATTTACTGAGATAACAAAACCACAGCAGTGGTAAAATACATGCCAGATGTGTCTGTTTAATCACTGATCCGCTGTTGTTTGTTTGTGTAGACTGCTAACTCTTTGCTCTTCACACGTTGCTAACATATTCTGCACATTGTCAAAAATCCCCAAGCTGAGGCTTTCACCACCACCACGCTGCAGGCTGTCTTGGAAGTGAGCTTCAAGGATGTGCACTCTTGAGAAGCCTAGAAATGAGTAGGGAATCTGATAAATTGCACATTTACTGCAGCTGAGTGAAAATCTTCATGTCTGCATGTAACAAACACAGATTTTGTCTTATCAAAAATGTTCATACTGGAAATGGCACAGTCTGTACCTGGGGGGACAATTATTTACTTCCCTGCCTCTTAACCTCTGAGTGCAGAAGTAACGCATTTTACACAGATGTGCACAGACCTCAGACGTCTGATTGCTATTTGTGAAAGCTGACTAGCTATAATCCAGCTCCAGTTTGCAAGTTGAGTTGCTTAATTAGCACAGTACTGGTCCTGGGCTGAGAGCTCCTAAGCTGGGGTTTAGTGCCACGGCACCGTAGATCTCCAGCATCCATCCAGCTCTGCATGCAGAGGAGGGGACATACCCCTCTCTGCCTGCCTGCTACTTCTGTTCTTATATAATCTCCAACAGTAATGCTAATAACATTTTTCTGCCTTTGTCTGTTACTCTGGCACACATTCTGTTTTGATGCTGGACCGGGCAGGTGGCTTGACATTTCCCTGCTGTGGATGGCTGCTCTCCCGGCAGGCTGCTTCACAGCTTCTTTGTACACCTGGATTAGCAATGTTTTGGGTAGGATGTGGAGGAAGGAGATATTCTCTGAAGTGGGGTGCAGGGAAGTATTTTATTTGAGGTACTGGTCATTTATGGGTCAGATCATTTTTTGGATGGAGGTGGTAAGTGAACTGCAAGTGTGAGCAAATGGCAATTTCAGACAGTGTGTGACTGGGGGTGCAAATAATTTGTGTGGAGAGGCACATGCATGTGAATATAGGCAGACAAAGACTGTTAAGGCTCTAATAGATGGGAAGACAGACAGTTTTCTCCATTTTGCCATACAGCATCATCATCAGAGGCAGACTCCTCCCATCTGTTGAACTCAGCAGTGTAACTCCGTAACTCTGTGAGCCTGTGGGAGGTGGCTGCGTCATCCCGAGGTGCTCCTTTCCCAGAGAGTAGGCACATACACATGCTCCTGCTGTGCTGCCTCAAGGACAGCAGCTTCCCAGTATATTTTGGTTTGTGTTGATGCTTCTTGCACCCACCTTAAAAATAGAAGGCACTTGACTGTCAAGCAGAAGGACTCCTTGCCTTCATTGAAAAGAATTCAGCATCCTACAGGCTTTGAGCAATAGAAAATAGCAAAGGAGTGGGAAACTCCTGGCAGCAGTAGTTACTGGCTGGTCAGGATACCCCAGCTGTGCTCTCCCCTCACTGGAATGAAACGATGGGCCCTATAATGCACCATGGATCCCGACTCTTCCGCTTCAGGTCTGTCAGTTGGAGCAACCACTGCATCCACAGCTCCCCATCTGAGGAAAAAGTGGGACTGGTGGTGAGTTCAGTCTTTGTGCCCTCACTTTTCCTTTCCTCACCCAGAGCTTTGGTGTGAGTCCCAGTCTTCTCAGAAGAGCTTACTCTCGCTATTCTCTTCCATGTGACAATATAGGTTTTCTTCATCCCAGCTAGAAGCCAGATCTCCCCATGAACTCCCCTCCAGTCTTGCAGAAGTACCTCTCCTCCAGCCTCCTAGATGGCAAGCTTGTTCCGGAGAGGAAGGGAATGCTGTCACAGCATCCTACAGAGATGTGTGTCATCACAAAATCCCATTTCTGTGGGGTGCTCTTTTATGAGGTTTCATTATAGTCCCCAGCACAAGTACTCTAATATGTGATTATAGAAGACTTACAAACAAATTTTAGCAGCAGCTCTCTCCCCTATTATATCAACTCCCAGTTGTTAGTAGATACTCAGAGCTCATATATGATTAGCGGTGAGCTGCACTAATGTTACTATTAAGCAAATAATGTTTCTATAAAGATTTTATTAATAAAAAACTCAAGAAATAGGCAGAAAATGTGCTGAATCTGTAGGAAAATAAGAAAATTTCTGTCTCTTTTGATGTCTTTTATGCTTTTAAATGTCTTGTATAAGCATGTTTGTGCATGGTATGGACTAAGGTAGTTTTTTTCCAGCTGCTATGAGTTGCTACTGCTTCTAGTCCAAACATGCAAAATAATCCCCTGTAGATTATTTTTCCTTTAGAATCTGTCATGTTTCTGGGATTATAGCTGCAGAAGTTTAATAATAACACATAACTTGGTTGGCAATAGACTGATTCCCTGGGAGCATTCCAGTTTTTTTAGCTTTAATGGTATTTCCTTTCATTTAGGAGACAATCATTGGATTCTCAGCACTTTCACTGACAGTTCTTGGATCAGCTGGATGGTTCCTGTGCCACCTTCCAAGCTATAAAAAGAAATAGAAAACATCCTTTCAAAATTAAGATCTAAAGGCTCCAATATACTGTAACACTCGTAACTTGGGCTCTCTTGAAAAGGAGAACACAGTGGCTTGAAGACCAGTTTAAAACAAGATGACTGAAAAATTAGTTTAGGTTTTATGAATGTCAAATTGCTTACATATGAAAAAACCCTAAAATTCCTGATAGAGAATATGGCTAACTTAAGTCCCAGTTCACATACTATCATCAGTCCTGTGGGACAGGTCCCAGGTCAGAAAGGTTTTGCAGATACTGCAGAACTGGACCCAGATATAAAATAGCATAGTGATGCAAAATAGTGCTAAGTCTACTCTTCCATCATCTCTGCGGTTGGACCAGCCTGCATGGACCAGTCTGAATCAGTCATCAGGTACTGTGGGAAACTAATGGAAGGTTGGTGAGGAGGGCTGTAAATACACGCAAGTGACTTGCGGCTGGAGTGTCAAAAAACATGTATATCATACTAATTGTTTTTTGGCCTCGTGTGTTGGACAAGTAGACCATCTGTGTTTAGATAACATAGGCCTGTGACAGAGGCACTCTACTGAATGAGACTCCTGCCCTGCTGTGGGAAAGATCAAAGCACAGTGGTAAATGACGTCTGTGTGAATCCCTGAAATACAGGTGAAAACAGCAGGTTCAGCGATCCTCTAGCATGGGCCAAGCTCTGCAACGCCTGTGTTCACGCTTGTGTGCTCCTGCTTGGGTGCTGCTTCAGGGTTTCCCTGATTGGCAATGTAACAGAAATAAATTCACTTTTTGCATTTCATCTGTGGTTTTGTGGTTGTTCCTGTGTACCATTAAAGCTTTAAACTAAAAAAATGGGAGAAAATTTATATTCCTCTCAGGCAAAAACTCTGAGAGTTTAAGATGATTTTCTTGAAAGATTAATCTTTACATGTGTTCTTCTGGTGTGTTCCCTCACCCAATCTATTCTTCCACTAGAATAAATGTTTTTCAGCAGGTCATGATTGTCAGATACTTCAATTTATTTTCAATTTTTAGATTAAAATTTGTTACATTTGTGACATTTTTCCATGGTTGCTCTTTATAATGAATGTTAAGATAAATACTTTGAAGTCCAGAATATATTTGAAATAAGTACAATGAATAATACTTGTTATACCATGTTACATGTGTTATAAAGGAATGCCTTCTAATTCTTTCATGTCTGTCTTGCAAAAAAATACAGAATATTAACCTTCTGTGATGCTTAAGTATTAGTTGTGAGGCTTAAGTATTAGTAGAACATGATTTATAATTTCATTAAGTCATTTGTAATGGCTAATATCAAAACAGATCCTGAAAGCAGGGCTGTGAATGTGTAAAAGTACATTCTTGCTGCATTTCTGAAGTATGATATTTTAATAAATTGTCTGAGTTTCCCTCAGTTTTATAACCATGACTGAAGTTTTCAGAGTGAGAATGGAGGCATCCTGACTGTTTAAAGAAAGTGGTACTGGTTTTTTTTTTCCAAAAACCTATAACTTTATCATTGAAATGAATAGCCTGATGTGAAATCCCAGTTATGTATGTGGAAAGTTTCCCACAGATTTTGATGAGTTTTGGATAGGCATATACATTCCTGGTATTCAGAGAAAAAAACATGCCAGTAACTGAAATGCAGCTGGGCAAGTACTCTGAAATGCTGCTCCTGCACACTGTGAGCACATCTGCTGAAACCAGTAAGGCTATTTTGCAGAATCTTTTGTAGAAAATGGTTTTGAACATTTCGGTGTGCCTTCTTGTCCTGCATGTGATTTTGTCATCCTTCTCTCACCTAGTAATAACTAAATTAATTATTAAGATATGACATTTCAGTCATTGTACTTGTGTTCTTAAATTGTGGCAATGAATAGTAAGATTGCCTGCTTATAATGTGTGCTTGGGGTATGTGAGTGAAGCACTGAGAACTGCATTAAATAAAATGTGATAAAAAAGTAATTTGATGTTTAATATCTGGCAATATAGATGTATAGGGATGTTTACATTGAAGCAAGGATAATTTTTAGAAACTACTTAAAGAGCTATCTAAAATGTAAGTATTTTTTCAGATTTTTTTTTTCACATTTCCAATCTACTTCAAGCATTTCTTCCTAGAATGTTACAGGTATTTTAAAATAGTGTTTTTTTAATGTAGCCCTCTTTACTGATGGATCTCAAATGAATCATTAATCCTGAGACTGAAAGCTCTGGGTAATGTGGTGTACTGAAAACCGAGATGAAGAGGGAAGCCAGGTCACTGCAGGCACATTTATTGCTGTTAGTGTGGTATGAGTGAGCTAATAAGCTTTACCAAGTGCAAAAGGTTTTATTTTGATTTTAATTTCTAGCCTAAACCAGCCAGAGTTCAGCCAGGGCTGGGCTGATAAATGCAGCCATCCGTGCCTGGGGCTCCAGCTCTACCAGCTGTTTTTTCCTCAGCCTTCCTGCAGCTCCCAGAGTTGTTTGGTCAAAATGGTTAATGAGTTTGCATTTCAGCAGCAACAACCCTACCTGCAGCCTGGTGGGTACTACAGTGCCAGGGCTTCCTGCTGGCTCAGAGCTCCCCAAACAGTGCTGAGCTTTATGTGTGGACATCAGCTGAGCCCTTTGCAAAGAGAGTCAAGAGCCACTCTCTGGTAATTCTACAGATGCGGAGTACCAAACATGAAGTGCCTGTCCAACTTCAAGCAGGAGGAGATGGAAACAAGACTGCTGGAGGAAGGTTCCCTGCTGTGCTTCTCATCATGTATCTACACCAATGGTTTGCATTTCTTGCAAATGTTCCAAAGCTGGCTTTAAGCTGCCTACAGGTAGTAGCACAGGTAAGATGTATATGCCTAAGGGTAAGTGGCTGAAACCTGTCCTTCCATAGGAACATAAGTAAAGGCCATTCCAGCTAAGACAAAAGGTCTTGTATTGAATTAAACTTCAGAATATTTATGTGGTTTGTGATTATAGTTACTTCCTTCAGTACATATTTATGCTAAAATACTCGTTATAGCTCTGAGTAAGTTGACAGAAAGTGGTCATGGTGCCTTTCAGCCACTATATCACCTCTTCTCAAAAATGGAGCTCTCACTGAATTAATGAGACCCAGTAGTATTCCGCTTATAGTCCATACACACACTGGGTCTGAAAAAAGTAGCTGGAGAATACTAACCAATTGTCAGTAGGCTTAAATTCGCTATAGATAGAGCAACACATCCACTTGACAATTTGTAAGGGTCTGCAGATGAGAAAAATATCCACATACCTGTGTGAAGTGCAGCAGCTTTCCTACAGGCTGCTCTGAACGCGCCCCAGTTCTGTCAATTTAGTTCACTTTGTGTTTCACACTAAGGCTCTAGTCTGATAATCCACCCTTAAAGTTCATTTTACGTAACTCCTGCACTCCTATGTGGAGCAAACCAATTTGGAGGAGAGACTAGTTAGCTTACTGGCTGCTAGAAAGGTAGCCTTCAAGCATATCAGCAAGGTCAGTCAGCTTTAGTTGGTACTGAGCCAGGGCCTGCACCCTGGCATGGGTCAAAAACATGGTACACGCAGCAAAATGCCGAGGACCTTATCAGCGCTGACTGTCGCATTCTTTCTCCTCACCTCCTTCATGGAAAATCTCATGCTTTCTTTTGCTCTGTCACTGGTTTTGCCCAGCAGAGGCCATTCCCAAACACTTTTACTTCAATGTAGCAATACTAAAGCACAATGAAAATTATGCTCTGGGTTTCTTGTTTTCCATGTTCATGTCTAAGCCTTTGGGCCACGGTGCTGTGATAGGTTCAGAAAGACAGTTTTTTGACACTTGCAATCTAATTCCTAAAGCATTACTAAAACTGCAGTGTGCTTTTACTTTAGCCATGTAGGTAGGTGGTACAGTCAATTCTGCACAAGCCTGAGATTAAAGGTCAGACAAAAAATTCAACTTATTGGGAGGAGATCTAATTTAGCCAGGGTGATGCTAATTTTCACAAACACGTCATGGTAGCTGTCACAAACACTGTGCTTCTTAGGGCTCATAAAACCAGTCTCTGATTTTATAACAATCCTAGTACATGCTCATCAGGTTTGTGCTAGTTCTTAATGCAGGTCACCATTTATTTCTCAAAACTCCACTGCTATGGCAACAAATGAAGTATTTTGTTCACTTAGAGGCTAATGAGATTACTCTAAAAGAGAAATTGAGGGCATTTATCAGACTTTTTTTTACAGTGACGGATACTGACAAATGTAATAATAAAGCTAACATCCACAGAGTTAGTTGAAGTAATTGTCAGAATAAGAAGAAAATTAAGGATTTGTAAATACAACCAAATAACCACTGTATTTCCTAAACTGTATTTCCTAATGATGTTCTTTTTTTACTGAAGTATCAATTATTCTGGGGAGAGAAAGAACAAATATTAACAAATATTAACTCTGTTGGGATCACAGTACTAGCAACGAGACCCAGAGCTCTTTATTGCTCAGTCTCTCACTTTAAGTCAACCCAAGCCAGTAATGACTGAAATGCATTTGCCACATGCCAGGTGGCATAACTGATATGGGTTGGTGGCTTCAGCCAAACTTCTCATCACATCACAATCACTTCTGCTACGACTGCCAACTTCTATTATTCTGTTCTATTCTGTTCTGTTCTTTATCCTAATTCCTGTTTTACCCTAATTTCTATCCTACTATACTCTACACCTTCCTCCTCAGAATAGTTGCATTCCATTCCTCCCACAGCAGGTCTGGTTGATTTTCTTTCTGTACATATTGCTGTGTGATAGTAACACCAAAGGAAAGAGAGGAAGTTTTCCTGGCATTTTTAAGTCTCAGCACAGAGGCTAAGACTGGGTATCTCCTCAGAAGAAATTCTTTTCCTGCACAAGACTATGCTGTCAGTAATATCATGTTACTTTCATACACAGACACGATTTTCTGTGAGCAAGAAGAGGTGCCTTTGCTGTTCACTGTCTCTTTGCTGATCCTGGTTATGCCAGGTGTCTGAGCCCTTGAGGAACAGCTCGAACTCATCATCCTGTGTCAACCAGGATATATGCTGTAGCCTATCTGAGTTGAGCCTAATGGTTCAGTTTAATCCCAGATAGACATTTTTCTCAAGCGATTATCTATTTTACCATCATTCACAAGGATTAATGCTTACAGAGAGCAAAGGTTTAGGGACAAATTAAATTTAATGGGCGTCTAACTATTGCTGTCAAGTGCCCATGTCTGAACTTGAGGGACTCCATCTGCTGATTGAATCTGGCAGGGAGGAGGTCAGTGCCTACACAGGAGCTGTCCAGGGCCCTTGGACCTGTACCAAGCACCTTGCAGCTGTGTTAGGTTTGCTGGGTAAATACCCAGAGAGCACCATGTGGCTTGGAAAGTCCTGAGTGCTGGAAAAGCTCACCCTCTCCTGCTCCATTTGACTGTTATGTTTGGCTTTTCTTATCAAGATTACCACTTGTTCACCAGGCAGACTCTCCCTTATCTCCTTCATTTCATGGCAAATTCTTCCATCCAGACAGGGCTGTAGTGATTAAAGCAAGAATCTGAGACATTCCAAACATTTCCCCACCTCTACTGTGGGTTTTAACATCTCTATCACAATGCAGTTAATGATAACCTCCTGCCACAAATTGTGAGCAAATTTCAAAAAATCAAGACATAGGCTTTAAATAAATTAAATCTGGTCTTGTTTTTTGTTGTTTGATAAAACTTAGAAAGCATTTAGGTCCTTGCCTCTCATTTAGGCATTGAAATCCTCATTTGTTTCAACCATTGTTTATATTGTGCTTGAGTCTCTGAATGTGACGGCAAAATCTAAGTTTTATTTAAAATTCAAATACAGATTCATGTAATTACCTGACTCTGGAAGCTGAGCCTTTAAGGAAAACACCATGAGAATGTCTTAACAGTTGCTAATGACGAACATCCCTGTATACAAATGCATACATATATACCTGTAAACAGATACATAGACAGTTTTATTTTTATATATGCATACATTCATTTTAGTTTATGAACAATTTAAGAAATGTTCTGAACATGATTCAAGGTAGAGGAGTTTAGGATTTTGCATTTTTCAGAAAGGATTACCTTTGTAAAAGTAGATTTGTTAATGCTTGGAGATTAAAAACAAATGAACAATATTAGGTTTTGTGTTCCATGTTCAGACATGAATACTTGAAAATGTAATTCAAAGTGACAGCAGTCACATAAATAGTGAGTTCAGCTCTGGACAACTTTTCTTCTTATAGTATATTTCATTAATTTATTCTTGCATTATGCTGTAACTGCAATGCACACTGTTATGGCAGACAAAGTTTAGTTAAAAGCCATCACAAACACGGAACCAGTATGCTTCCCATCCCTTCCAAACCTTATCCTGCAAAAGCCAAAGTAGAAGAAAATATGAGAATTAAGTCTCCTCAGTCAGTTAAACAAAGAACGTGGTTTATAACAAATTCCTCTGTAAGAGGCAGGTATATTTTTTAGCTCTCTTGAATAAGTTTTTTTCAACTTAATATCCAGACATGCAGCTGACTGATTTTCAAGGGTCATCTCCTTCAAGTACCCAGTATTGGTGAGACCTTGTCTGGAGTGCTGTGTCTTGTTCTGGGCTCACCAGTACAAGACAGAGACAGACACACTGGAGTGCGGGAAGAGCTAGATGATGAAGAGGCTCAAGCACCTGTCATATGAGAGGCTGAGAGAGCTGGGATTGTTTAGTCTCTATGAGAAAAGTTTTGGGGTGGTCTTATCAATGTGTATAAATGCCTGAGGGGAGGGAGTAAGAAGATGGAGCCAGATTTTCCTCAGTGGTGCTCAGTGGCAGGACCAAAGGCAATGGGTACAAACTGAGATTCCACCTAAATGTAAGAAAAAACTTCTCAGCTGTGAGGATGGTCAAACCTTTGAACAGGTTGCTTAAAGAGGTTGTGGGTCTGCATCCTTGCAGATAATCAAAACCTGACTGGACATGGCCCCAAGCAATCTGCTCTATTTGACCTTGCTTTGAGCAGGGAAGTTGGAGTAGATGTACTCCAGAAGTTCCTTGCAGCCTCGGGGATTCTGTGATTCTGAGAATCTCCACTCATGAACTCAGAAAAGTACATTTGATTTTTTTTGGTTCTCATCAGTTGGTAAGATTTCCATTCCCCATTCATTTATTGTTAAAAATATGTTCTTGCATTAATGACTTGTGGACTTTCAGATGCCTGCAGCTTTTATGTGTTCTCTTAACTGTATGCATGCAGAGGTAAAAAGCATATGGACATAAACTTTAGCTGCTTAAAATTGTTTCCAATGGAGCACAGTACCCATTTTATTAGGTAAATCCATGAGGATCTTGCTGAGAAATCGTGATTTCTATTCAGGACGGAGACCTGAGAAATTAATTCCGAGTGCCATGTTCCTGTATTTGCTCCTTTTCACAATTTAAAGCACAAACTAGGCAAATTTATCAAATTGTTTGACCAAACAACAGATGACTTGTATCAGGCTTTATTTGGGGCTTAGGTATTTTTTAGGCATGCAGGAGGACTCATAAGCAATAAAATGGTTTCCATACATCTGAATGACATGCTGAATTGTATAGAACCTTGTTTAGCAAATGCAGGCATAGCTGCAATTTTCAGGCACTTAAAAACAAAAAAAGAAATTTTACATGAGAAATGGAATTCATATTTTCTCAGCATACTCTTGCTTTATCAACCTGAATGTTTTTAGTAGGCTCACCACTGCGGTATTGAACACTTGGTATATTTTAAAGGATACCTATGGGAGCTCAGTTCCTCTCAGTGCAAAAGGTTCCCTGTTGTTCCATAATGAGCAATAAAGCAGTTCAGATTGATTTGTTGCATCGATAGAAAGACATTCAAGCTAAAGATGAAACCTGCCTTCAGCAGCCTATTTCAATGAAATCTGAAAGCCATTTGTCTGTATTTTCATCACTTATGTTCTATGTTGTGAGACCTAGGGTTGGGGGAAGCAGGACTTGTAGCACCACATGGCCTCCCTAGGCACTTCATTAAATAAAAATAAATAGAAAAACTCTCAATGACTTTAATAGGATCTGATATAACATGCCAGTTTCTAATAAAAGAATAAACTTAAATGTTTACTCTTAAAGGTTTAAATGTAAAAGAGAAAATTTAAATGTTCAGGTATCAACCTAAATGATCTTGCAGCAAACTCAACAGGAAGGAGCAAACCACATGTGGGAATGGGCCAGTGCTCTTTGCTTTTGTGAAGTACTGCTCAGGGAAATGGAAGCAAGTCCTCTCCCCGTTAATTCATGCCTTTCAGTTGCTGATCAGTCCCACTGTAGTCATGGCAGCTTGTTCATACCAGCCAGTGGCAGCGGTTTATGGTGGCTTGGCTCTCTCTTTGGGGCTCACAAGCAGCAGGGAGTGTGGAAAGAACGGTGGTGTCAAGGAAATGCCATGAAAGCTCTATTCTGAACTTAATTAAGTGGTTGAAAAAACATTGCACATGCAGTATCTTTAGAAGATTGCTCCTGTAAAAAAAGCCACCCTGTTAAATGCCACTGAACAGCACCTGCCCCTTCACTGCATTTCCCGGCACAGAATGTGCATCATCCCCAAATGAAGGCAGCAGTAATTTGGAGGCACTGCCTTGCATGATGAATAATAAAAGATACCTATTTTCCTCCACCCCCAGAGCACAGTTCTCTTTGGCTGCTGCTGGCATACTCATCTTATGCAGCCCAATGCTTTGAGGAGAGTATGTTGCAACTGTTTTTTTATATATAAACATCAAGACTCCCATGCCCTGGCTGATGAAATACTACTGCTTCCACACACCTTTCCCAGAGGCGTGAGGATCTGAAAAAAATGTTTCAAAAAGTTTCAGAGAAGAAATGCACAGCTAGCCGTTCATTTCCGAGTCCTGGTAAGGCCAAGTCAGGATGCTGGGGAAGCTGGCAGGACACGCACTGGTTTCTCCTGGAGCAAATGAATTATACCATTGCTACTGTGCTCCCACCACAACCGGTCTTTTCATCCCACCTTGGCCCTGCTCTGACGGTGCCTGGGGCCATAACCGTAGCTGGGATCTGGTGATGGAGTGGGGTCACAGTTGGGGCTGAGCTCAGCCCTTGCCTCCTGGGTGAGGCATGGCCCTGCTGAGATACCCGGTGCCTTACGGAAACGTGGGGAAACCCGCCCAGGGCACCTGACTTCGTGCCCTCTGGGGTACGCGGCTGGAGCCCGGGGGGCCGAGGGGAGGGTAAGTTCCCAAGAGAACAACGGTCCCGTTTCAAGCAAAGAATAAAACAGAGGACAGGGCCGCAGCCCTGCGAACAACCCCCGGCAGCACGGCCGGCCCTGGCCTAGCTCCGTGCTCCCCCTCTCGCCGCTGCCCGCCGAACGGGGCCCCGGCCCGGCCCGGGCGGTGCGCGCCGCCGCCGCTCCGCAGTCCCACACACCCTCGAAGCCCCGGGGGGCACGGCCGAGGCCCGGGGGGAGCTCACCGAACCCTCGCGGCTCGGCAGCTCCCGGCCCAGCGCTTGCGGCAAGCCCGGCGCCTCGGCGGGGCGCCGTCGCCGCTCCAGGGCTGCCCCGGGGCGGACAGGGCTCCCCGCGCCCCATCCCCTGCCGGGCCGCCCCCGCCCCGCAGCCGCAGCCGGCCGCCAGCCGCGCTTTCCCTTTAAGAGTGCGTTCGCTCCCAGCCCCGCCTGCTCGCCGCTCCCCGGCCCGCAGCCCTGCGGCAGCCGCACCGCTGCTGAGGCGGAGCGGTTACCGCCAGCTCCACCGCGGCCGGGGGCAGGCGCTCCTCGGCGGCCGAGGGGCAGAGCGGGGCGGCAGCATGTCCACTAAGGCGGAGCAGTGTGAGTGGCGGGGCCGGGCGGCGCGGGCCGGGGCCTGTCCGAGGGGAGCAGGGGGCGGCCGGGGGCGCCTTCCCGGGGATGGCGGTGCCTTGCTGCCGGCTGGCAGCCGCCCCGGCGGGGCAGCGCTGCCCGGCCGCCTTATGTGGCGCCGGCGTAGCAGCTCGAGCAGGGGAGGGGGGGCTGCCTTCGTTCTGGCTCTTTCTCCGTCAGCCCCGGGAGCATCTCGCCTCCCGCGCCGCGCTGGGCGGGCGGCCCCGCTGGGCGGGCGGCGTGTTTGTGCGGAGGCAGCGCCGGGCACCTGAGGTGAGGCAACGAGGGACCGGCGGGTGAGTGAGGGCTGAGACCGGCGGCACGGCCCTTGGCCCCGCAGCGGGAGGGGTCCAGCCTGCCTCGTCTGCGGGGCTGTGCCCCGGCCCCGCGGTGTGGCTGCCTGAGAAACCGGGGATCTGGCTGTAGGGGCCGGAGGCGACCCGCACGGTGGCATCTCGGAGGCGGCGGTGCTGTGAGACAGCTCGAGAAGGGAGGTGCGCTCTCGTCCTTGCCCGTGCTGGTCACCTTTTGGGTCAGTGTAGACCGGGTGCTCCTGCCTTGCCTACATGCTGCCTGCCACAGCCCCCCGCGTCTCCCAGCAGGAGCCCCCTGGGTGCTGCCGCCCCCCTGCCCAGGGCCCAGGTGCCTCCTCACAGCCGCAGATGTGTTAACCACCCTGTTGGCCGGTCCCGTCAGAGCAGGATCAGATGCCCTGGTGGCTGGGACCTCCGCAGCTGGGCCATGCGAGTGTTCCCGCTATTGTTAGTGCTGATAACTGGCGCTTCTGCAAGAGCCCTGGCGGGAGGTGTAAAGAAAAACACCAGGGCATTTGAGCTTGTCGCTACTTTCTCTCCTGATAGTGTCACGGTTGTGAGCGGTTGGACTGATGTTTGCCACGATGACATGATGCGATCTGAGACTTGCTGTCTCCTTCCTCCAGGTCACTGGGAAGGATCCTTGTTTTTATATATGCCTGTGCTGAACTGATCCAAGGGAAAGAATACTTGTATATTTTTCGTTTAGGGTTTACTGCCTATTTACAGTGATGGATGATGTTGCTAGTAAAATATTACGTGAATGCTAATTTATTGCTGTAGGGATGCGTTTCTGGCCTCATAAATGGAGAGACAATGTTCTGACTGTGCAGCAGCCCTGAAGTGTGCCGTGTTCAGATCTGTACTGTTCTGTTCTTTCTGCATTCCCCACCCCCTACCTGAGTTCTGTAATTGTTTCTTCTTTCTTGTGATACTTATACATTAACAATGCTTCTTTCACACTTGCACACAGAAGAATTTCTGGCGCCTTTTGTCCCAACAGTGCCTTTGGCATTTTCTTCCCTTTTCTATTCTGCCTTGTCTGTTCCTCCATTCCTTATGTTTCTGGTCCGCTCTGTTTGAGCTTCTCTTTCATGTTTTATCTTTGGCTCGTTTCTTTTCATCCCCATGTACTGTTTAAGACACTGCATCTTGGTCTGCCATGTCCCTGTTTCTCTCTATTTTCAGATTTACTTGGGGTCCAGGTTTCACATCTTTCTGCCTCTTAACAATCTTTTTTATGGTGCTCCAGGTAGAGTATTTAGTTGATGGACATATCCTGTGCCTCTAACCTACAGAATGTGTTTTGTTTATCAAGATTGCTCCCCTGACTAGTTCTTACGGTGTTACCAAATGTCTTTGTCTCTATATAACGTCAAGATTCCCTCACCTGCAATTTTTGACAAATGTTGATGGACTTCAACAAGGATTATATTGAAATGCATACAACACTACCGGGCAAACCTTCAAACCCCGACTGTTGCTGTTGTTGCTTCTGCCCTCATTGACTAACAGGCAAGAACCAGAATGTCTCAGAAAGGAGTAAAGTCACAAGTAATAATGAATCTCAATTTACCAAGAACAGCAGCAAAACACTACGAATGAGGGGACAGACTGATCAGAACAGAAGAGGCACTGGTCTAAACATGAATCTGTGGCCACCCCACAGCTCTTTGGCAGGTTGTATGAACAACAGGTAAAATGGTGGCAATCTGGGAAATCATCTTGAGAAGTCTCCTTACTTGTAACCACGTGCATCTCATATCTCATACCAGTGGTATTGACAGTGACTTTCATCATTTCACTCACCATGACATGCCTGAGGTGTTTTATTGTATTCGAAGAAAATTAGTTCTTCTTCACCTTAAATGGCAGTAACTGGTGTTTAGTTGTTGTAATGCCCTGGGAATGCCAGATGCCCTCTCTGTTCTTCTTCAGGACAGTGAGGCAACAAAGATCATCTTTAAAGACCCCTAATGGTTTCACTCTTGGTTCAGTCAGTGCGTAACAAGGGTGCTAGGGAGTTTAGTTACGCTTGCATAGATCCTAGAGAGGTACCCAGCAAAGTATCCTGAAATAACTTTTTTCTTTTCCCTTTTTTTTTATGTGATGACCCTATGACAATGGCTAAGTACTTATATTTCAAAAAGTGATGTCACTCTGTGGCTCTCTAGGTGCTCAGAAACTCAGAAAACTGGGTCATTCACACACTTCTGTATCTTAAAAGCTGGCAAAAGTTTGCTCTGGGGCTTGCCTTCAGAAGGTTCTTTGTGTTCTGGGAGGCTGTGCTGAAATTCTCAGTGTTCTGAGAAACAGAACTGAGACCTGAGGTAAAAATATTTAGCCTAAAGCTAATGTTAATATTTAGGCTTTATAAATAAGTTTTTTGTTTTGGTATTTGCCTGATACAATTGTGTGACAATGCTGATTAACAGAAATAAATAATGTATTTATTTAAAAAAGCGATTCTAGATACCCTATACCCTTTATTCAAAGTAAGTAACTAGAGAGGCAGACAGTTCTCTGAAATACATCTAGACCTGAATTCTGACATCATCTTTGGCATTTTGTTAATCCAATTCACTTACAGATATCTGACAGCAAACCATGGCAGCCACAGTAAACTGTGCATCTTGCTGTGAATTGTTCTTTGTTGGGTACTGTGAAATGTGGTCTCTGTTCTTTGCAAATATGCCTGCTTTCATACTCTTTTTCTTTTTTTTTTTTTCTTCTTTTTTTTTTCCTTCCCTGGCAAGAGAAAGTAGTGTCACAAAATGCATTTATGAAATAATTTCTTTCTTAAGATAGCCTAATCTGGATTAGTTTTTATGGGGGGTCTTCATGGTAGTTAAAAAAAAAAAAAAAGTGTCTATCTTTTAAATAATCTGGTAAACTGGTGTGCAAATCTGGGACTAAAACTGAGATAGTGGGCAGAAAGAATGAGATGTGAGATGAGGAGAGGAAAACAGGTCTTAGACTGCTCAAATAAACTTCTGTAACCTGGAGTGAAACACATCATGACCAAATGTGGTTTTGAGGGTGTGTAGGAAGCTAGTTATGGCTGGTTTCACAGAGACAGGGATACCCCCCTGCAAAGTACAGTTCATATGCCACAGGTCTCTGTGGTGGACAGAAAGGCTCTGATCTTGCTCCTAGCTATACTGAAGCAATCTGAGTCCATGTGACAAACTTAAGTTTCTGGTTGTTTGGGGGGAAAAAAGTAGTGATTTAATGTCACCTTGAAATAAATCAATAAATAAATAAACAAAAAAAACCCCAAATAAAATAAATAAACACTTGAAAGTGAGGAAATATAATTGAATTTGCTTATGCATCCTTAGTTTATTATTTTTGCATATGCATTATGACAGTGTCCCTAATTGATTTTTACTAGCTGTTTTCCCATAGACCCCAGCCCTATTCAGTCACATGATGACCTTTCTCTCTGTGATGAAGCAGGGTAATGCTGTGAGGGAGACTTGCCTGCAAAAGCTTCATTAGCTCACCAGCTGTGGAAATTGGGAGGGTATGGTCAGTACAGCAGGAAATGGGAGAAAGGGTGATCACGATGAGGGCAGTTGGCTGCTGAAAGGCTGGGCTTCTTGTTGTGCAATTCAAGCAAACAGTATTCGTTTGATGATTATTTAAGTGTTCCTCATTTTATGGATAACTGACTTGAAATTGTAAAACCTCATTTGTTGTGTGACTGAGTACTCACAGTGCTTTGTTCACTGGATGTGAAAGTCCAGTACATACTGCTGTCTATAGTAAAATGGCTCTTAGTATCTCAAGCTGAGCCTCCAACAGCAGCTGCAGACGCTTTGCTTTTGGTGTCTGTCCTTCAGTCTTTTTCTGTAATACAGATACAATGTCACCCCTTCTTATTCAGCTTGTCAACGGTACAGAAAAAAATTGGAATGGTCTTGAAATGTTCAGATACATAAGCAGTGAGAGGCATAGCGATGTCTCTCAGGAGGTTAGTGCCCTTCTGTTCAAGCAGAGAACTCAATGGTATTAATTCTTTAATAAATGCCATTTGATAATGAGAATAAAACAAAGTATTGACTAATTGCTTGTTTAGGAAGCATGATTTATCTTCCACACTGAAAGAGCCCTGTAGGGGAACAAGGTATATCTTGGTGTAGT
The DNA here is from genome assembly GCF_023638135.1 of Falco biarmicus. Lineage (NCBI taxonomy): Eukaryota > Metazoa > Chordata > Aves > Falconiformes > Falconidae > Falco > Falco biarmicus. The sequence continues at coordinate 31,740,202 of NC_079294.1, forward strand.
GAAATACTGTCATAATCCATACGCTCAAGGGCTGAAGTCATTCAGAAGCATCTCCCCTTTTAACTGCCTATTACACAGTCTTGGTGCATTTTTAACATGATTAAGAGTTCCCAGCCAGCTCTGCTTTCATTGAGGCTGTGTCTGTACAGAGTGATGCTATGAACAACTGCTGGGCAGTGTAGCTGGCAGTGCAGTTTTGCTGGTGCGGCCCTCTGCCACAGCCAATGTGCTCTGTTTCCCAGCAGAGTTGATTAGTCCGAGCAGAACGAAAAGAGTTGTGTGTGCTCAAGTGTCTGCATGAGACTGTCGTGCACCATATGGGCAGTGTAAGTCATTGCAGCTATGGTGGGTAATCACTTTTTTTCAATACTAAACAAGGATCTCTATTAGAAAATAAATGGCTTATTATTTCTAAAACAGCAAAAAAAATGGTTTCAGTAAAGATGGAGAGCTCCTACTGCTTTTGGAAATCCCCTCACCTACTTGACCAGATATCCTAAGACACTTAAAATAAACAGCACAGGTCTTTTAATATCTTTAGTACATTGCATAAGGTAAATGTATGGCCTACAGTAAATCACATAAGCTCTTTCTGTCTTAGCTTATATCTCTGCTTTGGCTGTAGAAATATTTACCCATCTCACATGAACCTCCTGTGATCCAATGACTCATTCATTATAAATGAATCTTGAGATGCCTGGAGACACAGAAGAAATGCAGGGGTTTTTTTTTTTTTGTTGTTGTTTTACTGGTGGTTTGTTGTTTTGGGGTTTTTTTCCCCATTTGCTAGCACTGAGTTGGTCTAATATAGATGAAGGCATTCACTTCTGTGCTTTCTCCTTGGCACTTGCACTGGAGCATTCATTTATTCAGTCAAAATAGAAGGAATGGAGAGACTTTCTGGATTTTACAGTTTAATTCTTAAATTTAAAAAAAAATAATCAGAAATAGTGGGATCAGATGTGATTCTGTTAAGTCTGCAAAAAACCTAAATGAAAGTTTCTGTGTTTGTTCTTTGTCTTTTGTATAGTTTCTTCCAAAATCCGTTACCTTCAGGAATATCACAACCGGGTTCTCCACAACATTTACCCTGTGCCCTCTGGAACTGACATTGCAAATACTCTGAAATACTTTTCTCAGACGTTATTGAGGTAAGTTTTAACTAATGCTCTTGAAGAAAAAAAGAGCTAAAGAATTGTAGGGGGTATTGATTGACTTTGAATTGGTTACAAGATTTCATGGGTCATTGCTCAGTCAAAAAGAGTCAGAGCATAATTTAAGGAAAGAATGGTATGAGTTAATCTCTTCAGTGGCTGTTGCCCAATTTGCCCAGTTGAGCTGCTTATTGAGTGGCTGATTCTAAAATAAACTTGGTTGATTACACATTTGCTTGGCCTTCCTCAGACTAAACTGAATGCACAAGCATGCTGAACTTGTGAAGAAAGGAGTGTGTGACCTACAGAGTTTTAGATGTATGTACTCATGATCTCCTTGACAGTCCTGGTGCCTCAGAATCCTAGAATGATGAGGCAGATGAGCAGAAGGACGTTCTTACTGTGCCATAGTTCAGCTGGCTTTCAGGTTTGGGTTCTGGTTCAGTCCCTTGTAACAGTTCGAGTAGACACAGAGTTTGTATACACATCTGGACTTGGATGGTAACAACAGGTCAGGATTATTCCGACCCTGCATTTTGATTTAGTCCAATATTTGGTAATAAGATATGGTACTAAATACCATATGATTACAGAATACATTTTGAGTAGGAAATACTACTTCTTGTCTGCTAAAAAGATATGAAATATTGTGAGACTTTAATTAAGAATGGCATACATTCCACGTGGATGGATTCATATTTCCAAATTGTTTTTAAAATGGCTTTTGGCAGTGAAGAGGTGATTTTTGCCTGTTCAGTTTTGTCAGACACTAGTTTTCACATCTAGAAAAATGCAGTTAAAGCTGCATTTCTATGCATAGCTTCCTGATTTATACCTGGAAATACTGTCCTTGCTGTCAGAAGCTGGTTTGGAAATACAACTATTTGCTTTATTTGATGAGGAAACATAAACAAAATACAATTAACCGATGTATTTGTACACATACCCCTATGGTGTATACAAGTTGAGAAGCGAGCATTGAAACTTGAAAGAATGAGAGTAATTCATTCTAACATTCATTTCGAGTGCATGGGATGTATCAAAATCCTTGACCCTGTTTATACAAAAAAAAAGATACATTGACAGCAACATTCATTATCAGTGTATACATATGTATACAGTAGGAAACCTGTTCACTGAAAACTTAAAAACCTGTTTACTTTTGAATTTGCAAGAGCAGAATTGTTTAACCACTGTGAAATTTGTTTCCTTCATAATTTAGAGTGTTGAAGAAGCTTATGGCAACCAGTAGGGCTTTTTGAGATTAATAAATTAAATTTTGTCTATTATATTGCAGCAGCATGGAAAAAAATGTTCAAAAAGTCACTAAAGATACCTCTGAAATGTGGCTCTGTTACTGCATCAGGCTGTTTTGATGGATTATTTGCACAACACACATACTTAAATCACATTCAAGTAAGGTTCTATATGACAAAACAGCCCGTGTTTAAATGCCGTGGGCCTTTAAGCAAGAAAATTGGACTTGATTCTGATCATTTTCTCTCTTAGCTGTAACTAACAAGTGCTATAATAAGATCAGTTTCTTTTTGGGCAGAAGTTCATTGGGACAGGATGGATTTAGAGTCTGCTGCTTAAATGAAGTGTCTTTATACCACTCTGTTGTCTTCATCTTCCTAAGCAGTACAGCTGATGTCCAGTGTGACAAATTCTTCATGCTCCATGAGCAGTGATATTTCTAGACTTGACTGAGAAAGCTTTGTACTTGGTGACTATGAGAGCAAATCAGAAATCAGGACAGCAATTGCACAGTTGAGCAGCTCCATTTCTTTATTTCATGCTCAGAATGGGACTGAACCAAAATCCTGTTGTTGATAATGCTGAACCTCATGGGGCAGAAGTGATACTCTTATCTGATACGCAGGTCTAAGCAAATGGCTTTGTCTTTCATGATCCGGGATCTGATGAGCCTCAGAGCTAAAAGGGCACTAGAAACTGAAACCAGGACTTGAATCTAAATTTAAGTGGACTGAGTTCTGATACTCAGAAAGGTCAAATCCATGTTCTGAATCCCTGTAACTGGGGAATTTGAACTGTGGGTCAAAGCCTGAGTGCTATGGTTGTTTATACACTTGCTGATACTAAGAAAGAAGCTTGATTAAAAAGCAAACCAAAACATACCCTGTCTTTAGTGTGGCAGATGGAAAGAAGGAAACTCCCACCCACTGTGTGCAGATCTCTGCAAGATTTACCCTCAAACCAGACTGGGTAAGAACCTTTCTTAAGAGCATGTTCAGGAATCTCTTTGAACATTCTGCACGCTGAGTCTTCTTTCTGCCTCCTACACTGAGACTCCATTGTGCAAGGGTTCACATCAGTGATAGAAGTACATGGTGGAGAATAATCTTTCTAGCTTGAGACAAGAGCATATGCAATGAATTTGGGCTGCTAAGAGAATACTGATCAAACAGTAGCAAAAATGCCCATTGATTTCTGGAAATTTTGGATCTGATCTTCAGAATAGGTTGCTTGTAATCATCTACTATTTTAAAATAACTTTAAAAGTATTTCCCAGTTTGATGTGTACTCTCTTTGCAGCTGAAGTTTTAGGACAAACATTTATTGATGAGTTTATGTAGTTATAGGAATAGTGATTAGTCAGAAATTCCATATCGTGATAGGGTTTTACAGGTGTAGCTTTTACTGTTTATTATACTTTTTACCTTTCCATGTTATGGACACATTGACTGTGTTCTTTTCAGTGGGGCATGCCCACTGGTTTGGATCACATTCATATCTGGTGTCATTCTGCTAGCTATAGTTGGATTGCACGCACAAGGGATTAATTTGCTCCTTTGCTCTGTACATAGCCTCAATAAATCACAAGCTCAGGATGGGGGGGACAGATGTGGAATGGCTGAAAAAATTAAATTCCTTATTTCTATGAACAAACATCACATAAAGTCACCATACACAATGCATAGCACATTGATTCATTTAATTCTTTGTTTTTCTCTTTGAGAAAAGCATTTCTTTACATTACAGCATGAATTTGTTTCATGCCCTGCTCATTTTCCGTGTTTTCTCCCTCCTTTGAGGAATGATCTAAAGCTTAATAAACATCTTTCAGAACAGCTCATTCTTTCACATTTTCTTGGAGAAAATTCTCCATATGTATTTCAAAGTAAAATGTTTTACGTAAGGAATAGTTATAAATACCCAGTGGCTAATTAATGGTCAAGCTTGTTTTGCAGCCTTGGTGAGATGCAATTCTCTTGTAGGCGTTTTAGGAAACCTTTCCTGGAAGGCAGTAATTTTTTGATGGAATTGTAGCAGAGATGTTCAAATTTTGAAACAAGCCCTGGTAGCTTTGTCACTTGCTATGGAGCAAGTTCAGTATGGAGTTATGACCTGCAGGCCCTCCAAGTTGTCAGTACTTGGTTTGAACAAAACCAGGAGCAAGCTGCAATTATTATATCTTGATCTTAGGGGACTTCCTAAATTTTCAGTTTTGACTCTTCTGTTTATTGCTTTTAAAACATATGGGTCAGGCAAAAGTCTTGGTCTGAAAGTCTATACAAGACTGTGCTTTGGCCTCTAATTCATAGAAGAGCCATAGCTCCGTGTTAAAAGGAAGAGAAGCCTATAGAGTAAGGTCTCCATCGCTGCCTTATACTTCCCAAAGCAAGGATCAATTAATACATAATATCCTTTTTGGAAATAGGTGCAATTGGAGTGATGTGTTGGCAAGTAAAGGGATGGGCAATTGGTGTTGTCTGTTGGTAGACACAGAAGGAATATAATTTTTTATCCTCATATCTCTAAACATGAGCTGCAAAGTATGGCAAATGAACATCAAGCAAATTAAAAGGAATCAGCACTCTGATCATTTGTTTTTAAAGTCATACTAGATCTTAGGTGATTTTTCTGATAGAATTTCATAAATACTGTCATAACAGTCACCACATTTCTTGTACTGGACATTGGGTAACAGAAACCAAAATAATCTGCCAAATACATAAAGGCACAATAAAAAAGGGAAAAAATGAAGTATGTAGTTTCTTAAAATAGATTGTCTGTCATCTCTGACTGCAAGTGTGATGTGATAGTAGTCACCTGGCATAGAACTGTACTTGTAAAAATGTTTTATATATATGGCAAAAGAATGACACCTCTTATAAGCACCTTAGCAAGAGTTTAGCTTAGTTGTATAAATTCTTGAATTAACGTGTGAGGTAAGATATGTCTTTGCTAAGGTGATTATATGATACGGACTTCTGCAATGTTGAAGAGGACAGAGGTTTCCAGAAGTGCTCCCTCTTGTCATAACTCTGCTGTTCATTACTCGGTGGAAATTTTAATGCCACTGACTTGTCTTTTATAAATTGTAACACTGACTTTGGGAGCAGAGTTAAACCAACAGCAACTGCTTTTGGAAATCCCAACCACTGAGAGGTGCAAAATGTGCTTTAAAAAAAAAGAAAAACATTGTGTGTGGTTTAATATATTTAAAAGTTGTATTATATTTATAGGCACATACGAAGACTATGAACTAACCCTCTAATTGCCTGATAACTAAAATACAACACTGCTTAAGTGACAATTTATTTCTATTTAAATTAGTGTTTTTTTAAAAAATAAATCAGATTAACATGTTTACAACCACGTTTACAACATCCTTAAAACGACATAACAAGCTGGTTGACGTATAGCCTCTTATTTTGATTCCCACTAAATCCTTTTTATTTTTTTAAATTATCTCTCCTTTAGTTTGTAGTGAGTTTTGTTGAATAATAACGTAAGTAACAGCAGGAATGTATGGTAACATACTGTCTGATCTGCAGTTACATAATTGGTCTTGCTTGCTTAGCCCTTAGATTTTTGAAGGTAACTATTTACACAAGAAGTGTTTGTATTCATAAAGTAAAATGTTTTCTCCCTAAACATGGGCAAATTAAAAACACACATAAACAACCATTATCATTAGCTCACAAACATATGCTAAAGACCATCTACTATATATTATTTTACAACTTTTCCAAATGTAGTTTAGTTAACATTTTAGAAATATTATATTATTTCTAAATCCATGTGCCTGTTTAAACTTCATTATCTCAAATGATACTGAGTGAGTGGTCATGAAACAGTATCATAAAATACATACAGACATTATTTTAATGCAATAAACATGTGATTTTTAAGACTATCTTAACAAACACACATGTTTATTCTTTGCTAAAACATGTTTCTGCAAGTGCCACACCTATATTTTGCATGTTTTCAGTCAGTTGGTTCAAAAGATTACAGAGGGGGGGGGGAATCTCTCAAAATCCTCAAAATCTCAGAGCAAAATATCAGCCTATTGTGACACAACTATTTTTCCATAGCAAACACTTATAATTCTCAGAATTATTCTTAACTGTGAAACATGGGTAGGGCACTGAAACATGCATTTTTATATTTTTGCTCCTTATGAACCAGATAACACATGAGATGCAATGAAATATTCCTAGATGTCAATTTTTAATTCTCCTATCTTGAAGCATGAAAGTGAATAGCTGCTAGATCTGTAGACACGCTGGTTTTGGTAGTGATTGCATCTTATGTGGGATGTATCTGGTCTTTTATTATTTGTTTTATAGTGTCATTTCAATGTAATGTGCTGTTCTTTGTGTCTTTGTTGTCTCTTTTTTTTCTTTGTCCCCCCAACAGCATTTTGTCCCGCACAGGGAAGAAGGAGAATCAAGATGCCTCCAATTTGACAGTGCCCATGACCATGTGTCTTTTTCCTGTGCCATTCCCACTCACCCCATCTCTAAGACCACAGGTCAGTTCCATCAACCCTACTGTTACTCGCTCCCTCCTTTACAGCGTCCTGCGAGATGCTCCATCTGAACGTGGCCAGCAAAGTCGTGATGCTCAGTTATCAGACTACCCATCTTTGGACTATCAAGGACTTTACGTGACACTGGTGACACTGCTGGATCTAGTTCCCTTGCTACAACATGGTCAGCATGGTAAGCAGGCCCTTGAACCCTTCCAGTACGCTTAACTTCAGTGCTGTGAATCCATGAAAGATGCGTAAATGCAGTAAAAGAGGTGGGCCTAAACTGACCTGGATCTGGAATTCAAATGTCCTAGGATGCGTTTATATCCAAGTGTTTGGTTTGACTTTCTTAAATAAAAGATTATTTTTGCTAGCTGTGGGTTTGGGTTTGAATTCTGAGGTTGTCTGATTTTTAGTGATATGCTGGTGGTATGTAACTAAAATCTGATGGTGTGTAAAAAAAAAAATACAGATGGGTCTAAAAAAGTCTGGATTTTCAATTGGAATTTGCTGTGATATCCTCAGACTGGTCTTCTTGGGGTGGCTTCTTAAAAAGGCACAGAGTCCTTGCAAATGTGTACCTGGCCTATAACAAATATGCAGATTGAGAGTTTTGGTGAAGGTCCATCTCTAAATAGAACTTAATATACTTTTAATTCAAGAAATGATGGTGGTAATGGTGATTGTGATCACTCTAAAATATTCCTGAGTAAAAAGACAGCAATATCTCTGTCTGACTTACAGAAAAGCTGTATTTTCTTATGTTGTGGATTAATCACAAGATTTTTTTGTGGGTGTGTCGGTATATATATTGTTTTCCCTTAAGTTCTGCATATGTCTGTCTTGTTAGTCTGTGGCTTTTCATACTGGGATTCAGGAGCCCAGTGTTCTCCCTATGTTAGATAAGCCAAATATTAATTTTCACTGTGGTATCAGGGGGTATTACTTACATAGTTCAGTACAGGAATATTGTTATCAATCTGATACACTGTTGAAATTCTTTAGGAGGGAAGTTAATTCTGTTAAATGCTGAATTCCTTTTGTGTTGGCAGCAGCATATTTTGAATGAGGCTACTACTGCACTAGGAAGTGGTATGATCTTGCATACCACTTTGTAAAAAGGAGGGGTCCTGGCAAATTACAGACTTGTTTGCTTAACTTCAATTTCTAGAAATAGTGGAGTTAATTAAGAAAACAATCTTTTACTAAATAGATAACGTGGTGATATTTATCAACCAATGGAGACCTGTAAAGAACAAATAACAATGAGCAAAGATGATTTCTTTTTGTGGCAGCACAATGGTTCTCTTGGTGGGGTTTTCCCCACCCCTTAGTCAGGCTTTTATTTCTGTGTGGCTTGACATCCTAATAGGCAATCTGGGACATATAGTCCCCACTTGAGTGAGGACTATACACTGCAGGAGTAATTACCTGTGGCTCTTGTCTACTGGAAGGGTATACCAAGCAGGAATATTACAGGAGTCTATGCTGAGTCTAGTGTTATTAAATATTTAAATATTTTTTACTTGGCTGGTAGAAATGAGAGAGCACTTTGATTTGCAGGGGTTATGAAGATGGTGAATAGCATGTCCTTTGTGTGAAATATACCTGATTCAAAACAGTCTTGGCAAATTGCATTCTATTTTGAAACATCTTAAAAGGAGAAATCTAAAATACTATGTTTAAGCAGGAGAAGTCAAAGGCAGAAATGAAATGGGAGATGTACTAGCTTGAAAGCCATAATTCAGAGAGATCTGGGTGTTACAGTAGATTGGGACAGACCGTAAGTCACTATTATATTAATATTATTCTAGCAATATGTAAACAGGTATTTTGTGTATGAGACACCCAAAGCATTTTGTTTATCATTCTAACAACCTTAGCAAGGCGTCAGCTGGAGTCAAAGTTTCAGATTTGTCCATCTGCCTTCAAGAAAGACATAGACCATTTGGGAGAAGTCCAGGAAAAAGCAACAAGAATAATTTCAGGTCTAGAATATGTAAACAGTGAGGGAAAATGGAAAGAACTTGGTTTGTCTAGCTTAGAGAAAAACTGAAGGGAGACGTGTTTATCATATACAAATATGTAAAGGTTGTTGCGAGGAGAAATAAACTAAACCAAACTCTTTGTGGTTACAGTTGATCAGGATAAGAAGTTATAGGCTTAAACTGCAGCAATGGAAATTAAAAAAAAAAAAAAAAGTCCTTTTTATGATAAAGATGGTTGAACACTAGGGTGAATTGCCAGGAGGAGGAGTGAACTGTCTTGCAGATTTTTAAGAACAGTGTAGGTATGTATCTGCCAGGAATAATTTGGTTGACTCATGCTTGGGGCAAGGGGAGGTCACTTGCTATTTTTATGGTTCTGTGTATGGAGAATTAAGTTTTGCAATACAACTTGTTCTTTATTTCTCCCTCAGCTTAGCATTTGACTAAAAGAAAAAATTTCTTTTATCAGAACAGTTAAAGTTGTTTGGGTAAGTACAACGTGGTGCACTAGGCAGTCTTGAGCTTTGGTCCAGTCAGATTATACAAAAGTCTCAGTGCTTAGGTGGTGAATATGTTTTGCAGGAGAGAAGCATTCTGTGGCATTAGGGTCTGGTTAGACCCTTGCATAGAAAACTTGCCAGAACCACTGAAATAGAGTGCTAATTTTAATTCTTACTGTGACTCATGATGTTTACAGCTACAGAACTCTGAGCACTTCACAGGGGCAGTTTTAAATCATGCTAGTTGTACGGGTGAGACTGAAGGCCTGTGTTACACACTTAAGATTATGGAGTGAGTAAGAAAAGAAATCTCTGTCATGCATGGGAAAGGCCTGCTGATATACTGGAGTCATCACACAGGCTCAGATTTGGGGATTATTGAATGTTGTAACCTTTCTTGGAGGGTTATTGGCCCCAGCTCAATTACTTATTTGGAAGAGGGTGTAAAGATTCTACAGTGCCCAGATACACAATAACCTAACCCCTTCCCTTTAGATCTTGAAAAGTTGCACATTTCTTAAGTATCCCTTCCAAAAAGTTATAGTATAATTAAATAGAAGTATGGAAATTCTTGATAAATATTCCTTTCCTTTTAAGCCTTGGCCATTTTTGCCCTCAATGGCTTCCCAGGAAAACAAGATCCATAGTTTAATCACATGTTTGAAAAATACAGTGATGCTTCTGGTAATCTCTGTCTGTGAAGTACTTTGCAGCTCTCTTGAGGGTAATTAAGATCCAAATCTTATTTTTTCTATGACTGATAAAGACTAGAATGCTTTTTTGCAATAGCAAGCCTTTCAATACCAAAGCACACATCAAATTCTGATACTAATCTGTTCTTAAATGCAGGCCAATGTATGTTAATAGCTGTATGATTAAAATCAACACTGATTTTAATCAATTACTTTAATGGCTGTAGTAGTCGTATTCCCTTCAAGCTCTTAGATACTGTTGAAGAGCTGTTTCCCTCTATCTTAGGAGGAGCTTAAAAATGATGTGTGAAGTCTCTTATCTGTAGTGATTAACTTCCCAAATTACTTTGAGGGGAAAACTTGAGTATCAGTGTAACTTTTTAAATAGTTTTATAAACTAAAAAGTACATAGTCATAATTATTTTTCCGTTGTAATGATTCTGTATTTATTTCATTTTATTCAACAGATCTGGGGCAATCAATTTTTTATACTACTACATGCTTACTTCCTTTTCTCAATGATGATATTTTGAGTACTTTACCCTATACAATGATTTCAACACTAGCTACCTTTCCTCCATTTCTGCACAAGGATATTATAGAGTATCTCAGCACATCTTTTCTGCCTATGGCTATATGTAAGTAAAACTCATTTGAGTATTATTGTGTCTCAGAAACATAGTGTACTGCTACAATAGTATCAGACTGCAGGAGTTGAAGTTTGATATGTTACAGAATTGTAATTGGACATCAATCTACTGTATGTATATATGTAAAATAATTCCGTATGACTTTTTTGAAGGGAAATAGTTCTATAATTTTTATTTATTTATTATGCTGTGTTAGACTTCTTCCTTCATTTAAAGGGTGAAGTTTAGTTTATTTAAGACATACACTGTTTTCAGACTCATAGAACTTTCAGTGCCAGCAATGGGAGTTTTGAATACAGATTCAATGGACAAATTCCTCCTGAAATGACATATGCAATAGTTACATGCACATTTTTTACATCAGGACTATATCTGGGTGTACAAGAATGTGACTTTCCTCAGTGTAATGATGTGATGAATTTCTGATTTTTCTCCCTCTTTTCTTAGCATTTTCTCTTTTAAGTTCTGTACTAAATAGCTGTGCCTGTAATGTCTTCTATCTGTGTTAAGACTGAATCTGACTGTGTGCCTTTTTACCCCTATTTCCTTCTTTTTTTTTCCACTCCTCGAGTGTGTGACATGATTGCATTTCATAATCCCTGTACAATGTGAATCCTGAGGTGTGTTCTGAGTGCTTGTCTATGTGCCTGATAAAAAGCTTGATGGGATTTCAGTAGTAGTGAGAAATTTAACCATGTTCTGCAGATGGAAGCAGTAGGATCAATATTAAAAGTCAGTTTTAACCAACAAACCTTTTACTGTGTGGGTGATCAGACACTGGAGCAGCTTGCCAGAGAGGTTGCAGATTTTCTATCCTAGCAGATGCTCAAGACACAATTGGTCCTGAGTACCTTTCTTCGAGCAGAGGGGTTGGACAAGATGATCTCCAGATGTCCCTTCTAACATCAACCATCCCATGATTCTATGAGAATTCTTGCCCTTATCTATATTGCAGACCTTTATGGAAAAAACATGAACAACTTTTGTACAGAAATCAACACTGTTGTCATTTAAGCATGTAGAAGATGCTGTTAGAACATGGACAGAAGCATAGTTCAGTGTTTTGATATTAAGATTTTATGGAAATTTGTCACCTACGTTTTCTGGCTCTACCAGTCAGTGATCTTGGACAAATCCCTTAACTCGTCTGTACCGTAGTTTCCCCATGTAGAATAGCCCCTTGTAAGACATTGTAATGATGTTTTCTCTGTTACCTTTGACAGGTTTAATAACAGTAGGCAAACAAAAATTACTAAGATATAGTTCATAAATCTGTGCAACAGGTCTTTGGGCAACGAACAGAATGTTGCATTAATCTCCTTTTTTCTCTCTTACTTTTACCTGTTAATGAGCAGCTGATGTAGGTGACTTATGCTGTCCTGTTTGTCTTCAGATCTGTAAAACTGTTCTCCAGAACAACTGGTTGAGCCAAAGCCTTGGTTTGCCTAAGTAGATGCTATTTCCCAACTGCCCTTGACAGAGATTGCATCCATGTAGAACATGGGAGCAACCTTATTCATGCTGCCTTTTTCCTCAAACAGTTTTGGCTAGAAATCTGTACGAAATCAGTCTGCTGCTCTTTAAATTTGGCTTCTAGTACTGTGTACAACTTTTCTGCTGATGACCATGTTTTAGTTGACAGGTTAGAGCTGCTGGGTATTTTGCAACTTAAATCCATACAAACAGACCTTGCTGCAATAATTTGGTGGCTCTTATGTGTGTCTGTGGATAACATTCGAAAAAGAATGTTATGAAGTGCTATGAAGAGAGCCATAGTGGTGTTGAGTCATGTGGAGAAGTACCAGATAGAAGAGAAATTCTTCATTTTCCTTTCCGTTCTTATTTTCCAGTCAAGTGCTCTTATAATTAGTGACCTAGGCTTTCCCCACCAGGAATGATAATGCCCCCTTTACAAGGCAAGTGCAGAACCTTTCCTTTTCCTTGTGTTCAGTTCTGAATCAAACTGAAAAGGAGGATGCAAGTAACTGTGTATGCAGCTGGAGAGCAAGATGAGGGGGTTGAAAGCATCTCACTGAACCGGTAGCTACAGTTTTGTGCTTCTATCCCAAATGCTTGGTATTTGGGTCCTGGCAGCGAGGCTTGGGAAAAGTGCTGTGAGTGAGGATGGGAAGAAACATGCCACGTCTCTGTGTAGGAGGTTGCCTTCAAAGCCATATTGCCATGTTATTGTTCAGCAAATAAACACCTACACTCTGCAAGGTTTTTCCAAGTATACCACTGAATAGTAACCACTTTATAGGAGACCAGAAGGAACTGTAGCCACTTTATGTATGAGGTTGGTCAAAGTTACAACAGCTTAGCTACACTTCAGTGCTATCGTTTATCATTATCTTAGCACAGTTCACGTAACAAGGGGGACTAATTTTTGTGGTATGTAGCTATAACTTGAACTCATACCCTGAGAAGTAATCTATGCCATACACCAACAGCCAGCAGCTACCACTACCCTAACCATTCATCAGTATACCTCAACAACAGGCTTTACAGTTTTTCTTCTTTCTTTACCCTCCACTTCTTCCTATTCTTTCCTGCAGTCCAAGCCTAGGTGCACCTAACTATGCAAGTGACGTTATTTTGGCTATTCCATGGGTTCTGAAGGAGATTAAGGAGATTGCCTGAAAAGATCACTGTCTTTGGTTAATGCAGCTCTGAGAATGAAATCTTAATTGATCTGGAAAACCAGGTGTGCGCTATGTGAAGCAATACCATATTCTTAGTCATCTTTCTCTTCCAGTTGAAAAGGAGTTTCACCCCTCCAATACAGATTATTTTTAGTTTTTTAGGGTTTTTGTTTTGTGGTTTTTTTTTTAATATGAGATGGTACCTTAGGAATTTTATTTGCATCAATTGGAATAAATTATATGCTATTCTTGCCTAATTTTCCTTTTTATATAATAGAAAATGTTTTGTTTTGTTTCCTTTCTTTTAAGTGGGATCCTCAAAAAGAGAAGGTGTTCCAGCACATGTCAATCTATCTGCATCATCAATGCTAATGATTGCAATGCAGTACACATCAAACCCGGGTATGTGTAAACATGCAACATGGTATCATTCTCTCTAAAACTGAGTCATGAAGTACTGTCAAACGCAATCAAAAAAGTTCAGACGATGGGAAAAATCTGTCTCACCATCCAACACAGGATGAAAAATAAGTGATTTTAGTTAAAAACCAGAATTTCTGAGCATCATGGTTGAAGTAATCATTATGTAGATAAGAGAGCCCGTTGTGATGAAGAAATAGGTTTTGACCAAGGACTGGAGACTTTGATCTACTCTTGCTTGACATCAGAAAATAGCATTGGTATATAACGTCAGTGTTGGAGAGCAGTCACCGCTGACTTTGATTATAGAAGTTCATAGTAACAGTTTGTCTTATACTGTGATTTGTATCCCACAAAGTTCACAACTGATAGCTGTTCTTTTAAAAAGACAGGTAATGCCGGCTGCAGGCTCAACCGAACTATAATGAATTTAAATGTAGTTACAAGTATCTAAACACAAGGCCATTCTCTCTCTCACTGTGGCACAGTCCCTGTAAATCAGTGGGATCATACAACCAAATCGAAACAAAATTTAACCTGGGGGAGCTGTTACATTGTACTATAGTCAACCATCTCCTGTTTTATGTACGTGGGTAGATGGTGTGTGTGAGGAGGAACCGTACGCTGCATTATGCATGTGAAGAGTATCACATCATGCTAATGTAATCAACAGTGGTAAATAAAAACAGCACAGCATTTTTTAAAGCTACTTGCACAAGTTAGTTTTTTTCATGACATGTTCTATTTGTGTTTGTGAATTCTATGTTACAGCCATCTGAGGAAAATGTTGTCCTGTGGTTTTTGGGAAGTCAAACGTGTAAAGTAGGTCGTTTGGCTCTTATGTTTGTTTAATGCAGAGTGGCTCCTATAGCCTTTGGTATACATGGGAATAATGTAACTTTCACCACTGCCCCTCAAGATGAATGACAAGATACCCATTTACAGCTTTATATTGTGCCAGAGGGACAAAGTTTAAGTGAATTAGCAGGTGTTCTTAAACTAGATGTGTTTGAAAAAGATCTTCATTGCTGTGCAAAAAGGTGTGCACTCATAATACTCATTATTTTACTGCGTTCCTTGACAGGAACAAGTTACTAATATTCAATTTCTAATCTTTTGTGATGACTTTCAGGGCAATGATTCTCCAGCAAACTCTTTAAAATAAAAAGTAATAAAATGAGCTATAGAGTTTTGGATAGACAAAGCAAAGCAGTCAGCTAATTATGTCACTTCTGTAATTTGAGTTTCCATTTCAGCATTATGTCTATACTGTCTTTTCTCTCTCAGTGTATCACTGCCAGTTATTGGAATGCCTAATGAAATATAAGCAAGAAGTGTGGAAAGTAAGTTTATGATCATATATACTTTGTGGAAATGATTGTATTTGGATAGTAACGAAAACCAGATGGCTTGAAAATTGAACTGACTGTGTGCCAAGAAGTTATAAATTATCTTTATGTCAAATCCTCCTTCTGGATTATGGAGGGGAAGGTCCCTCTGATTTTTAGTTCACAGAAGCAGCTCCGTGTTTTGTAGAACAGAGCTCTGTTTCCTAAATAATATGTGGTTGTGGCTCCAATTAGCAGAACTTTTAGTAATGACCAGTGTTCTTAGTTCATGTGGGACTGAACTTTTATGAGGACTTTTTGTGAGTATTGTCTTAGCCTGAGTCTGATCTGGATCCAGTTATTTATCACATCTCTTTGCTCCATAGCTAGATGCTTCATTTGCTTTATGTTAGTACGTTATGTGGGGTGGGTGTTAGCTGTTGGATCCTCCGATCGAACTCAGAAGCCAGTTATGAATGTGGTGTTGAAGTTAGTCATCTAATCTACTTGTAAGAGTGTACAAAGGATGTTTGGTAGGGATGAAATGTATATATTTTGTATGTTCAGGTATCTCGGAACACAAGTAATATGTATTGAACTGTGTTTTGTTACCTTGCAAAATAAACATTTTGTGTGTGTCTTTCCTTAGGATTTGCTATATGTGATAGCCTATGGACCATCTCAAGTTAAACCTCCAGCAGTGCAAATGTTATTTCACTATTGGCCCAATTTAAAACCCCCTGGGGCAATCAGTGAGTACAGAGGACTGCAGTACACAGGTCAGTACAGCTGGTTTTGTATAGGCCAAAATAAATATAAATGAAATAATTAGAGGTGTGTTAATGTCACATGTTTACAGTTCTACAGTGTATTTTAAAATCTTTTGTTTGATAAGTTTGTACTTTCATAAGTATGTACAATTATTTTCAAAAGATGTTATGAAAAATAAAAACTGTGATGGTGGCTAGTAAATATTTTTTGTTACTCTTGATATTAACTAAATCAGAACAGGAGAAGAAATAAATAGTGTTCCAAATGGTCTGTGAAACTGCCTTCTAGGCCTCACAAGTGTTCTGGCTTATGTCCCTTTCAATTATAGCTTTGGTTGCTTTTGTTGAGCCAGCTGCTATTACTACTGCTGTTGCTAAGACTCTTTATCTGGCTGTTACTGTCATAAAGTCAGGTGATGTCGGCTGCAGTCAGTATAATGGTAAGTTATCAAGGCTGACTGAAACGTGAAAATGAGAAACAAAGTCAGCAATACAGCTGGAGCTGAGTAGGTGGATGGTACAAAGTCCTCTGCCCACCATACTCCCCAGTGCTACCGATGGGACTGTCTAGCAGCAATTCACGACTTGCTTTTCCTGCTTGCCTGTCTCAACCTGCTTTAAATAATCTCTGTCATATGGGATATGTTTTGTTCACTTTTAAAATTTCCCAGACCAGAATGCAACATTTTAAATAATAAAAATAAAGGATTGGAAGAGTCCTTGGAAGACCCCCTAGACCAACTGAAGCACATCCTGAATGTTCCTGATACATGTTTGTCTGATCTGTTCTAAAGCCTTCCCTTGAAGGGTTTATAGATTTTCTTGACTTTAAAAAAATCATTCTTCTTGTACTGCTTCTACATCACTTCTTTCATGCAAGCAGGTCCGCAAACTAAGCGTGATATTCCATCTCAACCATTACTAGCACTGGGTAGACTGGAATAATTTTCCTATATATAACTTATCTGTTAATATATCCCAGAATGGGTTGAGTATTATCTGCAGTTGCATGGCATTTTGACCTGGGGGCATCCTGTATAGCAGCCAAGTGATGCCACTTGAACACACCTTTGTTTAGCTTTTACAAAGCTAAGGTTCCTTCTGTGGCTGGACTAGTTTTCCTTTATCATAGCTGTGTTTTCATTTTGCCTGGGAATGTCAATGAATTTACTCAGCTACTCCTATCATCCTGCTCCTAGAGTAGAAGGATAATTAATTTAAGGTGTTGGTGAGATCAGGGAGGGTCTATAACAGATGTCTGCATCTTACTTTTTCCATTTCTTTGCTGAGTTCATGGTTCATTTCATAACTACATCCCAAACAAGTCAGTTGGCATGTATATTCTACTGTTTATTGTAGTATGTTTATTATATGGATAATAATGTTTATTGTAATTATTAGACTTCCTGAGGAATGGCTAGGTCTTCTTTCATGTTTGTATAGTACTCGGTACAAGAGGATCTTGTTCTCAGTTGATGCCACGATCTCTTTGATAGAGACAAAGAATATAAACATGTTTTCTCCATTTGTTAATCAGCTGTGTTTTGGTTTTGCAGCCTGGAATCCTATTCATTGCCAGCACATTGAATGCCATAATGCAATTAACAAACCAGCTGTGAAGGTACTGCTATTTCTTCAGGGGTTAAACCCAACTATCTGGGGGATAGGAAGTTGCACTTTCACCCCAGGCATATGCTCTGGTTGTGTGCAGGTGACCAAGAGCAGGAGCTTAGTGAATATGTTCTTTGGTTGCTTAAAGCAAGATGGAATATTTCCTCCAGCTACTGTGGGCCAAGTCTTGATATTAAACATGAGGAGGGTTGCAGAGCACTTTATAAAATTCCAAGTTGGCTCCTGGCTAATCCGTGTAAATATTTTCCTCAACAGATATATGTATGTCAATATCTGCACAAATATTTCTATGTACAGGAAACAGTATGTCAGTTACATAGGTACATGCTTACCTTGGTATCTTGATTGAGGTCACACAATGCATCTACTCTGATTGTGATCCTTTGCTTGGAATGTGTCCTAAAGCAAATAGCAACAAAGCTTTACTTACTTCTATGTCCCTCAGAGAGAGAGAGAAATAGTATCTTTCCTGTTTACGCACAAGGTACCAAAGTAAAACAGCTTGACTGGGATGATAGCACAGTTTGATGGTAGAGGCAAGAACATCCCAAGTTCAGAGTATGCTACAGTTAGGTGTACTAATTAATTACATTTGTATCTGGTTAAATATATAGGTAGAACCAATTTTCCTGGTATCTGTTCATATACTAACATAACTGCATGAGTCAAACAGTTCTTCAGTGAGCCTTTTCCACAGGCTAGGGGACTGACAGGGCATAATGGTGACACGTATCTCACAAGTCCTGCAAGGGACCACTTTCCTGTCCCCTCCAATCATTCTCCATGATGCAGGTTTTCATAGGGAAAAAAAGTTGGAAGGTGTTGCTTCATGTTATG
The DNA here is from genome assembly GCF_023638135.1 of Falco biarmicus. Taxonomy (NCBI): domain Eukaryota; kingdom Metazoa; phylum Chordata; class Aves; order Falconiformes; family Falconidae; genus Falco; species Falco biarmicus. The sequence goes on from NC_079294.1 coordinate 31,758,600, forward strand.
ATCATCACTAGATATAGTGATGCACTGAGTAGAGCAAAATATCAATGAAATTTACAGTTCTAAACTTTGCACATGAAATACCTGAATATTTTTGAATGTCTTAGCTTTGACAGAACCAGTCTTGATTAATCATCACTCAGAAAATGCAGCCTGTTGTCTCTTGGATAGATGAATGTAAATTTGGTTAATGAAGATGAGAAACATTCAAAGAGGCATTTATCTTTATAAATAAGCTTTCACTTGAGTAGAGTAAGAATCATATTGATTTAAGTTTTTAAGATATTATGTATGTGTACTACTGTTCAGCTTTTTGTTAAATAGTACAAAACACGTAAACAAATGTGTGTGTAACTGGCTGTCAACTGTAACTGTTTTCTGTAACTGGCTAATGTGGAAGCTAATGCAAGGCAAAGTCTGGACCTGTGCTGCCAAGGGAACTGTGGGTCCATGGTCTTTGTTCTGTTGCTGGAATTGTGCTGTATAGTTAACAACTGTGATGACTGAAAATTAGATTTTGCTGGAAGAAATTGTACTGAGAGAAAAATCTAGACTTTTACATTACCTTGTCCTAAGCAATGGATCTTCTAAGTGACCCTTTGGGGGGGGGGGGGAAAAAAAAAAAAAAAAGGGAAAAAAGTCTGTCATGATTATGCAATGTAAATGTGTAACACAAAATATACTTGTCTTTCAGAGAGTGATAGTACTGATATTGAAATATGTCCTGTTGTTTTCCCACTTAGGAAGGCTCTCATTTTCAGTTATAACCCTCTCTTTGCTAGAAATAATTTGAGATCCTGTACTGCCAGATGCTGAGTACCATCTTTCAGAATTCTAAATGCTTTCAACACATACCAAAGTTGTGTTACATTGTATGTACTGGCATTAATGTGTTGAACTTTTTCAGTGAGCTTTAATGAACAGATGTGTTAATTCTTTTTCTCTGTGTTTCAGATGTGCATTGACCCATCCTTGTCTGTAGCTTTGGGTGATAAGCCACCTCCCCTGTACCTTTGTGAAGAATGTAGCCAGAGAATTGCAGGGTAGGTAAACTAAAGCTGGAAAATGATCGGGTAGAGTCAGACTCCAGAGTTCAGAACTCTGGAGTTATGCTTTATTTTGTTATGATTAGCATATAATTTATATAGATAACCCTGTTGAAATATTGGGAGCACACTGCCACTCAGTGTGAAAAATGATTACAGAAATTTACCCCACATGATCAGCATTTGCATCTAGCTTAAACAGTAGTGAGTTTTAAAGTTAAAATCACTGAATGAGTAGACACTGTGGGATGCCTTGACTATAACAGGGGCGCCTCATTAATGTACAAGCTTTTGCTTATGAAATATTTTTTGTCCTCATCTTTTAGTTGTCATTAAAAGCAGGATATTACAATGAATGCTCTTTCACAGAGACTTTATTACTTTTCTGTAACATACATTTCAGATTATTCTCTAAGGTATACTGTGAAGCATCAGAGTGAAGAATTGAAATTGGTCCAGGCTTGTCCAGTACCTGGAAGGAATATAGCCTGAGATGACTGATTAACCTTGCTTTTATTTTTTTTTTTTTTTGATTGCTAATTTGGTTTGCGTTACTTTACAAGATCTGCTAATACTTACGGGGAGTTCCAATCATTAATTCAAATGGTTGAGGTTATATGTAGTTCAGAAGCTACATGGGGTTTTTTGTCCCCAGTTTAAGACACTTTTATATCACACCAGCTGTAGGAAAAGCCGTTACACCTTACCTTAGATTTTTAAGTCATCATTGATTTAAAGCTGCAGGAAAAGGTAATTGAATTTGGCAGAAGCACATCTTCTAAGGAGACTCACAGAAAATGGTAGTAGGACATTTTTTCCCCTCTGTTCACCTGTTATTCTTCACTATCATTTCTTAGCCATCAAAATTTAAAAGCACACACTATTTTAATTTGATAAATTTATTCCTTAAAATTAATTTTTTGAAAGTCTTGAACATGGTGGACCAGCATCAGTAAAGTGGTAATTTGCAATAAATGACAGGCATGATAATGTAAGGCAGCCTGCAGTTTATAAAACTACATTTGTAAAAAAAGCAGCTTCAGAATAATGTTAGTCCTACCACGTTAATTTATATAAATTTCCTCTGTGCAAAAACAAATGCATATATAAATAAAAAATGGAAAGCTAATTAGATATACAATTTTTATAGGGATCACAGTGAATGGTTGATTGATGTTCTTCTACCACAAGGTAAGAGGTATTTTAAGGGTAGGTACAAACTAATCATAATTGTACAACCCTATGCTTGCTGATACTTCTGCATACTGTATTATTTGAAATGCTGCATTCTATTCTAAAGAATTTTTTTTAGAATTTTAAAGTAGCTTGTACTTAATACTGCTTAATGTCCTCAAAGTACTCTGGAAAATTGACTAATCCTCTGTCTGAAATAGTATGCAATTCTTTATGTGTGAGGAAACAGGCAATTGAAAAGATTTTCAGATTTTGAAGAATCCACAGTTGGGGCCAAGTTTTTAAAAAGTACTTGTGTGCCATAGCAGTGTCCAAAAAAAGGGGCTAATTCTTCTGGTAACCTGGGTCTGATTTGAAAGCTCTGAAAGCTGAAAAACTATTCTATGAATAGGCTGTAAAGGATATCAGAAAAAGACATAAAATATTTTTCAGTGATCCGATCATTGATCCAATCAATGTCCTTTGGCCAGTGAGAGAGCCTGGTATTTTATTATCTACCAGAATGCAGATGAAGCTTGTTGACAGACTCATCAGAATTACCTGGGTTTAGAAAGACAGTCACATATTCTCTAAAATAATGTTTTCAAGGACAGGACAAAGACACTCCCTCTCTCTTTCTTCTGCAAGCTGAAAATTCGTAGGCAGTGGACATTTTTTTTTGCTGTCTCCTTTTAGTTGAAATCTAATCCAGATTAAAAATGTTTTGTTTACATAAGGGAAGTACTTATTTTTAATTGGCCACCTGTATTTACTGAACCAGATGTTGCCAGGACAAGATTGAAAACAACGAATGTTTACAGGTTGAATCTGCAAACATTTCTCTATGGAGTTGTGGTCCACGGACATAGCGACTGCTTCTACACTGTTCATTCGTATTCACTAATCTTTCATCCTGTGAGCTTTCACAGGCAGTGTGGGCACATCTGTGCCATGTTTCCTACAGCGTGCTGCGGTAGTGTGCCTACAGGCGTACTTTTACAAGTCCATCCAAGAGACAGAAGCACAGGTGAAGGTGGCTGGGATGCAGAGCACACCACGCAATGCACCAAGGCTGTTCTTTTATTTCAGTGTAGAAATAGCCAGTAGGCCTAAGTATACAGTGTACTACCTCATGCAGTCCAATAGGCTTAGAGGTTTCAATAATATTTGGAAATGTAGAGACTTCGTTGTAACAAGTCCATTTTCCCATGGCTGCCATAGTAAAACAGATGGATCGTCATGCTGTGTTGATGTTTTGTATGCCTTCCCCTTACAGCTGAAATTTCTGCTATATGTCAGAAGAAGGTAAGATTCAGTCATTTGTGTGACGGGGCATGATTTGATGTTGTGTGTAGTGTCATTCCATTACTCTGTGGTGCGTTTTTTTGGTATCATTCTGAATTTTCACAATGTATCCATGAATGCATTTGTTGGTGAATGGGAATGATTCGGCAACAAGGTTTCTTTTTGTTCAAACTGCTGATGTTTGATTTGACTTGTAGTTTTTTGTTGAAGGGGCAATTAGTAAAGCAATTCAATTATGCAGTTGAGTTCAGCTTTTATTCTATAACTCTTCTTATGAAGAGGATAGAGCAAGAGATTAATTTTACATCTAAGTTTTTGTATCTTTTCATCTCCTTGAAGTCTTGGATTAATGCTAAATTGGACAAAATCCTACTAAAAACTGTATATTTTTAAAAAAGTATGGACTGAAAATCTTCAGTGCTTGGCTCTAAAAAGATTGCTGACAAAAAGAATCTGCTTGCAACACATACCAGCTAGTGTGTTTTAATAACATTTCAATAATGAGGAATACAGTGTATAACATAATCTAGATTTTATGTGGTAAAGAAAGCTTTTATTTGGGCTGGATTACCAGGTGGCAAATATAAAGGTAGCACATATTTCAGAGGCTTGTACAGTTACCTATGATAAGGCAGATCCTTACATAGCATAAACTGATGTAGCAGCATTGATTACACTCCTAAGGATCTGCCTGTTGCTACACGTAAATTAAAAAGACATTCTGAAGTATAATCAGGGATTAAGAGAACGACTGTAAATTTTAGAGATTGCTCCAAACCAGAAAGTTGAGGTTGATAACTTAAATGTTGGTTTGGCCTGCTCCAAAAGAAGAGCAACCATGACGTTTCATTCTAGGCCCAGCATTTAGCCCTCAGCTCATCTTTCTGGAAGTTCAGTGACACATGGCATCAGGAGTTTGCACATAGTTCTACTTATATATAGTGATTTTGGAAATGACCGACACTTGAGCCAGTTCACCGGTGCTGACTTTCATCCCTGTTTTTAGTTCCACTTCCTGTTACTTCTGGCCTGAGAAAATCTTTTTTATTTTCCAGAACTGCAGTTCACATGTCAGAAGAGCTGTTGTCACGTGCTTCTCAGCGGGCTGCTGTGGCCGCCATGGCAACAGGCCAGTACGCTATTGCAAAAGATGCCATTCGAATCATCACAGCAGTGAAGTTGGGGCAGCTGCAGAAACCCATCTTTATCAGACCTCGCCACCTCCTATCAATACCCGGGAGTGTGGGGCAGAGGAACTTGTGTGTACTGTGGAAGCTGTGATCAGGTAATATGACAGCTTATGAGGCATCAATATGTAAAGCAGGATCAGGTTTTCATGTAAATATTGCCTGCAAATCTTGTGCAAGGGGCGCTGAACTCCTGCTGCTTTAGCAGAGTATTCATCAGCTGTGAGTTGTGTCCTCATGGAAGAAATCAGCCTTGAGTCCTAGAATTTGATGTTATTTTATTGCTGTTATCAGGAAAATGATGGCATCAGATGCCTTAACCTCTAGTTACTCTGATCAGATGCCTATATCCAGTGGGCGAAAGCTGCATTCACTGACCACAAGCTTGTTTTGTAGCTTGCTGAAGGAAGCAGAGTTTCATGCTGAGCAGAGGGAGTATGAACTCAACCGCAGGAGGCAGATGGGCCTCTCTTCTTCTCATCACTCCCTGGACAACACAGACTTTGATAATAAAGACGATGACAAGCATGACCAACGCCTTCTGAGCCAGTTTGGAATTTGGTTCTTGGTGAGAAATTCTTGCTGTCTTCTCTCACTTCTTTCACTTCCCTCTCCTTTTCTTTCTGAAGCCTCAGTTTGATCTCTTTTTTCCACTTCTTGGCTTTAGTTGGACACTTTTTCAATTTGTAAGCAAAAAAAGAGTACTGTGAAGCTGTCAGATTTGATGATTTCAGAACTAGTTTGTGTGGAGCTGCTGGCTGCCTCCGAGTACTGTATATAGAGTGTATAACAATTTACTCTCTCAGGTTTTTTATTGACTTTCTACATGCCATCATCTTCTGCTCCCAAGTGCCCCCTGCTAAGTGCCATTCTTTTAACCTTAAAAGACAATCCCTGAACGATCTGTCTTTCACCTTCCACCTTTCAACCTCACTGCCTGGAAGATCAGCTTTCTCACGTACCTCTGAATAGGCTGGAGGAGTCTTAGTGGCCTGCTTTTCCTTCCTGCCTTCAGATGGTCCACCTGGATCAGTCCCAGTCATTGTACTCCCGCTAATTCACTCAATATGGGTTGACAGAATGAAGACCTGCTGGTTCTGCCCTCACAGTAGCTGTCAGAGATTATTCCAAAATAGCAGGGCTGTTGCTGACTAGTTCATGAGCAGGCCAGACAGGAGTACAGACTGGAGTATGATAGATCTGCAGGAACTGAATTCTGCGGTTCTTCTTAAGGAGAATTCTCCTTCTCAGGTTCTTTTGAATTCACCTTGAGCTCTTGCTCTCAAGCTGTCTCCACCTCAGTCACCCAGTGGCAAGTGGGAAATAGTAGGACCCCTCATCCATCATCTAAACAGAGATGGGGACAGCAGGGTGGCAGATCTAGAATCCCATAATGCCGACAAAGCTGCTCTGGTGTTTCAAGTGACTACATGAGTAAACTTCATGTTCTGCTCATTTCGTGGGTTTTGTTGTTTAATGTGGTTTTTGACTTAAAGCCTTTTATTTTTTTCATTTTTTAATTTTGCCATGTTAGTCTATTCTGTTTCAAATGATGTTTTGTAAAGACTGAAGGCCTACGTTTCCAGAAGTAGAATTGAAATGAGAACAGAAAATGTTTTGTTACACTGTACATGCCCTATCCTTGACATTGAGAGTCTGTCTTTCTATGGTAGGGAGGAGCTCAGTGACTTCATTCTATCCTTATAAAATCTCTTGATCTCTCTCTAGTGAGTATTGGCAGAGATGACAGCACAGATTGTGAGAAATAGTGGGTTGCTGTTTTCTTTTATAAAACGAATACCTTTCATCTAGAGATGGGACAGAGCTCAAGAGTTCCTCTTAAAACGGCTGCCAGCTGATACTGGCTTTGAGTTAACACTCAACTGAGACAAGCACCAGGAGGCAAACACCTTAACTTCAGCCTGCAATGAAAACAGAACAATGAAGACTGTACTTTGAATTAGCAAGGGGACCTTTGGCTGCCTCATCCCAAGAAAAAACGTGGAGGAAAACCACTTGTTAGATGGGTTCTGGTCTTCTCTGGGAAACAGTATTGTCAGTGTTTCCCCAGAAATGACATGAACGTTTCTCCTTTATTTGCTTGCTTAAGGCAGCAGCCACTGTTTTCAGGTTGCCAAGTACTGAGAGTACAGCTTTCGCTAGGAAGCGGCAACAAACAGCTGATAGGTGGTTAAAGGAGCTTCCTAAATCTCCTGTCATTTGTTATTTTCCATTCTTTGGATTCAGTGCAGCAACCTGACTTGAAACTTATGCCTCCTGTCCCCAGAAGTTACCAAGAGCTCAAATAGTGGGCAATTAAGGGCTTAGCAGTGAGCCCACTCTGTGAACTGGGGTACAGACTTGGTCTCAAATTTGGGACAGTTTCACAGTGCAGACATTGGAGAAGGGGGGAAGAATAGTAACTATTATGTGAGAATGTTTGAGGACTTAAAACTCATATTCCCACCCCAAATGAGGACAAAAAATCAGAATCTTTTTGCAAAGCAAAGGTTATTCATTAAGTACACATATTCTTTCACATTTTCTGAAACTCTTAATTTGGTTTGTCTTTTTACTTTGTACTTTTTATATATGTGTGTCATAAATTTTAACAGGCATTATATTACCTTCTGAAATGAAAAGTCATTTTAAAGTTCCAACCAAAATGTTTGTCAAAGCATTCTGTATTGGTATTTTCAGTGTCGAAACTAAGAAACAAAAAATTCAGTGCTTGTTTTTCCCCTCTTACCATTATTTTCTGGTTTGGAAATGTTTTGTCAATTGTCCTGTGCCAAACTCTACTTAAAACTGATCAGCTCACTTGTCTTCTATGTAGTTTGCATCCTCGTATGTCTGAGAATATGATAGTAGACAAACAATTTGCCACCTTTAATTCTAGAAATGTAACTTGGTTTGTGTTTCTGTCTTCCAGGTGAGCCTTTGCACCCCCAGTGAGAATACACCCACAGAGAGTTTAGCAAGGCTGGTTAGCATGGTGTTCCAGTGGTTTCACTCCACAGCTTACATGATGGATGATGAAGTTGGTAGCCTAGTTGAAAAGCTCAAACCCCAGTTTGTTACTAAGTGGCTGAAGACAGTTTGTGATGTCCGGTTTGATGTCATGGTTATGTGCCTCCTTCCTAAACCAATGGAGTTTGCCAGGGTAAGAATAATTTAATCTGAAGGTTCCTTTATTTGCCATAGAGATTAAGGTCTTCAGTGTAAGGACTCTCTCTCCCCCAGCTCTGTCAAGGCAAAAGAAGTGTCAGTGGTTGAAGGAACCGTGGAGTTCAGGAATTTTTCCTCTTCATAGCATTTTTAGTTTTACTGTGTTGGAGAGTGGGGATTATCTACAGTAATATGAAGACAGGCTGGAAGAATATTGTAGATATTGAAAGATAGTGTACATCTTTGGTAGCTGCACGTTTCCATTACACTGCTGAAGCACCCAAGCTTGTCTTTAGTAAAAGGTATCATTAGTCTGCTCCCAGATACAAACCTGCCCTTTATGGTCTGCTTTACTAATGCTTCTCTGTTCTTTGCATGCTTCATCTCTGCATTTATTAATAAATTAATAAAATTAAAAAAATAATAAAAACATGAATTAAAGTTTATGAAATCACACAGCTGTAACTGAAAGGAGTTCTGGGCTGAAAGGATGCCCTGTAGCTACAGATACCTAATTTAAGCGACTCAGTTAAGTGACTAGTCTGCCATGGTTCACCTTCTTGCTGATGGAGAGAAAGACACTTATCTGGAAGGTCATTCAGGGTGCTTAAGTGAGGCCATTGTTGGAATCACTTTTAGAGGGACTCTTTCTTTCTGTCCATTAATTATGAAGCAGAACTTGCTATTTAACGTGGATAGTGAAGGCAGGCAACAAAGTCAGACATGTGAATATTCCTCTACAGAAAATGAAACATGAGCATGAAAATAGGAACTTTATATTTGTGAGGGATTTAAGATTTTTTCCCCCTCATTTATCACTGCCAACTATACCACATGTGCTTTTGTAAGACTTTCATTTTGTGACTCTCTTACTTAAAGACTCTCTTACTTAAAATGTCCAAAGGACATGTTGGTTTTGTTTCCTAAAATTAAGTGACTAGACTAGGAAGGGCCGTAAAGACTTAATGTAATACAGTACACCATCAATAATGTATCCGTGTATCCACTGTGCATCCGTGGATTTTTCATGACGTAATATATGGGATTTGCTGTACATGCGCAGACCAGCATGTGTACACGTCTTACTCCGAACCATCACTCTGAAGATAGACCTGGCTGTGGGAGGGCTGGAGGGCAGCTGAGGGAATTTGAGAAGTGGATGGATGCAATGAATATTAGGACTGAAGAAAAGAGATCAGGGCTTTGAGGCTAAAGGGGAAAGGAAGGACTGAACCTCATGCTGTAATCTGTTATGGATCTTTTTGTCGCCTTGGATCCAGCCCCTTTTTTGAGTTTTATTACCCACTGCAACACTTAAGACTAGACTGACAACTTGCTAGATTTGCAAGAGTTCACGAGAATATGAAAACAAACAGCCATGAAATTAGCTGTGATGAATGGAGAAAAAATAGTTTGTTGGCTGAGATCACCAGTAGTCGCTGCCAAAACAGCAGGCATCTCTAGAGCCATTAGTCTGGAACAGCAGATGTGATCTGAGGTCAGTTAGAGTAATTAATCTCTGTAGGCCAGTTACTTATTTACTTAGAAGTATATTTTTTTGGCTTCCATTACTTAGAACCTTCCCTCAAAAAAACCCCAACCAACCAACCACAAAGGAACACCTGGTACAGACCAGGTTTTTCACAATAGAGACCCAGCACTGTAACAGGTTGCTCAGAGCAAATAATTGAAGGTGCAAGTTTGACCAAAAACATCTGTCTGGTGTTGAGAACTGTAAACAATGAGGGGTTACTCTGCATCATGGCCTGGGAGTGAGCAAACTTCATTTAAATATTGGACAGTGCTTTTGTGTATTGTTGGTCAGATGAGAGAGAGGAAAAAAACCAATGCAATCCCCATGGCTGAATTCTAAATTCAGGCTGGAAGGTACAGATGATCACCCCCCAGAATTTTCTGGCTGTAACACACTGAGCAAATTTATGGTGCTGGACAAGTTACAGAGACTAGATGTATCATTCATCAGTATGATTCCTGGAAATACCCACAGGTTGGTGGATACTGGGACAAATCGTGTAGTGCTGTGACCCAATTAAAAGAAGGGCTGAATCGAATCCTTTGCTTGATTCCATACAATGTGATAAACCAGTCAGTGTGGGAATGTATCATGCCAGAGTGGCTGGAAGCTATAAGGACAGAAGTGCCTGATAATCAACTGAAAGAGTTCCGGGAAGTGTTGAGGTACGTAGACACACGTAGAAACCATTCTATCATTGCATATGTTGATTGTTGAGGGTTTTAGCACAATAAGGTGACAATAAATAAAAATGCCTGTGTGCAATAGGCAGTAGTGAGTGAATGCTTCTGAATTTTTTATAACTTACGTTTAAACTAAAGCAGTTAAGGTTTGGGAAAGTTCCCTTTTATTGCTCCTCACATCCTCGAATCTGTATCAGGAACCAACTACATGGATGTTTCTTTGCTGCGAGCAAGGCACATTTTTAGTGGCTTCCTGCAACATGGTGGAATAAACACTTTTATCCTCTTGGCCAGCTGTTGATGAGAAACGGTGAGGATTAGTAGAGCTGGCACTGAAAGAGTGATGATTTGTATCGAATTAGCTGATGTCTTCCCCTGCTGAGCAAAGAAAATACCAGAATAAGAATGATGGCTGAGTCATAATTTCATGTCTGGTGTATGCCTTTGACAATAAAACTTCACATTGCCTTTTAACGGATGAAGAGGCTTTGAAACTGACTGTAAGTTTGTATTTATAGGTATTGATGTAAACTTTTGTAGTGTAAAAATGAAATAGTGGACCAGTGGTGAGAAGAGAAATTTTCCAATTTTTACACTGGATGTTGAAAAAGATATTGCTATCAAATGAAACTGTGCATGATACAAGATGTGATGTAAATCCTTAAGGTGCATCACCAAATTCAGAGATGACCTTGTCCAGGCAGGACAGGTGGTATCAGCAACCTAGTTCAACTCCCATGGATGGTGAGGATGCAAGTAAGATTACAGAAGCATTATCAGTGCTGGTAGTGAGATTGCCTTCCTACCACTTTTCTGTTATATCTCACGCAGTGTATACCATGGTAACTCAGTGATGTTATATTCTTGTTCTACTTTTCAGCAAAATGTTTGACACTGAACTTTGCCCTCTCCCTTTCTCCATGGAGGAGATGTTTGGCTTCATTAGCTGTCGATTCACAGGGTATCCATCCTCTGTGCAAGAGCAGGCATTACTTTGGCTGCATGTAAGTGTCCTCTCTTGATGAGTCATGTTGAAGCAGCTTATGATTTTGGAAAAGAAAAAAAAAGAGGGGGGAAAAAGAAGCCACTTTTACAAGGATCATGGAACCTTTCTGCCTTTTGCTTAGCCCCAGTGTAAGGATCACTGGTAGGCAGAAACCAGGAAGCTTCATGTTACTAGCCTATCCTGGGCAATGTAATGGAAGCCTTGAAATTCTTTTTACCTTTGAATGTCAGTTGTATCTTTAGGTCCATTCAGCTGTCTGAGTTTTTTTTTTTTTTCAGTCTCCACAGAATTTGGTCTTTGGATTCCAAAATTAATTTCTGACTCCAGAAGTAGCTGTAGTTTTTCCTGCATATGAAGAACTGAATTAGACTAACTCTGTAGCCATCAAGCTTTCTGCTGCCCCAGCTATTTTGTGCTATAGTTGCCCACAGAGCTGGCATTCAACCAATATTTATGTTCAAAAGCTACAGGGACAATCTTGTCAGCTGGGGGCAGTGAGTTTAAAAGGGTATAAAATTTTCACAGCATCTCAGAATAATACCTGTATTCTTCATTATTGCTTCTTTTCTGCTGAGGGTTATTTTGGTTAAGCTTCTGCAAAGACCAGTTAATCTGATGACTGTAGCAATTTTCAGGTATGCAGAATTTTCAAATAAAGTATGATTTTTTAGACTTATCTTGACCTAATAACAATTAATGACAAGTACGAAAGAGCTTATATTTGTCTGACTGTTGGTGGCAAAATTCATGAATATTCCCTCAGTGATTTGCAGTTAACCATCCTGTCACTATGTTGACACCTGTAGGCTACCATTCTGACTAGATTCTTAGAATAAATAGAGGAATTCAGTTTTAAGTAATAATAAATACAGTAAATATGTATCTTCCAAGTATTGGTAATACTTTTGGTTTACAGAAATATTTTTGTGGAACAACTTCACATTCCTGTGTGTGTGTTTGTGCATAAAACTAATCTCAAAGTGCACCAAGTGGATGCCAACAAATATTCTTAAAATAGCCTTTTTTTGCCAGTTCTCTTTTGCCCTGATTCTAACAGAAATCTAAGCTTGCAACTCACCTTATTGAATCCCAAAATGAAATGTATGGAACTTGTTGAACTGAGGATCATATGATAAAGGTGCTTACAAAGTAGCTGGCATTTTTGGTCAAGCTTGAAACTCATGCTTTTTTATTTGTTGTCTTTCCTCAGGTGTTATCTGAACTAGACATTGTCGTTCCTCTTCAGTTACTAATCAGCATGTTTTCTGATGGAGTTAATTCTGTAAAAGAGTTAGCAAATCAAAGAAAATCGAGAGTCAGTGAACTGGCAGGAAATCTTGCAGCTCGGAGGGTAACTCTCATTTATCTTACTTATTTTTTTGTTTAGAACAGTTTTCCTAATAGAATGCATGTGAGGAATTAAAAAGTTATCTTTCAATATGGCAGCATTTGATTTGAAACAGTATAGATTTTGAAAATGGAAGAAAATTGACATGACTTCTTCAGTTAGTACCACTTTATCACGTGGTCAGTGTAATGATAATGCAGTTAGAAACTGCAGAAAAACTGTGTAGTTTTTCCTTAGTCAGCTAGTTTGTTTGGGGTATGTTTTTAGTGTTCCTTGTATCTTTTCCAACCATTTCATTCTCTGCACCTTCTATTAATAGCCATCAACAACAAGTTGTTATGGACAACTGGTCACCCAGAATGAGCCTTTGTATTCTACTACAAATTTGGTGGGCCTAGGTATGTTTTGGAAGGGTGACAAAGCAGAGTTTATTTCCATTTCCCTGCATTTTTTCCCCATCCAAGAGATGCAAAAATTGGTCTAAAGTTGTCTGTCACAGGCTTATGCTCTGGAAAAAACAGTGTAAAAATCTGTAGGTGCTACATACTTGGACTGATGTGACAAACTTCTCAGTAGTCTTGGACAAAGTGCTTCAAGGACAGCAGGAACCAGAGTGCTTGAAAGGTCAGATCTTTAGATTTAAGGAACTACAGCGTCTAGGCAGTTGGTCATTCTTCACATGTGGTCTGCCTGCCTTCTGATGTAGCTCTACAGAGAGCATTCCCACACCTAGCCCATGACCACTTCTTAACTATGCAGAAAAAGTGGACAAACTTACTGTCTGGTCTTTCAGACCATAGTTGGCCTCAAAATAGACCTCGTGTCATCCAACTGTTTCTCCTTGCAGTGCTTAGTGCCCTACTGTGGCATGGACTTAAGTCAGTGCAGACATGTACATCTTGTTGGTGTTGTGTCCAGTTCATTTCCTACTACCTGTATCCTTGGTATAACCTTAGTTACACTGTTGAGATAGCCTGCTTTATTAGCCTCCTGCTATTGCAGTTTGTGTTCCTGGATCATGGAGCAGATCATTGTAACCTGATGGCCACTTTACTGCCTGCACCAATTTTCTGGATGTCAGCCAATTCGCTTAAGAGAATGTGTACATGTATCTATGCAGAATATGATTCCTCTACTTCTGTAGTATTTTATCATTTAATGGCATTAAGGGACATATGTCCACTTTGCAAAGAAGCTACAGAAGGGGATACTAAGGCTGTCAAAGTTCGTGCAGTTTTCTGCAGTTTCATATAAAATGAGATTGCTTAAATGTGTAACAGTCATTTGGACATGTTGATTCTCTGTGTTTTCAGGTAAGCGTTGCTTCTGACCCTGGGCGCAGAGTTCAGCACAACATGCTGAGTCCTTTCCCAAGCCCCTTCCAGAGCCCATTTCGGAGTCCAATACGTAGTCCTTTTCACAGTCCTTTCAAGAACTTTGGACACCCCAGTGGAAAGACAATTGATTTTGACTGTGAAGATGACGAAATGAATCTTAATTGCTTCATTCTGATGTTTGATCTCATCTTGAAGCAGGTACTCACAGAAGAAAAACACCCACACTGAGGGGACCCTGAAGTTCTGTAGTCACTTTTGGCTCTCATTTAATTTTGTATTGAATCCCTTTCTGCTAAGGGGCTGGAATGAAGTATACAACATTTGTATCCCAATACAGCTGTCATCTGCCTTTACCCTTGTAGGATTTACAGCTTCATGTTAAATGAAGAGAACTTAGATACCTCCGCATTCATGTTAGATAGCTTGTATGAGTGAAAGGGTCTTCTCCTTGGAGATATGTTTATTTCTGCAGACTAAAAGCAGAGGCTTATTGATATGCTTAGATTACATGCATAACTTTTTGATAGCTACATTTGTACATTGTAAATCCAAGGCCAGGTGTTTTGCATAACTGTCTCTGGGTAAAATTCATGGATCCTGTGCTTGAAATTGTCTATTTATTCTAGCTATTTGAACTTGGTCCTCAACACCAGTGGCAATTTGAAATTGTGAGCTCCAGTTTACCTCAAGCTCTTTGCAGTACTGTAATATAACACTAGCAGAAATGTAGAAGGAGGCAGAATAGTGCTGTGGCTTTTCAATAAATAACAAATCTTTACTCTTTTTCACGCTCTTTCAGATGGAACTCCAGGATGATGGTGTCACTTTGGGCTTAGAGAACAGCATTTCAAAAGATGTAATATCCATCATAAACAATGTGTTCCAGGCACCCTGGGGTGGTTCTCACACCTGTCAGAAAGATGAAAAAGCAGTTGAATGTGGTCTGTGTCAGTCCAGCATTCTGTGTTACCAGCTGGGTTTTGAGCTGCTAGAACAGCTTGCTCCAAAAGAAGAAATCAGGCTTGTGGTAAGTAGAGCAGGAAAGGGCCTATAGTACTGGTGTGCTGAAACCTCTGTTCTTCATTGTTCTCATTACACTGGGCACAAGGGAGTAAAGCTGTGCTGACCTTTGGCATGGAGAATTTGGGATGTTAAAGCAAAATGCCATTGAACTCTAAAATTTCCTGTTTGAATTGATAGAAAGAACTCAGGGAAGATGACAATAATCAACCAGTATGAACTCTTCCCCCATCAACCTTGAAGTGCTGTTTTACTTTGGAAGGACACTCTTATGATACTGTGTCTTAAATGAAAAGCACTAAGTATTAACATCTCACACTTTATCTTATTTTAAAAGCTAAGAGTGGATATTTTGAAATGATTAATGATTTTGAGTGAGTCAGTTGTCAAGTGGGCAAGTTGATGCTTGATTGTTGAAAATGCTGAGCACTGTTGAAAAACAGAATATACTTCAGGTTGAGTATCCACCTTTATCAGACACACATACATACTCTCCAATCACTAGTCATTATTAAAGTCCTCTGTAGCTTTGCATAAGAATTGAGGTATTACCTGTGGCCTGATGAATTTATTTTAAGCTGTATGTTGGTTATACATAACTGTTCCATCAGATAGTTCAGAAGACAGCATCGTTCTCCTTACTCTGAGTGCTCACTATTAGTAATTTTTTTTGGTGGTGAGCCTAGTGATGCCTTTTGATGTGTAAAAGCTTCAGAATTCCATTTGAATGTGTATGTTAATAGTAGGTATTGTGCATGTGGTATTCAGTAACTTGTGCTAGAAAAATCGTCTCATGCCCTTTCTGTTCAGATTCTCACCTCAACTGAAAAGTAGCAAGTGATGCAGTCTTTTGAGCGCTGGGGCTTGGTACCATTCCTAGGATCCACCTTGCAATTTATAACACAACGGTCACAATGGCAACCTGTAATCCTGAGTTTCTGGCCACAGGCAGAAGTAACTCCAGTCCCTTATTTCAATGTAAAGGTGGTTGTGGTAGCTCTTGCCTCTAAGCCTGTAACTGTACAGTAGTGTAGGAAACATCCCCTGCTCCTCTCTGATACTCCTCTCTGATACTCCTCTGAGGCGAGGATGGCAAGTTTGGTGACACCACAGCCCTGTGACCGGTTCCATCTCAGTTCCAATATGGATATAAGTTTCTGTTAAGTGGTATCACTTAAATCCATGTTTGAAACATAGAAACATAGTCTTCTTGTCGGTATGCATTTGCTGATGCAGAATTTTAGATATGCAGGTGATTTGAATGCACAAGTGTACATGGAATTACACAGTGTCTGCCTCATTTGATCTCAGCTTATCACACCACATGTGAACTAAACAGCAAGATATGGCCTCATGCATTTATACTCTTGATGTATAACATCAAGAAATAAACTTAACTTCTTATATTCTTCAAGGAGCCCACAGATAACCTGGAGGATAGTCTTCTGTATACTAGACCTGAGTTTATTATAGGAACTGAGGGAGAAGAGGAAGACAAATCGGCACCAAAACATGGAGAAAACCCAGGAAATCACACAGAGACCACAGAAAATGCTGGTAGGTAGAGGGTGAGAAGCTGAGTATTTCAGTAAGGCTTTAAATTAAATGCTTCAGCTCATACAGAATACAAGGTTTTGAAGCAGTCTTTCAAGTCGAACAATGCACAATCACTTTTTTCTCATGCATTTAATTCTTCAACATAGTAAGTGAATAGGAAGGCTATATTTATGTTGATAGCCAGCATGACTGTCTCTCAAATAAGTGTTAGAAGAAATCTTGGCTTTTTGAACATGTAACGTAGCAAAATCATTGGATGCCAAATTCCGTGCTGTTGTAATTTTACTGACTTCAGGGTTACTGTGGCTAGAATTAATTTATATCTCATTACTTTGACATTCTTTAGTTTGATTTTGAATCCACAGATGAGAATTTTAACAACTTCTTATGTAACTTACATTTTTAACAGCGATAAAGAATGACACAGAAAGAAAATTTTGTTATCAGCAGCTTCCAGTTACCTTGAAGCTCATATACACTATATTGCAGGTAATATTGTTTACTTGTTTGTTTAGTGTGAATTTTTGGTTAAGTGGTGTCATTGTGTTGAGAGTCGTACATCTGCTTACACAGGAAATGTCAAGGTTTGAAGAACCAGACATTCTTTTTAACATGCTGAACTGTCTGAAGATCCTGTGTCTTCATGGGGAATGCCTGTATATAGCAAGAAAGGACCATCCACAATTTCTTGCCTATATTCAAGATCACATGCTGATTGCAAGGTAGGTTTTTATTGCACATTTTGTTATCATACTGCATTAGTTCTCCAACCATTCATTGTTGGCATCAAAGCACTTGCAGGTTTGGTATGGAAAATTAACAAAGGGTGGTAGGGAGGTGTGGAAAGGTTAAGCGGCTGTACAAGGGCACATTGCACAGGCTAATTAAGAAGTTGCAAATGAAACCGAGATACCCTGCATGGTCCATCATGGCCACTCTGTCATGCACCACTGGTTTTGCAGTGAGTCAGAGTTTCTCATACTGAAAAATAGGCACTGTCTGAGATGAGACTGAGCTATCTTTCCTGACTTTACAAAATAAAATAAAGGATGATGTAGAGGCAGGCACACACTTCATAAGGCTTTAGCATTAAAGCTGAGAGAACAACAGCATTGCACCTCATTTTTAAGAGGTAAAGGTTTTTTTTTCATTTAGAGTCAGAGTGAATTGGATTGAAATCTGTGGATTTTAAGATTCTCTTTGAAGAAAGGGACTTCTGCAGAAAACTCACTGAATAAATACCAGCATATGATGTTCTGAAAGAGAGTGTGTTCATCAGTGCTTAGAGCTGCTCTATCAATTTCACTGAGCATCTCCTGAGACTGTATGGTTTTAGCAGACTAGAGAATCTGTCCTGAATCTAAATACCAGCAAATTGTAAACACCCAACATCTTAGTCATTCATGGATACACGTGATTCGTGGTGCCAAGACAGTTCATGTGGCTTATGTGCTGAAGCTGGTTGTGCTCAAACTGCTAATTAATAGCATAGATTATGTTCCATGGCAGTTGTGCCTTGAATTAGGCAAACTCTTGCCAAATCTGAAGTGTTTCAATGTAAGGAATAGTGGAACCTCGATTTTGAAGAAAAACTGCTGTAGTTGAAGATGTACCAGTAGCTCTGTTCTCCTAGCAGCAGCTCTGTAGTATTCACATAAATGCCCAGGATGGCTCATAGAGATTTTTATGAAGAGTGCATTCCCACCACCAAGACGGTGTAGACATTTAGAAGAGAGGATGTCAAGGGAGTAGTTTTGTAAGCGGGCTTGCTTTTCTTGGTCTTTCCAGCTTATGGGGAGTTGTGAAGTCTGAGTTCTCTCAGCTTTCTTCCCTGGCAGTCCCACTTCTTCTTCATGCACTTTCGCTTCCCCATGGCGCTGACATTTTCTGGACAATCATAAACAGCAATTTCAACAGCAAGGATTGGAAGATGAGATTTGAAGCAGGTAGGCCTGAGTGTTGTGCACTATTTTCTCTTTTTTGCTTCATGGAAGAGGTAGAGCATCCTCTGCTGTAGCTGAGGAGACCTGTAATAGTTGATTATGTTTTTGCTGTTTTCAGGAGTTTTGGAGATAGTCTGGTGCAAAACTATGGCACAATGATGCAGTAAAATAGAGAAGAACGTGAGACATTTTTGATAATCAAAATTAAAACATTTGCCAGCTATTTTTTGTTGTTACTTTATCATATGTGCATATTTCTAGGTGAGATATATTAATCAGGACATAAAGAAGCCATTGCCTAAATTAATATGCATGTTCTTTTTCTGGGGGCATGGCTGCTGCAGTGGAGAAGGTGGCTGTGTTGTGCAGGTTTTTGGATATTCACTCTGTGACAAAAAACCACCTACTGAAGTACTCTTTGGCTCATGCATTCTGCTGTTTCCTGACTGCTGTGGAAGATGTCAACCCAGCAGTAGCTACAAGAGCTGGGCTATTACTTGACACCATAAAGAGGCCAGCTTTACAGGTAGGTTTATTATATGGGAAAAAATACTTTCAAACAGGAGTCTGAGTTTTCATGCAAAATTCAAAGCGTTCAGGTGTACAGTCACTGCTAATACCTTTTCAAGCAAGCCTTATGGGTCTTGGTAATTGACATATGCACAAAATAGCCAAGTGAAATGATACTGCCCTACCCCCAATTTATCATAGAATCATTTAGGTTGGAAGAGACCTTTAAGATCAAGTCCAACCGTAAAAACTTTGCTTACTGCAAAGGATTAGTGTTGCATTTGAGCTGCTATTGTAGAAAGTGGTGCATGTTTTTTACGATTTTAAAATTTATTGACAATTTTCAATTTAAAAAAATACTAAGTTGTAAGTTTTATGACACCCTGCTGAGCTTACAGTGATAAAATATATTCAAGCAAAACCAAACATGATCTTCATTTTTCAAGGTTCACTTAGGCATGTAATTTTAAGCGTGCGAGAGACCCTGCCAATCAGAATTCTCATGATTAAAACTAAGCAGATATGAAAGTGGATCAGGGCCTACATATACAAGCAAGATTAAAAAAAATAATGTCATAGTACATAATTCAGTTCTAGTTCTCTGGATAATAGAATGAATATGTGTTACTGCCTATGAAAAGCTGTTAATACTTGCTAGTTTTATTCTATGTAGTGCCTTTTCAAAACAGTTTCCAGAGGACTTGAATTCATGGAGTTCACTGAGACTGTTACCAGTATACTGCACTTTCATATTTAATATGTGGGTTTCTTCTCAAACATAAGCCTTGACACTACAACCAAAATCTAGTGCAAATAAAATACAGAAGCATTTTGAGGCAAAGTGCTTCTGATACACTTCGCCACACAGTCTTTCTTCCTTGGTTTGGGCTTGGTGATTCATTCTTTTTGTAACTAAGGGCTTGGTTCAGTTGCCTAAATACAAGCTTTTTCTCAGGCAAGGGTGTGTGAAGAGAATACTTTGATATTGTGTACCAAATGTGCACTAGGACAGAACTTTGCCTATACCTTTGTATTCCTCAAAATCTTAGCAAATTCTACATTCTAAATATGGTGTTCATGTATCTCCTTACTTACCTTACTTTTCCATTGATATAAGTAGCATTAGTTCTGATTTAAAGGACTTGGTAGGAAAACTTTATCCTGTACTAATTAACAGGAGAAGTTGTGAGCTTTGAGCTCCCTTTGCTTTAAAAAATGTTTAAAGTTTTCACATCTCAGTTATGTGTTTGGGGTTTTTTTTCTTTTATTTTTTTTTTTTTTCTTTCTTTCTAGGGTCTCTGCCTCTGCCTTGATTTCCAGTTTGACACAGTTGTCAAGGACAGACCCACAATTCTTAGTAAGCTTTTGCTACTTCATTTCCTAAAAGCAGATATTCCAGCTTTGAGTTGGGAGTTTTTTGTGAATCGCTTTGAGACCCTGTCTCTGGAAGCACAGCTTCATCTGGACTGCAACAAAGAATTCCCTTTCCCAACAAGTAAGCAGAGTCCAAATTGATCTGATCACTTTTTATCAGCTTCTGGAATTTCAGCTGCCTGCAAGGGTCTGAGAGAGATACAGGTCTCACCTGTATAAATTCCCTGAAATTAAGTAATATTTCAGGCCAAAAGAGGATAATTCAGAGTGAGCATTTTTTGACTGCCCGAACACAGGTTAGGCTATACTCTGTCACACCTTTGGGTGTCATGTTTTACTCTCAATAGGATGTGGTTGCCAGCCTTGGTTGAAATGTGGTCTGGTTATACGGTCAGCTGCAACCTGCATTAACCCACTTGTTCTTTTGTAGATGTTCTTATGCTATCAGCATTGCTATTCTCAAAGGCCTAGGTCATGCCTGACTCTGTTCTGTAGTGGTCTGTACAAAGACAGCCCTAGGAGCTGTATGACCTTTGAAAAACAAATATATGGGGCACAGCACAAGAGGTACATGGACTCTTAGAGCCAGTGCTCAGTTAACTATTACTACAGTAATAGTAAATCACTATAGTAATAGTTAACTGAGCACTGGCTCTGAGAGTCCATGTATGCTACAGTGACAAATGTTTGTAAATGTTTGTCCTGTTCATACTTAGTTTCTTGGTAAGATACCACATCTCCTGTTCACCAGAGGGGCCTAAAAAATGATTTGTGTGTGATTGTTTAATGTGCTGTTGTTTAACATGCAATTGAAAACTTTGTTACCCAAGTGGTGGTCCATGAGGTGGATCTATTTCCATCTGATTTCCTTGGAGGAGGTGGGGACAGCTGTTTGGGTGGCATGTGCTCCTTCAGCAGCCTAATGCCTCCTCCTACATTTGCACGGAGCCCAATGCCTAAAAAAGCCCAGGTGCTGCTGCTGCATCCAGACGGGAGATGAGTGGAACTGCAAACATATTTTCTACATATGTGAGTAGCTTGACCCAAAACTGGGAGCTGCTGTCGTGGCCTGAGGAGGGAATCTCGGCACTATTTTCTAGCACCTCTGGCTGCAAATGTAGGGTCATATCTTTAAATATAAATATTTGGGAGTGATTTAAAGTGTAAAATATGCAAAAGATATTTTTGAAGTTTCTTTTTAACCTTTCTCTTTGCCTTTTCAAAGACATAAGTGGTGCAAAGGGTGGGTTCACCGGATTTAGTTGCTCAGATTATTATACTCAAAGGGTTTGAATGCACAAAAACGTAGACATGAGTATAGAGAAGTATTGGTGACCCCATTAAGGTATGCAGTGATACTGTTGGTAACACCACTGTAAATGCATAATCACATTGATTTTTGGAGACGCTGTTCAAATCCAGGATGATAGGCATAGGCAGGACAGGAGGTCAGGGAGGCAAAAATAGAGGCCATGTTTAGGTATGAGTGCACTAAACGTGATCCATACTCATGAGATTTCTGCCATTTTAAATAGGGGGCAGCTCATATTCCGTTAGCCTGAAATTCATGTTTGATTTCAAGAATCTGTTTTTGTCCAGTCTCTAAAGAAAGAAGTAGCAGCATAATTTTTTGAACACAGTTATGCCATTGGTTTTTTTTGGATTTCAGAATGAGAGCATGCAAACAAGTACCTTGCAGATGGACCCTTTGAGCCCATATGGAGCTTTCTTGACTTGAGTGGGACCTGGGGCCCAGTTGCATTTGGCACTTGGCAGCATTAGGGCCTCGCCATGCTGTGGAATGAATCCTAACTTGGTCAATTGCATTTGCAAAGCTATCACTGCTGTCCGGACAAATGTCGCCAACCTCAGTGATGCAGCAATGTGGAAGATCAAGAGGGCTCGTTTCGCACGTAATCGTCAGAAGAGTGTGCGTTCCCTGAGGGACAGTGTGAAGGGACCAGTGGAGTCAAAGAGAGCGCTCTCCCTTCCAGAAACCTTAACCACCAAAATTCGTTGAGTATCTATTTATATTTTTGTGACACACCTGTATCTTATCCCTTAGGGTCGTATCCTATTGCTGGGTACACATCGAAATTGTCAATATTTATCCAATTGGGATAGCAAATTTAGGTTTCTGACTGATTTAGGCATTATTCAGATAATGACAGCTTAGTGAATTTGACAAAGTACATAGACAAACATTATGTCTATGCTGTGCTTGTTTAAAAGGCCAGAATGAAGTGCTCCAAGACTAGTTTATGGGTAGATCTTAACTTTTATTTGTGGATAATACACAGTAGTTTTGTCTAAAATAGGTAGTGTTTACAGAAAAATTCCTCTGTAACTAATCTATTTATTAATGGTAATTATTAATCAGTGTATGCAGTGTATGCTAGACATCTTAAAAACAACTAATGTATCAAATGGGCTTCTGGATATCTTCAGAATTTCTTTGTTAAGAAAACGATGTCCATGCAACACGTGCTTCCTGCCAGCTTGTATAGGAGGACCTAGGTGTTGGAAAACCGTAGGCCTGTATGGAGTGCTGTACAGATGCCTTTCCAAGCAGAAATAAAGCTTACTCATTCTCATTGGAGAATTTTACAAACACAGATTAGTCTTTATATTCAAATTGGACCTCTCACATTGCTCCTATCCATATAACAGGAACTGATAAAATGTTAAAACCTAGGTGCTGGTGAACTGTTAAGTTAAAAGGTAATTTCTTCTCCAGAACAAACACCACCGTATTTTGGGACTCTTGGGTAATCCTTCTTGACCAAGTTCTGATCCTGCATAAGGGCTCCTGTGTGGTGACTCTTATACCAGGAAAACCAAATAATGGAGAAAAGTAGAGTTATAGAACATGGTACACAAAAACTGTAGGGCACAACAGTGGCATGTTTCAAATGGTTACACTCACTGCCTGGCAACAGTGCATGAGTAAGTGAATATAAATATGCTAGCACTGAATGTATGCTGAAGTATAAGATGTCAGTACTGCCTTCTTAAACAGTTGCTCTTGTTTTTGTTTGTTTGTTTGTTTGTTTTTGTTTGTTTGTTTTTTTTTTAAGCTGTGAGCTTGACCAGACATGAGCAGTCTGCTCCAGCACTTGGAGGAACACCAGAGCAAACACCAGGTGGGTTTGACAAAGGGGTATTTTGATGGAACAGGAAAAGGAAGGCACTAGAGCTGACTTTCTTGCTGACTCATGAGATAAATATACGCAAGATGGAAGCTGTCTAAAGACACAGTGAATCATGTCTCAGTGTGGTTCCAAAAGGTGTAAATTGAAGTTTTTCTCTCAATCTGTACTGAAAACTGCCCCCAGCTGTAAATAGTACTTCGTGGCTGGCAGGAGGCTATTCACAGGCAGTCAGCTATGCTGGCAGTGCCTCACCCTCATGTGTTTAGTTGCCCACAGGAATACGTAAAACTTTAGTAGGCTGGCCCCATAGGTCACCTGTGTTCAGGCTGATCTTTGATTTTTTGGTTTTAAAGACAGCAGACAGAATGCTTTTGATTGTTGGTACTGTAAATTGCACTTGTCTCCTCTGTGTGCTTATAGACATCTTAAGTCCTTTATATTTACTGATATTTTGTGAAGATGTCACCCTTTTGTTAGGCATTTGTAGAACAGCTAGCTCAGCAGGCTCCCAGTAATCTCTAAATATTTGTGCCTACTGACAGCTCTTGCTCTGAGTCCTGTGTAGACTGACCATCTGGAAGTGAAAAATCTCAGATTCAAATCTTTTCACATTCCTTCTTCAAGACTTGCAATATTTCCAACAGATACAAATTCAAAATCAGAACAGATCAGCTTACTGGGTGATCAGCTGAAAGGAAAATACGTTGCCAGCATGTGAAATGGACTAGGAGAGCTTCTGAATTAGCAGTGTATAGCCCTGTCATACTAGCCCAGTGAGAGCTCAAAATCAACCCGTTCCTTACAGAACGTATGTGTGTTGTCACAGGCTCATAGAAGGAGCAAGTGAAATAATGGTGCAATGAACAGATGTGACAGTGAGTGATTGTTCTTCATTTAATGGCATCACTCACCTGGTATATACTGAGCTTAGAGGAACTTGTCACACAAGAAGTTGTCAGTGTCACAGTAGGCACTGTGGTTTTATTAGATGTATTTTAGTATTTCAAAGCTTCAGTTTCCAGGCTTAGTTAATTCATCACCCAAGTTTCAAATTAAATTTCCACTAAAAAATGTATATATAAAAAGTTGCATGTAGCTAGTAACCACTGATATGAAGAAAAGTCTCATATGATCCAAAATTATCACAGATGCTTTGGTAACTAGGAGACAAATGACTGTCCCTCTTCTTCCATATTAATTAGTTCTTTCTAAAATCTTATTTTTTTGTAATTTTTTTCAAGGTTTAGTGCATAGTTTTTAACACTTTGCATTGGCATTACTAAGCATATCTGATTCGTCTAAGGAACTAACAGACTCCTAAACGCAGGCTGTACATCTGTTGTAGAAAACCATTTTTTTTTATACATACCACTTGAATGAACCGGTCCTTATGTTCATCCGTTCTTTCCAGATCTAAAACTGTCATCCTTGCACCATCCAAATGCAAGCTAAATTCAACGTGCGTTCTATATGAATTAAACACCAGGATCATGTATTTGTTCTCATATAATCTACAGTACCCTGGACAGTCAGTCAGAGAGTTTCATTGACAGGCACAGAGATCACTATTGAGATGAAGCATAATATAATTTTGATATGAGGCTTTATGTTACATTTTGGTATCTCTTAAAGTAATTTGCAAGTAAAGGGGTCTGATATAAGGGACATGAAGGAGTCTGATATAAAGGATGTGAATAAAGAGGTGAATCTGTGGGCGTAAAGTTAGACTGAATTCAGGAATGGTGGCTGTTGCGTGTTTGGTGATGTCAGATGGTTTTCCTGGGGGGGGATGTGTGTGCGTATGTACACACCTCCTATATAGGCACATATACACAGAAATTGTACAGGTACATACACACATTTTGAGGGGTAAAAGCTACCATAGCCACTGTAAAGACAGAGCTGCTTTGTTGTGCATTTTTAAGTTGAATCTAAACAGCTTGATTTGGTACAGGATACCCTGTATCATGTGTTAATGAAGTGAAAGTTTAGTTCAGGCTTGGTGTAACTTAAGACCCATTTCAGAAAGCAGAAGATCTTCTGGACTCTGAAGGTATATCGATTAAACTGCATTGTAGAGGTTCTGTAGTTTTAAACAAGCAGTTTTCCATTGCTGGTTTGTTGCAGGTTTCTGCATTAGAAATAAAACCAGGAGGTGACTGACGTTCCCTAGACTTGATTCCTAGTAGACCTATGACAAACTGCTCAGGGTGAAGCTCTGTTCACTGTTCTGCTGTATAGTTTTCAGCAAGGGTAAAGTATGAGAAACAAGATTTTAAGGCTTCAGAAAGTGTAGTAGTATTTCTGAAGGTAAAATGTGAGGAAAAGTCCTGTGAGGTGTCTCTTAACTAGTGTTAATGTTATGAAATTCTGACAAAATTGAGCATTTTATCACTGAGTTTTTAAATTATATTGTTCAGCAAGTGAAACTAAAACAAGTTAATCTTTTCAGACTGATTACTCATTGAATTTTTTTTTTTGGAGTACCAGGATTTGCTTAGAGCCTGATCCTTTGTCTCATTTCATCTTATCTTCTTTTTCACATAGAAAATCTCACAACATGTAATAGAGATGAAAATAAGTAGGGCTAAAGAAAACAGTTTAATAGCATCTTTATGAAAAGGGTGGTTTTTTTTTTTGATACCATTTCATGGAAAATTTTAACCTGGAAATATATGGAAAGATTATTTCTCAGTTGATGTCCACAAAGCTGAAGTTATTTTCCGTATCCATTTTTAACATGCTTCTGAAAATAGTACTTGCAGTACCTCTGATTCTAATTAATGCAGAATTTATTGTTTTCTTTTTGCATCTGCAAATCTTGGTCCAGAGAGAATTTTCATTTTGAAGAAAATGGTTTCTGTAAATCAAAAATCTCAGTGAAAACTGTTTGGAATGAGAAATATTACATAATATGAAGTTCATGATTTCTTTTTACCAAAATGAGACCGGTAAAGGAAAGTTATTCTTAAGCAAAAGTCACACTTTCAGAAATGATTCTGAAAATTGCTCCCTCCCCTCCCCACCCTGTTTTATTTTTCACCTATCATAGAAATAGCAGCCTTCTCTCTTGCTCAGCAAAACAGCCAATCAGAAAAAAACCCTTTGCGCAGCCACCAATAAAATATAAAATATTTAGAAATTATTTAAAAAAAAATGTATACACTGCAGTTTTGCTGGTGAATAACCTAAGACAGATGCAGTTGAACCAGCAAAGGAATCCCTTGTCAGAATCACATTGAAAATACGGGTAAAATAGAGCATTTCAATAATTTTTAGTATTTGCTATAAATATGTAGGTATGAATTTACATAAACCCTAAGACATGTAAGTAACTCCGACAGACTAAGTGGGTATTAGTTGATGACTAGTAACCCTAACACAGACATGCAGGAGCAATTTTAAGATTATACTTTGAGCTAATTTTACTTGTAGAGTCTGTACTGTAAAGTTCAACATAAAGTGTTTTTGCAAAAGTAAGTACTATGTCCAATAGTTTAGTTGATAGGATTTATCCTTGAAATGAAAACAAGTAGATAGTTTCATAATTCTGCCTCATACCAGCTTGCTTTATCTCAATTATTTAATGTTAGACTTTTAACCACAAATCAGAAAATACACCACAATATATTTTAGTAACAATTAATTTTAATGTTAACAGTTATAGTGTTTAATAAAGAAACTAAAATTAATGGTGTAATAAAAACTGAATTTTCAAGTATTATTCCATTTTGATGCTGTCAAAATAGTATTTTCTGTTCTCTAGTGGAAATAAATTTTATTTATTTTGCATATAATGCATATAGAATGGATTTTATTTATACAGAAGCATTTAATTTAAATTACTGTTTTGAAGCAGAACATGTTGGAATAACATACTTTACTGTGCGTTAGCTATGCATTACCCAGAATTATTTAATAAAAAGAATCTGATATACTGATACATGAAATAACTTCTGCTTTTTTGTGAATTCGGTTCCTACTGTTAGTTTAATGTAGGTCTTTAGGAACTGCTAAGTACAAAAAAAAGGCCTTACACACATGGTGAAATGGAAGAGGGTAACTCCAAAGGAAATTACTAGAGAATTCTAGTGATGATAAATGCTATTAAAAGTAACTGGAAATATTGAATTTAAAAAATATTGAAGTATGAAAATGAAAATACTTGCCCAGTGGGCAACTGTTATTTGCAGTGTGTTTGTTTTGCTTGGATTGCAATAGCTAGCACCCAGGCTTCCTTGTGCTTTGTAGGTAGCCTCTCATCTTTCACATGATCGTATTTCCACGCAAAGTATTGCTGATTATTATTTCGATTCAGTGTTTATAAACCAAGTCTTAAGCTTGTTCTGTGGGAAAAAGTCATCGAAGTTGTGATTAATGCATAGTATTCCAAAACCTAATAATTTATAGTGCCTATGTTTTGGCCCAAGTTATTTGAGAGAAATATGGAGTCAATGTCAAAAGGGGAAGTCTTCATTCTTTGTTTAATCATTATTTGGTAGAACTTTCTCTCTCTCTTACGTTTACCATTTTGTGCCTCCTCCACTGAAAAAGGCTAATGTCCACTAACGTTTGCAGACGAATGACTGGAAACTATGCCAGATGAGAATTTGGTGGCAGTGGGATTTGATTCTTCTTCAGTGCATAGATGTGAAGGAATAACAACACTCCCTTTGGCAGAAATGCACTGGGATGGGAAGATGAACAGCTCCGTTAAACACGGGAAAGCTGAGGAATGGAATTCAGTGTACACAGTAGGTGTTACTGTGCCGCTGAGCCTGAGGGAACAGAGAAACAATATCCTCAGAAATGCATGCCTGTCTCCTGTGCCTTCACCAGGTGTATTTGGGCAGAAATGGAGCAATGAATCGTGGAAAAAAATTCTGGTGTATTCTGTACCCTGTTTACAGTCTTATCCAGTGTCTGATACCACTGTCTCTCTTGTGCTGATAGGACAACCGTCTCCAGAGAATGATAATACAATAAAAGACCTGCTGCCAGAGGATGCTGGGATTGATCATCAGACTGTCCACCAGCTCATTACTGTGCTAATGAAGTTCATGGCAAAGGATGAGAGCAGCGCTGAGTCAGACATCAGCAGTGCTAAAGCTTTCAACACAGTCAAGCGCCATCTGTACGTCCTGCTTGGTTATGATCAGCAGGAAGGATGCTTCATGATTGCACCACAAAAAATGCGTGTTTCAACCTGCTTTAATGCCTTTATTGCTGGAATAGCACAAGTAGGTGAAGGCACTTACTACTTCTTGCAGCTATTTCAAATTGCTTGATTTTGAAATGGTGGTAGCACAGGCTTCTTTGTACCAAAATAATTGCTGAGTGTGGTAATCCTACTTAAAACTTCTTAACACCTCATCAGTTGGTGAAAGAATTTGGGAACAAGGATGACTGCTTGTTCTTCAGTCTTAGAAGACTCTGTGTAGCCTAACAAAGTGCTTTCTGTAGGTTTTTGCTTTGCAGTTAATAAGTAAACAGTTGAGTAGAAGTATGCTAATCTATATCTTCCTACTAGTACTCTAAACTTGCTGCATCATTGGCTTAGAGAAAACAGTTTTGTGTGCCTGGAGGCATGCAAATACTACAACTCTATGAAGAATTACAGATTGCTCCCAACCTCTTTGCCCTCTTGCCCTAGCCTTTGAATGCCTTACTTACCTTGTGTGTCATTTCCTCCTTTCCCATTCAGGAAGACCTGGGACCCACGTGCTCTTGCTTGTTTTGCTGCATGAATGGTCTGTAAATTGTTCATTTTGCAGGAGACTCATTCTCCTTCTTCCTCAGAGTGCACTGGACATTCTATTCTCCCTTTCCTGGGGAGTGGTGCCACCATGGTGAACTTCTACCTATATTGCTGTGATAAATGGCTGAGCACATCCTTGCCTTGTGCCTTCTTTCTCCATTTTGTAAGAAGGACTGTAATTTCTTACCTCACAAGGCTTTCCTAAGGCTCAGTTAATTTTTACTAATAGAGTAGTTGGTGATGCTAGGCTGAAAAACATTTCACACTTAGGGAAGTGTTCTTATTACTTGCAGTGAACCATCATCATCATCACTTTCACACTTTTTCCTTAACACAGTCTCTCATAAAGAGACTCAGGGGAGAGAGAGGGCTGTGATTTCAGTTCTTCCTCTGCCCCAGCTCTTAAAATACTCACTATAACCTTCAAACACTGCTCAAAGCTATCCTGGCCTCTCCGTATCTGCAATTCTTACCAGGATTTTCTGGTTTATACATTGGAATAAGTGATTTTTTTTTTAAAGTCAGTTGTAATGTAGATTCTTGGATAAACTTTCACAGTTATGAAGAAGTGAAGAAGTCAGGTATCCATGTTTCAGCAGGCCAGATAGGTGTTAGTGTAAACTGGGTAGCTGCAAATGCATTGTGATCCTTTGTCTTCGAACACCATTGCTACATGGTAGTAATCATCTTTGTACAGTTTTAAGCAGAGGCATGTAAAAGGACCTTGAGGCTGCTTACCATTATATTGAGAGTCTGGAAGTGGCAGTTCAGATCACAGGGCAGTGTCTTCCACATTTGGCTACGTTTTCCAAGTTTGGATTCCCAAACTTTAGTGTTCATAATTGACCTGATTTTTGGAAGTACTACTTACTGCAACTCTGAATACGACCCCCTGCCTTTCCTCTTCTGCCTTTAAAACGTCTCATGATAGCCAAATTCACCATTTCTGTTTGAAAAGTTTCATAGTTGAATCCTGACTCCCCTGATGCCAAATAGAGTTTGAAAACTTCAGTAGACCAGGGTTTTTCTCCATGTAGCAAAAATCAAAACTTTAGTTTATATTTTGGGTTGTGGTTTTTTTTTTCTTTTTCTCCTTAGGTGTAGGGCTGCTTTGTGTTGGGAATCACCTTTGATGCTAGCAAAATGCTATTTGCAATCTGAAGATGCGTTTACAGAGTGAAAACTCAGTATGGGCTCTCGGATCAATTTTGGATACACTTCCGCCCCTAGTCATAAATATTTGCTTTCCTCAGTCAGCTCCATAAAGGTTGGGATTAGGCTGACTTGCTGGTTCACTAGGCTGGTTCATTAGGCTGATTTTGATTCCAATCTTGGCTGGAATGGTCAGCTCAAGAAAAAAAAATTCTTAGTATTTGGCATCATGAAATCTGAGTATTTGGGATGCTTGAAAGCATACAATGCCTTTTTCTCCCCGCAGCAGGAGTGGCCACGTTCTGGTGTTTGCAGTCGCTGCGGTGCTGCCCCGCATGGTGGCAATGTTGTCCCAGCCTTGTCGGGGTGCGGGCTCAGCTCAGCACCCTAGGCTGGGCTCTGCTTAGCTTTTGCAACATCATTTATTCCAGATCTTACTGTGACTAAACAGACAAAAATGGGTCTGCTCAGCTTCAGACACGTCTGCATTACAGTACTGTACTGTGCTAAGGCAGGGTTCTGTCTTCCTTGTACAGAGGAGTTTTTCCCAACCATGCTATGTAACTGTATCACACACTGAGGGGAGAAGGCATCACAGTGAGGACCATATTTGGTGATTATATATCATCTGTTCGACAAGCTAACCCTACATGGATGGACATGAGATTCATCTGTTTAGCTCTATGCCTGCAACACAAAAATTTGAGACAGCTGCACATCGAACTAGAGAATTTTTCAGGGAAAAACTTAAATGTCAGCTTGTTCAGGAGGGGACTTGAGAGATGAGTTCTGTGTTTGTAAATTAGGATTTTCCCCTTGTTCTAATAAAAATAAAACTAAAAAAAGAAGTACAGACCTGAAGGAAATGAATGATGTGGATGAAACTGATGTTTGTGTATGTTTAGATGTCCAGGGCTCTTGACAAAGCACACTAAGGCCACTGAAACTGCATGGATGTGTTAGATCTTGGGGGCTGTGCTGGAGTTTCCTTGGCTCGATGTTATACCTTCCTGGGTGTCAGCCAGTCTAGGTTAGTGTAAGACAAGGGCTTTGTGGATCCTTGTTATGATGTAGTTTAGCTGCTGATTTCAGGACATATGGTTTTAAATAAAAATGGCTGATTTGCAAGACTGATGAGAACGTAATGAAAAATAGCAATGCGGTTTCAATCAAAACCACAGCTGTGTCACGGTAGTGGGAGTATGTGGCCACACTGCACCTAACCATCGGGATTCAAACCTCTAGGATAGGCATCAAATAGCATGACACTCTTCAAAGGTCATGATGGTGGCAAGGCTTATGACTAGTAGTAATAACAGCAATCTTTCTACAGCAACACTACCACTTAAAATTTTTGAGCATTTTATTTAAAGCAAGATATTTTTCATTAGCTTTATTCTTGGATCCTTTAGGATTTGCGTGCTTAGGCTTTCTGTGTGACATTGCAGACACACTTTTACCTTTGCTATAGTGAAGAGTGGGATTCTTGTCTCATTGCCTGATTCCAAAATGTGAGGCTTAAAACCCCCCAGCAGCTAATGTTGCAAGCCTGATGAGAAAATAATGAAAACTGGAAATGCATTGTTAATACAAGAAACCCAAACAACCAAAATACACACACACACCTCGCTGCAAACCCCACAATTGCATCCTATCTGTTAAACAGGGGATGTACCTAATATGGTTTTGACTCCTGAAGCATGATCAACTTACACTATAATACAAGGCTATCCCAGCATAATATGTTTTATGAACTTGCCAATGTATGTTAAAATTTAGACTGTGCAGGATGAGAGCTTTCAGAACATGTCACCTTTTTTTTTTTTTTTTTTCCATTGTACCTGTCTAGCTAAAATGAGAACACGCCAAGCTGGCAGAAAGTTTCTAACTGATTGTGAGACTTCCTTAAAAACATCTTGTTTCTTTTCACTTAACTAGTACCTCAACTGTATTAATAATTTTTCTTTTCAACATCAGTGGATTTTATTTTGGTGAGCTAACTCCTGTGGTAATATTCTTTTCAGGTGATGGACTATAACATCAACCTGGGAAAACACCTTCTTCCCTTGGTGGTGCAGGTGTTGAAATATTGCACTTGTCCTCAGCTAAGGCATTATTTTCAGCAGCCTCCTCGCTGCTCCCTCTGGTCCCTCAAACCACACATCCGGCAGATGTGGTTAAAGGCTTTGCTTGTCATTCTTTATAAGGTAAGTGGTCTTAAAAAGATGCTGTCCACATTAAAATTTATACTTCAGTTTGAGATTTATTGTAGGGAATGCATAACTGTACTGCAAGTGAAAATAACTGTAAAGAACACTTTTGATTGATTACTCATTACATTTAATTTCACTGTCTGAAGTAATTAAGCTTTCATCTGTGCTACTGACCTATTACTTCTGCTGCCTATAGTCTTTGACATGGTTACCTGAAAAGGAAAGATATGGATTTGAAAATAGGAAAATGCTATATTAAGTTCCAATAAACAGTATTTTGAGTAATTTAGACTTAGTTTACAAAAAAATCAGTAGCTTTAAATGGAGGGGTCAGCTTAGCAGCTTGTATTTAGCTGAGTGTTGCTTTTTAGGAAGTATTGTTAAAATATGATGTATTTATGCCCTACGATGGAGCTGTGAATACTTTTGGTAAGCTTAACAAATTTTTAGCAGGTCTGTAGAGTGTACAAGGAAGTAGAGACACTAGGAATGAATGTTAACATGCTGATTGAAATAGAGTATTTGGAGAACAGTTCTGATGAGAGACCTTTTGTGTTATTTGGCTTTGTCATATAAAAGTCAAGAAAACAATATATTGAATGTTACTAATAGGGATATTTTTTAAATTTTTAAATAATTCTGTGTACAAAGTTGAAAGCAGTCCTGCTTCTCATGATGTATTTAGAAATGTATGATCAAAGGAAGGCAAAGGGCATCAAGCTGACAATATTCTTGTAATTTTTCTATTTTACTGCCTATGTTTATCTAAGGAGAAAAGCTGAAGTTTTTCTTTTTCACTGAACAGTACCCCTACAGAGACTGTGAAATCAGCAAGATTGTACTTCACCTAATCCACATCACAGTCAATACCCTCAATGCTCAATATCACAGCTGCAAGCCCCATGCAACTGCTGGTCCTTTGTATAGTGACAACAGTAACATAAGCCGATACAGTGAAAAGGAAAAAGGTACTTACTTTTAACACTCTCGTTTATATGATAGCCATTGTTTTAATTCATTGAGTCTTGCAGATGTTGTAAAGATGGGTAAATATGGTCTGAATTTTGGAACGTAATACTAAAAATTTAGTCCAAGATGTGACTTACCCGACCAGCTGTAGCCATCTAGAGTAAAAGAAATTCACAATTTCTCTGTAGGCTAAGCATAGCACAGCAGTCTAACATCTCTCTAACTACCTTAGACTTAGTAGTTCAGTTGCCATGCCTGGATAGTCCTTGGTCTTTTCTATGACAATATTAACTGATCGTGCCCTCACGCTAATTGTCCAACCAGCCTGACACCGCATTCTGATTATGCTTTATAATAACATGGCATAGTAGCAAATATTTGATGTTGAAAAGAGAAAATTATGAATTCAATCTATAGTTTGTTTTTCTCTGTAAAAGGAGGTGAAGTTGACTAGCTTACATGCAGATGTGTATGATGTGGGTGTCTAAAGGCAGAAGAGAATGGTTCAACCCTTAGAGTCTGTGTCCAATTGTTCACTCTGTATGTGCTTGCTAGCTGTAGCAGAGGTATTGTCATGGTGTGAACTGGTGTAAGATTGGGGCTTGAAATAACATTGTGTCACTGAGTATAGTTCCTTACAATTACAAAGTTTATTATGTGATAAGTATTTATGATCAAAGTTTAACAGGTTCTTTTGATGTTAATCTGTAGCTGCCTCTCAACTATTTTGCCTTTTAGCTGCTATTTGCTATTTACATCTGTCTTCTCTAACAGTCTGCCTAGTGTGCAGCAAACTCTTCTTCCAAAGAACACAAGAAGCACCCCTTTTATGCATGTCAATACCTTTTTCCTCTTTTCCTGCTTGTTGCTCATGAAAAGATATCCAGCAGAACAAGGACACAAAATTTTGTTTATGTGAACACTCTATTACTCAGCTCTAGCAAATTAAAGCAGCCTTAAAATGGATGTAAATGGTGTGTTGCATATACTCACTCACTTGGACATTCTATATTGCTAGAGGAAGGCTAAGAGAATTCAGATAACT
Organism: Falco biarmicus; assembly: GCF_023638135.1. NCBI lineage: Eukaryota > Metazoa > Chordata > Aves > Falconiformes > Falconidae > Falco > Falco biarmicus. The sequence goes on from NC_079294.1 coordinate 31,793,077, forward strand.
ATAGACTTACTATGAATTTGTTTTGAGCTAATGACTTAATTCATAATGACTTAATAATGCTGAAGGTAATAATAATGCATTTATAAAATGCATTCAGTTTCTGGATTGATTCTGAGATGTTTCTAAGACAAAGTGAAGTGCCTAAGTACCCAGCTTGCTGTTCACAGTAAGTGCCAAGTTAGATTTAGAAAACTCTGTTCCAATCGCATGTCCAACATTGATTCCCTGGGTGGCCTTGTGTCTCACTTCATCATTGTTTCCCTATGTTTAAAGTAAGGGGAATAATATTTACTTACTTTTCAAAGCTGTTGTTGAAGGGGTTTGGGCTTCTCAGGGGTAAAGGACCATAAATGGGCAAATTTTGCTCTGTAAATGCTGACTTAATCATAGGGCTGATTCTCCTCTGCTGAAGTGCTGCAGAAAAAAGAGGATGTAGAAAAGTTTTCTTTCACTTGCAAGAAGCAGCCAGTATAATTCCATGGGGAGCTGCAAAGTTGAAGCCTTTCCCACCTTTTCTAAGGAGGCTTGTTTAGTGCTGCTCAGGTAGTGTGTGTGCTGTTGTCATCATCAAGGGTGGTGTTTAAATGATGAATAGATGAGGGTTTCATTGTCAGGCAGCAAGAATCCCTATGCTAAAGATGGATTTTCCCACTGTTGAATCTTTTCCTTAATTTTTTTTGTCAAACTGTTGTGGGGATCGTGGCGACTGTACAGCGTGTTGTAGAGCTGATGATAAATGTTGTGAGAAGACGCATTTGTTGCCAAGGAGAGCGAGGAGTTAGACACATAGGACATGATATTAAAAGTGATCTCCTAACTTCCTAAACCCAGTCCCTGTAGAAATTCTTACTCTCAGCTTTGATTGATGTTTCTGGATTTTTTGTATCAGTTAGGTATCTTATCCCTGATGCTTTTAGGTTCCATAGTTTCACGTGTAGTAGAAACTTTCCAGCAATTTCAAAGCAAAAGATATTAACGTTTAATTCTTAAATTAAAAATTCTTAAAAGATATTAAAGTTTAATTCTTCAGGTTTTGGCCATTCTAACTCTGGCTTACTTGCCTCTTCATTCCTAGACACCAAATGCATTTCCTGTCCATGTTTGCTTACTAGAATAAACAAGGCAAAGTTTTTTGTTTCTTCTCTTGAGTGCTCTCTTTTCTTTATCCTCCAACTAGAGTTTCTTATTTCCTTGGATATGAATCACTAGACACGATAGACACGGATTTTTTTGTTCTTTTTGTTTCCTTTTTTTGATAGCAGTTTCATACAGGTGATGTGGTTATTTTTTGATAGATAATAGACTTGGATCTTTCTTACTCTCTGCCATTTTTAACTAGCAGGACTCAAATTAGAGCATAATGTTTTACTGTAACTACTTAAACCAGTAATTTCATAACTGATACTCTTAGGTCTTACTCTATTGCTATTACCAGCTTCCCAAGATTATCCCTTTCTTCCTTTTTCACTTTCCTGTTTTGCTGGTTTATTACTGACCTCGCAGTTCTTGTACTAATTTCAATCTTCTTCAATTTACCACTTCTCACTGAGCACTATACAAGTTATTTACTCAAGTTAGCATTCAGATCTATTGTATTTCTTCCATCTAAAGAATCTGTATTTATACCAGTAGAAAAAAAATCAGCTTAGAATGGTAAAAGTTTTGGTATAATTTTGTTGCATTGTAACCCATGTTTCATTTATCTCTGTCCTTTCTGACCTTAATTCAAGATGTAACAAAAGTGGCAAAATTGTACCTGGGATATAAATTTTCTTGCAAACTTCAGGTGCTTCTTTGTTTTCCAATTCATGTTTAATTGAAACTAGCTGAGGTTTTGTTACATAGACAGCTTTTCATTCAGGAAGTGCACACTCTTAAAAGTAATAAAGTTTTTTTTCTTTTCTCCAGCAGAGGAAGACAGTGTTTTCGATGAATCTGATATTCATGATACACCAACTGGACCTTGCAATAAAGAATCTCAAACTTTCTTTGCAAGACTGAAAAGAATTGGTGGCAGCAAAATGGTGAAATATCAACCAGTTGAGATGAATGTTCAGAGAAGTATGAATTGTTTTGTTGGTATAAACTTATGCAGAAATACAATTTCCTACTCTTTAGTTTCAAGCTACCATCTTCCTTTGTAGAGCTTGTTACACTGCCTAAATTGAATACAAGTATTCTGTTTGATTTCTGAAAGCATGCACTCTTCATTTCCTGAATGAATTTTCTTACAGGAATCTCAAAGTAGGCACTCAAAAATAGCTAAGATCAGCAGTTGTTTTCTGAAAATTCAAGCTCTTTTGAATGTAAAAATGTGAAGAGGATTTGTTGCACTGTTCTTCTACCATTAGGCTGAAGATTTTTCCTCAAATTTATTTTTTCTCAGAAATTAATTTTTTTTTTGAGCAGGTGGGACTCTAGGGTAAGCAAATTTGTCATTGCTGCTGTAAATATTACAGTTTTCCATTGGTAATAAGGGTCCTTTGGTAGCTTCAAAAAACAGGAGGGATTTTGTTTTCAAATTTAGGTTTCTGAAATGAATACCCTAAAAAAGTCAGACAGATTTCCACCATCACCCACCTGCCTTTTTTTCTTCCAGGTTTTTGTACAGGGTGGGGAATGATTCTGACTAGAGCAAACAACTACATCAACTTTCTCACTGCTTTTTTTGCATGGCAAATCATATGTGGAGCGTTTTGAAATACTGGGATAATAATGATCAGGAATATTCAGCTTTATGTGAAAATATGTTATTCATAGTAACAACAGTGATAGCCTATTAAAATGTTCACAATGAATGTACTCACCTACCAAAATACCAATGCAGTGGTAGTACCAGCAAGTATAACTGCTCACTTTACTCCTCCCTTGGATGGGGAGGTATGACTATGTTGGTGTCACAGTTGCTAGACTCTGCTGAGGTCTAGGATCACTGGGGGAAGAATTCTCTAAAGACCTGTCTGATTTCAGGCTTGTGCTGCTACATCCTCACTGCTTGTTTCTTGAGTTAATAACATCCATTTCAAGCCCACTTTGCTGCAGTAAATAACATGCAGGTGCACTCTAAAATATGCTGGTGTTCAAATGATGTCCATAATGCTGTAGTCCAAAATTATTTTGAAACCTCTTCGGTGTTCTGTGTAGCTCATTTCTTCCATCATCTCTCATGCCTCAACCGTGACGTGCAGCCGTCCCCAAGCGTTTGTAGAAATTGCTTGCCTGTGCCATCTTCTTTTCAATGCGTAAGGTTAAACAGTCTATCTTCAGGATACATCTGTCCAGGATTATTATAATTTGGATGGAATTTAGATAAACCCTGTTATCCAAACAGTAGTTTTTTTGTTGTTCATTGTAAAAATCTATGTAATGTGGCTTAAAGGTTAAAACAAAATCTAGACAATTTTGACTAATGCTGAGTTTGTATTTGAAATGCCAGTCATGTTAAATTGTAAGATAAAATTTAAGATATCTGCCAAAAGTCTCCAACTGAGGTAGTATTAGCTCTTTCTGTTTTAATCAGGTGAAATAGAGCTGGCTGAATATAGAGAGACTGGGGCCTTACAAGACAGTATTCTACGCTGTGTGAGAGAAGAAAGCATTCAGAAAAAAAAACTACGCTCTCTAAAACAAAAATCTCTTGATATAGGGAATGCAGACTCCCTGTTGTTTTCATTAGATGAACATCGCAGGAAGTCCTGCATAGACCGGTGTGACTTAGAAAAACCACCTGTCCCTGCTCCTTATGCCATGCACAGGCAGAGTGATTATGGAAGATCTCGGCAGAATTCTTCTACTAAAGCTGAAAATGCAGAAACACAAGAAAATCTTCCTCGTACAGAGAGTTTCCAGGAAACAAGAAGACCTGTCATACCAGAAGTTAGGCTAAACTGCATGGAAACCTATGAAGTGAAAGTGGACTCTCCAGTTAAGCCTGCTGGCCCCAAAGAAGATTTAGATCTGATAGATTTGTCCTCTGACTCAACATCGGGTCCTGAAAAGCATTCAGTACTCTCCACTTCAGACAGTGACTCTCTAGTCTTTGAACCACTTCCTCCCCTTAGAATAGTGGAGAGTGATGAAGAAGAAACAACAAACCAGCTGGCTGATGAGGTCTCTGGCAAAACCACTGTGTCATCTCCCTCAACTCCTATCAATGTCTCTGCACTCAGCCTCAGCACAACTCCACTGGTCCAGTTCAGCATTGAAGATTGCTCCAAAGACTTTAGTTCTAAGGATACAAGCAACAGTACTTCAGCAGGAATAGAAGACACCCTTTCCAATTCTCCCAAAGATCAAAAGGACTCTTCAGAGTCAGTTAAGCCAGAACTTCAGGACATGTCCTGTGGGAACCCACTAACACTGAAACAGAAAAGAGACCTGCTGCAGAAGTCATTTGCCCTTCCAGAAATGTCCCTTGATGATAACTCTGAGCTCAGTGTGGAAGAAATTAGACCTAGTGGAGCAATTCCAAGCCCAAATGTGAAGACAGTCCTTATTAAAGTCCCTGAGGATTCTGAAAACCAAACAGAAAGTGATAAACTTGATACCAACGCAGAGTCTGACACTGAACAAACCATGGAGCAGAAACAAGAAGAGGAGGCTGAGGAGTCAGAATTTAAGATTCAGATTGTTCCTCGCCAGAGGAAGCAGAGGAAGATTGCTGTGAGTGCTATTCAGAGAGAATACCTGGACATTTCCTTTAACATCCTTGACAAGCTGGGAGAGCAGAAGGAGACAGGTGAGCTCAATCACTGACTCAGTCAAAAGGCTTATTACTGCATGAAGGTTTTAGTAAAAGACCAGTGTAAGGAGAGATGTCTGTATGTGTCTATAGCATCTAATGTGGCCTGAGCTAGCTGAATGTTCTCAGGTGTTTGCTTCTCACAGTGAGGGTACTAACCATATGGGTATTGTGCATGTGTGAGGGCACACTTGAAAAGGAGGTAGAGCTCAGTGACAAAAATATCGGCTCTGATATCCAAGTTAGGGAGTGAAATTCCATGGCCTCTTTATGTGGGGAGTCATAAAAATTGTCATACTTCTGTGCCTTTTATCCTGCTAATCTAGTCCATGCTACACTGATTCTCTTCTATGTGTAGTGATTTTGGCTTTCATTTCATCTGCAAAGTGGATTCATCAAGGCAGTGGAAAGCAGACTGGATGACGAAGTGTAAAGCTGAGCTGGCTTTAGACTTCAGAACTAAGAGCTCTTGGAATTAACCACAGTTTGAATTTAGGATCAGGCACACGCAGATATTTTGTTTTTCTACAGTAAAACTTTTTTGTAGCCTTCTTTGTATTGGGTATCCACAAAGTTTACATGGCTTGTGCTTGTTAAAGATTTAAAGTTCAAGCATGGGGAAAGCCATACAGTATTTCGGTGTATCCCAAGTTTTTTCAGGACACTTCAATACAGGGTTTTGTTACTAAGTTTTTCAGGTGGAAAGAAAGTGTTCTAGCTGTTTCCTCTGTTTCCAACTGGATGTGTCAAACAGATGCAAGAACTGTATGCTGCTGCCTCTTTACTTCTATTGCTGGGATTTTTCAGTTTTTTTTCCAGTTATTAGAATTGTACTAGTCTTTTTTTAACATACTAATTAAAAAAAGAAAGAGTCCTTCAGGCCTCAGTTCTTTGTTGCTGGTGAAGTAAGGGGGAGTATTTATGCATTCCTGACCTTACTACTTTTCTTAATTGCTTCAGAGGGAACCATATTATAATTTCCTATTGCAATATTCCACATTTACAAGGAGAAATCCTTCAGTGTGATCATAGTTATGCTGTTCCCTTTATGTTTCAGGCCTGTCATCCCAGTTGTGGTTCCAGTAAGCTGAGGAACTACTGGAGCTTTGTAAAAACAAAAAGCCAAGGGATTTTGAACTGTTCAGAGGTGCTTAGAGAAGAGTGGCCATGAAATAATTGAGCAGTTAAACTAGAATGCCTTTTTAACTGTTAGTAAGGGCCAGTTTTCATGCAGTAACTGAGACTGTCATCCTTGAAACTGCTTGGGAGACCTGTCCCAGTTCTGAAACAGCACATGGAACCTAGGATTATATGATGGTCGTTTGGCTGCATGCATCTAAGTATGTCATCCAAAGGGAGCATAAAACATTCACAATGACTTAATAAGTGCTCACTTAGCAATTCAGATAACTAGGTATTGGGTAGTCTAATGTATCTCTTATGTTCTGTTTTGCTTTGTTTAGCTTTATTGATTACTATTTTAAAATTTATGTGTTGTAATTCATTTTAGTAGGCTTAATATCACCATCATAATGGGCTGATGATAATTTCAGTCTTAGTCAAGCTTTTTCTGGCTAATATACTTCCATATGTTTCAGAAGAACTGATCTCTGAATTAAATATCCAAACAGGTTGTTTCTTCAAGTGCGTGATGCTGGGCTACACAGTTTCCTGCCTGAGACTTTTTACAGCACAGACTTTTTATAGGTTATGCTGAAACCAGCCATCACTTGAAAATTTTTTTGCTTTATTCTTCACATATTGACAGTATCAGTCATCATAAAATAAAAACTTTAGCTTTAGTGGCTTATTTTTCTTTTTAATGATAGAATCTTAAACTCTTTGACTCTTTAAGGATCAACTGCTTGATCAGCAGCCTTTTGAATAAAAACTGGTAACATGTTGGGGATAAGGCTTTTAAAAGGTGCTAAGCTGTCACTTTAACTTACCTCAGTGGTACCTTTCTTATTTCTGTGTTGGTGGTTCTGATAATCGCTCTATGAGTGGGATCAAAATCAAACTCTTTGTGCATTTATTAGTTCTGAGCTCTAAAAAGCACAGGTAGAAATCTCCTTATAAAAGTGTTTTTAACCAGTAGATTCCTGTGCCTCTATAAAAATTGTTATGACATTCACACTGATTCTAAATACTGAAAGTTTAAGCACAAATTTCACACGCAGATCCTGCTACCAAAGGACTTTCAACACTGGAAATGCCAAGAGAGTCATCATCTGCACCGACTCTTGAAGCAGGTGTCCCAGAGACAAGTAGTCACTCTTCCATATCAAGTAAGTTTACCTCTGGTTTGAGGATTAAATCTAAGTTGCTGTATTTGTACATCAGATGTGTATCATGTATGGTAAATGCCTTCCCTTGAGTTTCATTGCTTCTTGGAAGTACAGCTGTGTTGGATATCATTAGACCTGTTAAATCTCTGATGGTCAGCAGGATTTTAGCAGTTAGTGGCTGCAAGATTTTCTGTTGTGGTGTGGTAAATCTGACAAATGTGGTTTTCTTGAGTTAGAATAGGTAACTGCTAAAAGCAGTACTTCATTAAAGCTGAATGTTTATTTTCCAGTGAGTGAAAGCATTGGTAACTGTCAGTACACAGAAGCAGAGGATGAGGGTTCCATAGGGCTGTTAGCATGGTCTTCAGTACATTTCTTGCTGTAGTTCAGGAAAAAAAGCTCTTGTAATTTTTTTTAAAATGCCTTGAAATGCTACTTCCTCAGCTGCTCACTGAAATACAGCAACTATTTATCTGAGACTCCCTGTGGTGGGTTGACCTTGGCTGGATGCCAGGTGCCCACCAAGCCGCTCTATCACTGCCCTCCTCAGCAGAACAGGGTGGGAGAAAATAAGATGAGAAAAAAATGTGGGTCAAGATAAAGTCAGTTTAATGAAGCAATAGGAAAAGTCGTGTGCCCAGAAGTGAAGTAAAACAAAACTTATTCTTTACTTCCCATCAGCAGATGATGTTCAGCCACTTCCCAGGAAGCAGGGCTTCAGTATGCATAATGGTTGCTCTGGAAAACAACCGTTGTAAATAATGGATGTCCTCCCTTACTTCTCCTTTCTCTTAGCTTTTATTACTGGTCATATGGTGTGGACTATCCCACTGGTCCCTTTGGGTCAGCTGTCCTGGCTGTGCTCCCTCCCAAGATCTCGCCCACCCCCAGCCTACTGGTGAGGGGGGGGGAAGGTGGGGGAGATGGCCTTGATGCTGTGCGAGCACTGCTCATCAGCGGCCAAAACTCTGGTGTGTTATCACCACCTTTCTAGCTACCAGTACAAGCACGGCACTGTGGGGGCTGCTGTGGGGCTCAGCCAGACCCAATGCACTCCCATACCCATTTCAGTGGAAAGTGAACTGCATTGGTTTAAGGAGATATTGACACATGGCTTAACAGAGCAGATGTAGGCAACACTGGAAAGTGCAGGCATCTTAGAACTCTGACAAAATCCAGAATGGTGTGTCAATCTAGGTAAAGTTAAGTAACACATCTGAAGGTTGGTGAGACAAGACTGACTAGTAGAAAAGGGAGGGGACGTGATGACCTGCTTTGATACCAGTGAGCTGCTAGATCAGCTCAACTGTCTTGCTAAGCTGTGATTTCAGATTGCTGTAGAAATGTTGAATTTCAGTTTCTGGAATTCAGCATTTGCTGATTTGATTGTAAGGGGTGTCTGGCCTATTAAAGGAAGATGTTGTTTTAGACATGCTAGATGAGCACTCCAAATTAGAGGTTGCCTCTCCAGTTTTACCACAAGAATCTTGTCTCGTGTGCATCTCGTAGTCTGAGTACATTTGTTGGCCACCTAATGATACAGATGTCACTTGCTAAAGCAGCTTAAGAGGTGCCCGTTAGAGACCAATCTCTCTCTGGTTTCACTGAGTGCTAGGTGTTCCTGTAAATTCTCATATATGAAACTGGGAATAGTATCTATATGACATTGAGCCTACATTCCTTTGTAAAAATGCCTTTCCTCTTTCTGTATGCCTCAGTTTCCAACTGCAAAAAGGAACATGAATGCTTCCATTGTGTCTCTTATCCATTTAGACTGAAATATTTTTTAACTTCTATTATGTGTTTTTACAGTGCTTTGCATAATAAGCCCTAATCAGGACTGTGAGCACAAGGCATTTCTGTAACAGAAACAGATAACACTACTTGTACAGCCAGTGGCTGGCCATAGAAGGCATATTTCATCAAACTGTGATAGGAAGATTTTGACTTTGGACTTCTCTTCTGGAGTAGAGAATTCCACAGCAACGGAGGGATGATTGACCAGATCGCTAGCTAACATTTGAAAGGCTCACCAGCTACTAAATGAACTGATCTTGTCATGATTTTCAGGTTTCTTGTAGAAAACCTGATCAAGGAAAACTTCCCTCCCTATGCCAATAGTCAGTCATAGGCATGAAAAGTCATGTACTGGCCCACAGAAATCAGCCTGGCTCCAAAACTGGGCTGGCAGCAACCTGGGGTTTTGGTTTTTTAGATTTTTTTTTTTCTTATCAGTATTTGAAATCATGGCTGTCCTTGAGAAATCAAGTAAATAACCCTGGAAATCCAGACCTGCTCAATAATAGCCTGATTATGTGAAATATGCATGACATTTTTTTAATTACATTTGCAAAAGCTGTTAAGAAAATTCAGAGATAATTTTCTATATTTTGACAGTCATCTGCACTCCAAGCAGTCTTGTCAGTTCTAACATTAATTGCTGTTCTTTCATCAGGAAATTCTATGCCTGATAAAGTGATAAAGCATCTATTTAAAAATCCTTGCCCTGGAAACAATGGAAATCTTATTTTTCTCATAATTTGCTGTAAAAGGCAGCTGCAGTGTAACTTCTAAAAGTGAAACATGGAATGGTCTCTTGGTCTGGCTCAGTCTCAGAAGTTCAGTTATACAATGTCTGGTTTGCAGCAATGCTGGAGAAGTTTGTACTTGGACCAAAAACAGAGTTTAAATGAACTGTGATATATTGAAAGGATATAAAGAGGGAAAATGTAAAATACTTTACCTAATAAAATAATTGGAGTGTGCAGATTCCCACTGAAGTTATCATTGTGTTTACTACTACTGAAGGCCCGTATTTCTTTTGTTAGGGAGTACTCTGCTTTCTCTGAATTTGAAACTCTTGGAAAGAAACTAGCTAGAGCAAGTTTAGAAGGCATTCAACCCCTCAGAGCTTTCTGAAAGCTGTAGTTTATCCCTTGTCTGTACTTCTTCATCAAGTTTAATAATGGGAAATGTGGATTGTTTTCAGAGCTTAGCTGGGTGGTGTTAGGAATTTTAGAATGGAACTACCTGATACTATGTTAATACTCTTTGTAACAATGTTGACTGTAGTTGCAGCTGAAAATAATCATTAGGAGAAGATTTTGCTTTTTTGCCCTTGCTTTAAGGCCCTGTTGAGGAAAGCAGGTAAACATACGCTTAAGGTAACATTTTAAAAACTTGCCTGCATGAAGGTACAACTCAGCAGTCTCACATGCCTTGTTCAAGCAGGCCTTAAAACTCCGTCTTCATACCGTAAACAGTGATTTTGGTTTTAGTGGTGGAAGTTTATTGCTCAGACTCAATTGTGAAAGTGAATCTATTATTTTCATTCAATTTGAATTTTCCTATGAATGGAGAAAAAGGAGAGTCAAGAGTTATATATGATGTGTTTCTTCCTCCATTTAAGCACTGAGAAAATACATGACCAAAAAGGTCTTAAATTTTAAATCTACAATTGTTTTTTTGGTGGGGTTTTTTTTGGTGGTGGTTGGGTTTTTTCTTTCTTTTTTTTTTTTGTGTGTGTGTGTGTGAGCATTATCCAGTGAAGACACATCTCTTAAAGCAAACAGTAATATCCATTTAAAGAAGTATTGTAAATAGTCGGATGAGGAAAAATTGATTGCTTGCTGCTTGATAGCTCTGTGTAAGAAGAAGAATGACAGAGAATTTACAAAAGGGACCCGTCTTCAAAGGCATGCTGGTGTCACACTTCAGAGAGATGTGCAGGTGTTATGCCTGAGTGGTGGGTATTTAGGAGTCCTGTTCAGGCTGCATCACCCATGAAGGGTGCTGGTGCTACAGAGTCAGTGAATTTGTTTTCCCATGGTGAGCACAGACCGAGCAGTCCTCCATAACTTCGCAGGGAAGACACTGAGTTTCCTTCCTTGGTACACTGTATGTGAGTGAGATTCAAGTGTACGTTTATCACCTGTCAGCATGTTTTTTTGGGGGTACTATCTTACACTTCATAGATACCAAGTATTTTGAAGAGCTTTTATGATATTTGGAGACAAAAAAGTATTGACAGTTGGCACAGTGGATAAGATCCTGAATCCAAGTCACTTATGACTAATGTCATTGGGGCCAGAACTGTACCTGGTGTAGTTGTGTGAAAAGTACATACTGACTTGAGCAAGATCCTTAGAGCAAGCAGTCATTGCCCTTTCAGTATTTATCTCATGCTGGCTTGTAAGATCAGGAAATAAGGGTAGTTTTACATGTTGTCTGAGCCCCTGAAATCCTTTTGCATTTCTGACTTGCAGCTCAGTTCAGACAAATGAAAAGAGGCTCTTTGGGAGCTCTGACAATGAACCAGCTAATGAAGAGGCAGCTGGAACACCAGTCTAGTGCTCCCCACAATATCAGCACTTGGGATACTGGTGAGCTGCATTTATTGTTCTTTATTTCTATTTCCTAAACCAATTACTTTCTTTATCAATCCATTTAAAAAGTGACTATTTCTATTCTACCATTGCAGATAAGTATTCAGTCTCAAGTCTAAAGTGAAACTTTATAGTGAGTACCAGATTCTCACCTGGTGTGAATTTGAGCAGTTGGATATTTGGGAGGTAGTCTCTCTAGTACAGTGATGTCCCTGCAATTTTGCATATCACTTGGATTATTTCCTGGCCTCACTGAATGAAATGGAACTATCACTGTTGATTTCATTAGACATAGGATTTTATCCCTGGTGCATGGAATCCTTTATTTGCATGTATGTTTACAATGGTCTTGGTACCCAAGGAGTTACGCCTCGTATCAGCGTTTTGTTTCTCTTTAGAGAAGTTTCTGCCAGCTCATGCTGAACACCTGAAGTTTCTGTTCACTCACTGACCTGCTTTTGCTCCCTTTAAAATGAATGCAAAGCAATGAAAACTGAATTAAGCACATAATTTCTTTATTACTCAAGTGTTCTGATTTTTTTCTTTTACGAAAGATGTTCTGTTATGGCCAAATTCATAGCAGTTGTCACTAGATGATGATTTCATTCTAGTTTATGATAAATGCTAGATAGTTTAATGCCCATTTTACTATTAGTGACATTATAGAGTCATGCTTCTTAGGAATTTATCAGCAGGTCCAGATGCATCCACTGAAAGCAATGGTTAAAACATTATATGGAACTTAGCATGCTGAATGAATGTCTCATTGCCAGTTGTGGACAGCTGAATTAAAAGTTTTGCTTAATTCAGTCTTCAGCATAAAGTTCTGTCAAACTAAATCTTGTAGCTGAAGAATGGCTAAAGGTATTGTATATAGTTCAGGATTCTCCTTTCTACTGCAGTCTGAGTAGCATGCTCAGCATGAGATCTTTAAATCATGAAGGTCAGAATTTCTCAATGATAACAACGGATTTCTTTGTCATATCAGCAGGTAAGTTTATTTATTGAAGAGACTTAGCTGGTATCACCTACTTTCTCAGGCAAGGGTTTAGAGATGAAAAAGTTATCGCTTTCATTCTGCAAAAAGTAGTTAGCCTGTATTCAAGAGGAACAAGTCAGTACTCAAAACTACTTAGGAACCCTGTTGTGTTGATCTTGTTCCGAGTCCACCAGCTTTTTTCACAACATCTATGACTTTTCCCTCTACCATTCATTCCAGCTAAAGGCCTCCAGGCATGGAGATGCAAAATGAAGTGTTCTTTTCTGGAAAGCTTTGCATCTCAGTCTCTCTTTCAACAATTAGCTTCAAAGTAAAATTAATATTTGGACAGAAAACAGGTGGTTTTTTTTCAGGACAAGTGCTCAATGTGGCTTTGTCATTTCAATGTCACACCACAATTTTAGTACTCATTGTTTGCAGGTATAACAACTAGGAAATAGTCTTATCCCACATAAGTGTATGATGCATGCTTGGTTCATGCATGCTTTTTTGTTTGTTTTTTACATTGGTAGGTAGCATGTGTCTGTGTCTATTTAATATCTTATTCCAAACCACTCTTTCCCCAAGCTTGCTATCTGTACAATGAAATAATTTTGTATCTTGCTTCTGTCAGCACAACCTGACTTCTAGTCTCTTGGTGTTTCTAAACACTGTCTTTCTCTTTTTGTGACTCCTTCCATATCTTGTTGAATCTTTATGGCTAGCACTTCCTTTCTTGTTTAATGACACTTCCCTAAAATGCCTTCTTTGGTATTAGGTTATCTGTGTCTTTTTCCTTTGTGGACTTCTTTCATCTTTTTCTCCCCCTCCCTCTCCCCCCTTTTCTGTGCTTAAAAAATTAACTCTTTCCTTTTTTCAGTATCTGTTTTGTTTGTCTTTCTCTTGTTTTAACTGTTAAAAGTCTTGCGGTGCTGGTGGCAGATGCTGGATTCGTATTTCTGGAGACTGAAGTTCTGTATTTATTCACAGAGCAGATACAGCATGGAAAGCGGCTATGCAATGTCCCCGTTTGCCTAAACCCTGACTTGGAGGGACCACCACTAAGAATCAGAGGTTAGTTCAGTGTCCATTTGACCTAATCTTTCTGCTAAGACTGTCAGCAAGTATTTTGGTTAGTACTAAATGGTGCTGAATTGTATGTTCCGTTTGCCTGTACTGTCCTGCAGAATGTAGGTTATTGAAAATTGTTAGATAAGACATTTACTGCAAGACAGGGACAACTGGTAAGAAGTACTGGCTTTCTGCTAGTTCTTGTTTTGGCTGTCAACCTGGAAATAAAAGACTCTATGTAGAGTGTGGTTAAATTTCATTTCTTTATGAACTCTCCTCCTTCACAGCTGAAATACATCCAGACTTTCTTAGAGCCTTGAATGGGGCAGTGACCTACTTTCTTTGCCTAAATCATGATTTTTCTCACTGTTCAGTGCACAAGAGAGGACATTTTTATTTTAAGTAGTTAAGTCTTATTCCAACATTGTAACCTGCATTATGACAGCTTTTAGTATTTGTGTGCTGCAATGTGACTTACATCTAGAGAACATGACAGCGAAACTTCCGAAGTCACGGTAGAGGGTTTTTATTCATTTGTGAGGGGGGAAGAAAAAAACCTGGCTAGAAAGATGCGTAAATTTGCTCCTATTCCTTGTGTTCTGGATGGTGTCCTATGTTTCTGAAGAGTATTCTGGACTTCCTGAAGTGTCTGCTCATATCCACCAAAATCTCAGGGGACAGTTATGAAGTACCAAACTCTATATGTAAAAGAAATATTTTCTTCCTAGTAAAATGACTGTTTAAAACCTATCTTATTCTTGTGAAACAAGCCCTCATCACTCCACATATTTTGAGTTCAGAAATTGTGGGAGCTTGTTAGATTGTTTTTCCTGAAACCTGATATTAAATTTGCTTTTCCTGCAGTAACTGGGATTATCTCATCATAAATTCCACCTGAACCTAGCTTAGTTGGAGAACCTTCCTCCTTTTTCCATAGTTAAAAGTTATCAGAACAGGCTAATGTTAACATGAAATCCGAATCTGCAGACTGAAGCATCCAGCAAGAAAGTTGATAAAATGGATTACTTAATCTGTGGTTGAATTGGCATCAAAAGGGCATTGGTACTCTTCTAAAAACTGGTTCACAAAATGAACTTTTCATAGATTGGTCTTTAAAATGAGATGCCCTTGGGGCATATATACCTAATCTTATATACCTAATGATGATGATAACGGCTGAATTCCCTGAAGTCATTAATGGAGCTGACCTGTCTGGGAACAAGAGTAATGTTGTCTCAATCGTTTCAGCTACATGTGGCCACCAAAACAGATACTTTTCTTAAGGAATTGAATCACTTTCTGTCTTAGTGACCTGGAGAATGAAACTGCTAAATGTTTGCATGATCATCACAAAGCATCTCAGATCAATGACATAGCTTGTACATCATAGTAGCTTTGATCCAAGTTTCTGATAGCTCATGAATGAGTCTGATTATTCTTCTTGAGGTTTTCTTAGCAACCAGATGAGCTGGAGAATTGCTCCTTCTGTGTTTATTTCCTGCAATTGCTATTTTCTGTTTAATGAAAACAAAGGGACCAAGGGAGGAAAACCACCATACTAGAGAGATGTTAGACTGTTGGACTACCCTATATTGTTGTAGTTCAGGAAAGCAGAACTCGGAGAAGCCAAGAGTTTGAATCTTCCATTATCCATAACTTTTCCTGTTGAAACAAGCATCTATCAGAAATCAGGTACACAAAAAGAGCCAAAAGCAAAGGGAACCCCATAAGCTGGCATGATCACAGTGGCTATGCCCAGCTGAACAGCTCATCTGTGGAGAATAAAGATGCTTGTGAAGACTTTCAACAGAAAACATTTCTAATCATTAGGCCTCCAGTGTTCTCAACGTTTCTCAACTCCTTATGAATTACTTCTAGCTGTCCTTTCCTGATTTCTTTCCTATGTTTCTCTTAGGGATGGTAGGAATAGATTGATAACCTGGTGTTGAGACATATGAACTTGTTTCCTTCTTCATGTCACGGAGAACTATGGGAAGGTAATTCCCCAGAAGTACAGGGAAAGACTGCAAATCTCGTGTCCAGTCTCATAGCAACTGTAGAATCATCCTCTCTCCCTAAATATGACTAAATACAATTACATCCACCTTCCTGGAATTTTTGTTCTTTGTTAATTTTTTTCCAAGGCTGCTTTTTTGGTAATTTTTTTAAATAATAGTGCTAAGTAATAAGAATAATCTGGGAGAAGCAAGGACTGTGATTTATATCCTTTTGTAGACACACTTTATTTCTTATTTCTGTGCACAGTAAAACCATTATGGCTGCTTTTTAGAAGTCTGCTCTTCAAGCAGTTTGGATTTCTGTTTAGTGAATTTCTTTCCTTTTTTTTTTGTTTTTTATTTTTTTCCTCCTAATTACCTTAAGGTGCCACAAAATCTAGCTTGCTGTCAGCACCCAGTATAGTCAGTATGTTTGTACCAGCACCAGAAGAATTTGCCGATGACCAGCCCATTGTGATGACTGACAAGTAAGTTCTTTTCCTGTTCCTCTCAAAGAACTAGTTGAACTTCAAATAGGTCAAGTAAAGTGTAGATATATTTTATGGAAATATAAAGTCCATTATATAATTTATTTATATGCTAAGTTTGTATGATTGATTTTTTTTTTTTTTTTTTTTACCCCAAGTTTAACATTTTCTAAACACTGCTAGCAAGATGTGCTTTTAATTAATTAGCACCTGTGTGAGTTTGCACAGGTGACATGATGGCTTAGGCTATTGTGTGTGCATGGAGGGCAGGGGAAGCACTTTCCATTCTATTTTAAATCAAGGGTTCCTTGTGATCCATCAAAACCCAATTTCACCGTAAGAAAAATAAAAGTTCTTTTTTAAAATTTCTTCGGGTTTCTTTTGGAATAGGTAACTGTTGATATGTAACCAATGTGGCATTTTTAATGCTGATACTCACTGATCCCAAAAGCTTTTGCAAACCTAAATTGGTTGGTTAAATGCCTCAAAAGGAAGTGTTAAATCTAAGTGTGCTCATTTAATGAAGAAGTAAAGCAGTCAGCAGGGAGCCATGCATTGATTTGGTCAAAAATTGGGAAGAAAAGCCAGAAGTTCTTGCTTGTGTTTTTGTGCTCAGTTCAGTAAGACGGATGTGCCAGGGTGATCACTGGAGAAAGACAGGGCCATTGTGCAGGTTGTGACTGGAAGTGGACCTTAATGTGTGGCAAAGTGAAGCATCCCAAAAGTTAGGCTTATTTTTGGCACCTCCTTTGGCCATTTCACCAAAGCTCTAGCACCACCTATTAAGATATAGACTGGGTGAGCTTGATTTTCACGATTCTGTTGGCATATTTTCTTACTGTTCAAAGGTAAGAAAATTGCCTATACAATTCCATTAACTTAAAATATCACAATCTGTTGGACTCATTAGCAACTGATTGATCCAATTAAGCAAGCCTTCCTACTGGGCTGAGATAAGCCAGTTTCCCACATTGGTTTGCCTTTTTTGTGGGTTGTGAAAGCCTGTCTCATCTCTTCTAAATCTGACATCCCCTTTATAATTAGACATTATGGAGCCCTTTCAGAACTACATCAGTTGTTTTTGAGCATTTCAGAAAGGGTAAGTGACTCAGCAGCAAATCAGCCCTGAGAAAGCAGACTTTTCTGAAATCTAAGCTTCTGTGCCCCTGAGAGGTCCTTTCATTTCTTTCTTAATAGCTATAACTGCTGTGGGAACCAATCAGATCATTGTTTCCTAATCGTATAATACGTTATTCATAATTTGTGACTGACAGGAAGGACAGTGTGAAATTGTTCCATCTCTTTAAGATCATCCATGAGTGTCATTGTTTGTGTCTATGCTGCTAAATAGAGGAGTGCCAGGGATTTGAGCCCTTGCCTGAGCCTGAGTTGCATAAACTGGCTGGTGTTCACGTTGCTGAGGGCTGGTCTTCACTGCTTCAGATTTCTCTTGGGTAGTGGAAACTGAAGAAGTCCAATACAGTGAGGGAATTGGCCAACACTTGCCAATGCAGGACCGAAAAGAAGGCCTGCCCTGTGGCCCTCTTTCATTTGTTAGTGAAGAAACGGCCAGCGCAGCTAGTGAGAAGCTTGATTAATATTTGAAAGCCACAGACTGTTATTAATTATAGAAAGATCACAATTGCGTTACCTTTCTAAATACATTTTAAACAGGATGCGCTAAGTAATAGTACTTTAAAGAGACATAATTATACAAGTATGTGTATATATAGTAATACTTTGTTTAAAATTTGTTAATGTCAGTTTTTAAAACTGTTCTTTGCAGATGCCATGACTGTGGGGCTATTCTTGAAGAATATGATGAAGAAACACTAGGCCTGGCCATAGTTGTGCTCTCAACCTTCATTCACCTTAGTCCAGACTTGGCTGCTCCTCTGCTGTTGGACATCATGCAGTCTGTAGGAAGGTAAATTCAGGACTTTCCTCTCTCTGATATGACTGAAAGAGTTTTGTGCCTGCAGCTGGGTAAATTTATTACACTATATAAAGTTATGTGTTTTAGAACTCTTAACTGAATGATACCTGGTTCTGTCTGCTGTGTTACTCATTTTATCAGTTTCTTATGTAACTTCTTCCACTGTCGCTTCAGGTTTGGTCAGCTCCTTTCATGTCCTCCCTTTTAACCCTCCAAATGGAGGTTCCAGCTTGGGAATCTCCCCAACTTGTCCCACTGTGAGCAGCGATGTGAAGAACTAAGTTTTTCTGCAGTACCTTTATCTTCCTTGAGGACCCTGTTTATTACCTGAACAGCAATTGATGCAATAATTGGTGTGCTTCTTGATCCCATTTTATCTGAAGAAACATTTACTGTTTGTTTTTATTCCTTCTGCTAGTTGGTCCTTGAACCATTTTTTGGTCCACCTTCCTTTCGTTTTTACACTGGATTTGTCAGAATTTATGCTCTTTTCTGCTTTTATTTGAGACATGACTTCAGCTTCTTGAAAGAAGCTGCCTTTTTTTCCTAATAACTTCCCTCACCTTTCCTTTCTTCTGCTCTCTTGAAAGCTTTCTTAACAAGTGGGGTACCTTGACCCAGTCTTTGTAGTGTTATGTTCTTAAAGAGCTTCTGTGCTTCTTGTAAAGACTGAATTCTCTTGGCTACCCCTTTTTGCTGCTTTGAAAGACTTTTACACTTTTATGTAGTTCCTGCTTTATAAGTTATGCACAAATATGGTCAGTTTTTCTGGATTTTTTTTTTCCTCCTGGAGGACTGTTGACTCGTAGGAATAATTATTCATTAGCATACCTGAAGCTCTTCAGGCTTTTTGACCATATTTTGTATGCTAATTAAGTAAAGAGCTGCATCTCCTTATGAGGCTTTCTAACTAGCTGCAGCATGAGATTGTCTCTGATAATGTCTTAAACATTTGGTGTCTATTATTTTTCTCTTGTTACTTCTGTCCAGTGTGCACGGGATAAGGGAATTACACCGTTACTATTGTTCTTCTTCTTGTTGCTGCCTTGGCCACTTCCACAACTTCCTGCCTAAGAGGTGGGAGGGATGTGTTGGGGGTGTTCCAGAATAAACTTCTGAGCAGCATGAGAACTGCAGAAACGATGCACAGATTTCCTTTTCCATGTTCTTTCCAGTGACTGAAGTTAAAATTGCTTGACTGTGACTTCTGCAGGGGTACAGCTTTTCACATCCCTGCCTCTCCACTACCTCCAAATTCCATTTAAACACAGCAGCTATTCATGTCCTCCATTTCCATTAATTTCAAGGCTGCAGTTCCCTGCTGTCATTGCTAATGAACTCTGATGGAGGCAAAGTTTCTAATCTAGACAGATGCTATCCATTCTCTGTGATTCTTGTAAAAACAACAGTACTACAGCCACAGAGGGGAAATCATTTGGAAGATAAATTATCAAGGGATGAGGGCCAAGTGGGCTACTTTTTTCTGTGCTTTGAGGAGGAAATGCTGCATGTTTAGAGGGAGACAGCTGATTGTTTTAGAGCAGCAGATGGCATGCAACATGAATATTCCTGGTAAATGTCCTGAGTTTTCTGTCATTTTTGACAAATTCTAAGTCCAGTAAGAGGCTTCTCACAAAGGAATTACTTTCAATACATGCAAAATAAGTAGCATATACAAGCAAAGAGGCATTCAGGTGCCTCATATGTATAACCTAAGTCACTGTCTTTCAGCAAGCAGTGCTGTGTCATTACCTCCAGCAGAGGTGAGAATGAATTGGACTTCTTGCATTTTTATTCTTAGAAAAAGAACTACTATTTTCATGCTTAGAAAAGGAAACAAGGAAGTAGGAAATCCAGGGCCTTTCAGAATAGCTAAAGAATACACAGATTTTCAAAAGTTATTTGGGTACCTGCAGGTACACATAGGCATCTATTGGGATTTTCAGAAGAGAAAAAGTTCTAGGTTCAAGTTACTGACAATTAGAGATTGATAGGACTCTGGCATGCCCTTAACTTTATACTCTCATTCCTGAATCAAGATTTTTGACTTGTTGATTTGTATTTTATTGATATCCAGTGAGATTTAGCTTTCCAAGCATCAAAGTCCTGTTTGAAAATGGCATTTAGGCTCTTGAGTTAGTGAGGAGCTTTGAAAAATTTCTGTTCTTAACATTTACAAATTTGAACGCATCCATTTACTGTCTACTGTCCATTTACTGTTCTGCTTTGTGGTCTGCAAAGTGGAGGTAATGATGGGGCTTCATGGCCTTTGTGTGACAAATTTAGAGAGGTAATGATAAATGCATACAGGCTGTACATTTCAAAAAGTTTCAGATGTTCCCAAGTGTTAAGTGTAGCTCATGTCTCATGAAGTTTTCCCGAAGTTAGAAAACAAAAGTTCTGTTTATCATAAAAACCACACTTGCATTATTGCATTCAAAAGGAGAGAAAAACTTTGCATCGGACTTTTATTTATTTTAGAAGAAATATTGTACGCTGTTGTATTTGAATGCTTCAGTAGATTTTTGAAAATAAATGTAATGTCCATTGGGCATGTGATTGTTCTCACTGCATTCTACAGAAATCCTCATGTTCTTTAATGTAAGCAGATGCTACAGTTACTCCAGAATCAAGGTCTGTATTGCTTGAAGGTAGCTTCCGACCTGTTTTCACCCAGAATTAGCTTTGCACACCAGAATTAATATGCTGTATTTTAGTGTGGACTCGTCTTAACAGTAATGGAGTCAGGCAGTTTTTCTGATTTAAGCTGAGACAACTGAAAAGAATATAATCTTCAATCCCCTGAGAGTATTGCACTGTTGAAAGTATGTTGTATTCCCAGCATGTCATGCATCATTAATGAAAATCACCATCCATTTTGATTTACACTTACGCATTTGACTGAGCTGCCTTAGAGTAATTTTTGGATTTTGCAGTGATGACTAGAGAGGACACTGTTTTCAGAACAGAGGCTGACTGAGGATTGAGCTACAGCTAAATCCACCCTAAAAGGATCATGAATCAAAGATAAACATTGAAGGCCATATCGTGAGCAAATTAGTGTAGCTCTATGAATTTTCCATTTAGACATATCGTAGAATCGTAGAATGGTTTGTGTTAGAAGGGACCTTTAAGATCATCTAGTTACAAACGCCTGCCATGGGCAGGGACACCTTTCACTGGACCAGGTTGCTCAAAGCCTCATCCAGCCTGGCCTTGAACACTTCCAGGGATGGGGCATCCACAGCTGCTCTGGGCAACCTGTGCCAGTGTCTCACCACCCTCACAGTAAAGTATTTCTTCCTAATATCTAATCTAAATCTACCCTCTTTCAGCTTAAAGTCATCCCCCTTGTTCTATCACTACAAGCCCTACTAAAAGGTCCTATTTCAGCTTTCTTGTAGGCCCCCTTTAGGTATTGGGAGGCTGTTAGAAGGTCTCCCCAGAGCCTTCTCCTCTCCAGGCTGGACAACCCCAACTCTCTCAGCCAGTCTTCGTAAGAGAGGTGCTCCAGCTCTCTGATCATCTTTGTGGCCCTCCTCTGGACTTGCTCCAGCAGCTCCATGTCATTGTTATGTTGGGGGCCCCAGAGCTGAGTGCAGTAATCTAGTTGGGTCTCGTGGGAGCTGAGTAGAGGAGCAGAATCACCTCTGTTGACCTGCTGTTCATGCTTCTTTTGATGCAGCCCAGGATTCAGTAGGCTTTCTGGGCTGCAAGTGCACATTTCTGGGCCACCTTGAGCTTTTGGTCCACCAGTTCCACCAAGTCCTTCTCCTCAGGGCTGTTCTCAAGCCAATCTCTGCCCACCCTGCATTGATACTGGGGGTTGCCCCAACCCAGGTGTAGGATCTTGCACTTGGCCTTGTTGAATTTCATGAGGTTTGCACAGGCCCACCTCTCCAGCCTGTGAAAGTCCCTCTGGGTAGCTATCCATTTATACCAGCTGAAATACTGATGCGCAGCAGATGAGAGTAAAAATTGCATGGTATTTTCTGTGTAAGAGATGTTGCCAATGTACATCTTTGTAACTGCTTTTTAGTATTAAAGGTGTGCTGCTTTGGTATTATAAGCCCCAATTCTGTTTATTTACATGTCCTGGATATTGAAGGGCATGATTTTGCTTTAATATTGTGTTCAGTGTTTTCATCACTGAGTGCCCATATTTGCCTTCAAAGTCTATATTTAGGTACTAAAATACATGACCTGATTTTTGAGAACCCAGTATTTCTTATATGACTTTATAAGAGCTCACAGGTATTTAGTGTTTCTGAAATTAGGCCAGTTATTTAAGTGTCAAAATCTGGAAGTAGAAGCCTCACTTCAGACTGCCAAGTAGAGAATTTGGGCTTAGTCTATGTTCGTGTGTTAATCAGAAAGAATTCAGTCATTAGGCAGCTTCTGGCAAACTTTTTTTTTTCTCCAAATCTCTCTAGGTTAGTAATTATCCATGATGTGCATGTAAGGCAATAGCTTTACTTCATTATCTTCGTGCTAGTATAGGGAAGCAAGTAGATTTGTCTTTAGAGCTGTTAAGTATTTGTGAGACTGCAAGCCTGAACAGAGTTTATATGTCATGCAAACATTATTTGACTGAATTTATGTGCTTTTCTGAAGACCTTTATGGGGTTATTTTAAATATTCTTTAAATTTCTTTTTTATTCTTTCAGAAAAAAGATGATGTATTGGCTTACTTTAAAATGAAACACAAAAAAAAGCGTGAGAGCTTCACTTATTTTTTTAATTTTTATTCCAGGTTGGCATCAAGTACCAGTTTTTCTAATCAAGCAGAAAGGTATGGTAGCAAAAGATACCTTGGCCAAAATGAAACAATTAATCTAAAGCATCATCCTCCCTAGCCCTGAAATCAATTAAATTTAACTTTTTAAAAATTTATTTAAGGTTTGTGACAGTAAGAGGAAAAACCTGTCCTTTCCCACTTGTTTCAAATATGTCATGTGTTCTGAAGGTGAACAGGAACCCATATTCATATGTATTGAACTTGTAAAAAATCAAGTTCAGACATAATTTAAAGATGCCTTCTGGTTTCCATAATTTCAGTGCAGCTTTTTCTAGCCTGTTCTGTGTTCAGTATTTGTCTTAATAAACTGTCTCCATACACTGAATCAAGTGAATCATCCTTGGCCATGGAGAACCCCTGGTAGTGATGTCTCATTGTGTAAATCAGATGCTGAATAGGATAAATTCATTTTGCGAAGCTGTAGAACATGTTAACATGTGCAGTTTATGAGTAAATTGGTAATACTTCAGCTTTTTAAATGAAACCATTCATTTTATGAGTGATCAGAAAGTACTTCATCTCTTGAAGGAAAATGCAAGAGGCAAATTAATATATAAATAATATGTGTTGACCTGTTCTTCATGTGTTTTATGTTAACGCCAAGAACCTCATCCGGTATCACTGAAATACACGATGAGAGAGCAGGACTATATTCAGACTCAGGTGACTCACAAATAAAACTGTGAGCTATTTATTGGGACTTAAATACCTTAGCTATGTGTACATAACTTTCAGCTCTGCGTAATCCAGCTGAAGTCATAAAATCAACATGCTGAACTCTTTTTTGGTATCAGGACAGTTCTGCTTTTGATTGAATACTTCCATAATTAAAAAGAATAGCATCATCTTTATTTTCTCTGTGTAGTCAGCCTCGAGAAGTGTTTCATCTAGAATGCATTTCTTTCTTCTTCCTTTTCCTTCCCTTCGTTTCAGTATGATGATCCCTGGAAATGCTGCAGGTGTGGCCAAGCAGTTCCTCCGTTGTGTGTTCCATCAGCTGGCTCCCAATGGCATCTTCCCTCAGCTCTTCCAGAGCAATATTAAAGGTAATGTGTGGTATCTGAGTGCATTTCTGACCCTTTCAGTTACCTCCGTATGGACAGCCAGTGCAAAAATGTCTTTCAAATTTCAGATGGAAGCTTTTTACGGACCTTGGCCACGTCTCTTATGGACTTCAGTGAGCTGAGCTCCATTGCTGCTCTGAGCCAGCTGTTAGAGGTATGTTGACTACCAGGTCTGTTAATGGTGCTAGTTTTATTAGCATTATCAAGCATATTAGATAATTTCTCCTCATTCATTAAGAGTTCAAACTTGCGTCACCTAAAGCAATGCAAAGTTTTGTTTTGTCCTTCCTGGAAGCAGGATTAAACTGTCCTCACAGTTTTCCTTGTGGGTTTTGCTCTCACTGATAGGTTGGTGTGTCTTTTTTTTTTTTTCTTTTTCCTTAGACCACCTCCTGGATCTGTCCTACACATTGGTAGTGTGGGCCATCCCTTCCCCTAGCACAATTTTCGGTTTGCAGGAACATTTTTGCTTCTCCCTCTCCGCTGTATCTGATGGCATTTTCTTTAAATAGTCCAAAGATTTATTGCCTGCCTTTCACTGCCTGCCTTCTTGGCTTGTTTCTACTGTAACTTTTATCCTCCCGCTTGCACTAGTCACTTGCATGTATCCTGCTCTTCCAAGAGCATGGTGGTTGCTTCATACAAAGATACTGACATCACTTTAAAACTGCTTATATCTTTCCAGGCCTGATCCTAGTAGAAAAGCCAAAAAAGCATACATGGTCTGCTGAACATTAATGAACATATCTTGTTGAAAACTGTTCAAAGGAAAACATGGGCAATCCCCTGATGAATACTTTATGAGTTCAGCTTTTTTTTTTACTACTATTCCAGTCTAAGGAGGTTATGAGTTAGGACTCTACTTATAACATTTTTGGCTCGAAATATTTTGGTCAATACTTAAGGAACTGAAATAGACTTAACTGTCACAGACACAGTTCAAATTGCTGGCACAAAATTTTATCTGTAGCCTTATAGAAGAGGTAAGTAGTATTTTGTCTGAACAAATTAACCTCAGCATTTCAAATACTGTTTAAGGGCCCTTTTGTGCACATGTCCGTTTGTTTATAGTTCTTGTTTTGTTTCCCAGGGTTTAAACAACAAAAAGAATTTACCAGCAGGGGGTGCGATGCTACGCTGTTTGGAAAATATTGCTACCTTTATGGAAGCCTTGCCAATGGATTCACCCAGCAACCTCTGGACCACAATTAGTAATCAGTTTCAGACCTTCCTTACTAAACTCCCTTGTGTTTTGCCGCTTAAGGTATGATGTATGGACATCTGAAACGAGCTATACTGCCATTGGTCAGGATATACCAAACAGTGGGAAAGCTGTGAAAGAGAAATCAGAGCGGATTGTTATGAATATTTTCTAATGTTTTGACTAATGTTTCCAGAGGACTGGATTTATTGTATATCTGATCCATCCCTTTAATTATATTTTCCATGGGTAATGATAAAAACTCTGACCAGAGTACTCTTCACCTCTTTGTTGGCTTTTTTCATCTGTACTTTCTATGCCCTGTCTTTGTTGGATTAGAATACTGCATTTGAGAGAATCAGCATTTTGGCAATGAAAGTCCATCTTGTTTTAACTATTAAAAGAAAATAAAACTCCCGAGGAGAGCAACACCACCTAATTAATTTGCTAAAAGTACACAATAGTCAGACAGGCAGAGAGAACTGAGACTACTGGGAACTGAGCCTAGCCTGTTTGGCTGACCAGGTTGTAGTTCTGGCTGTAATCAGAATATAGTTGCAGAAACTGAATCTAGAAGAACTGGGCTCTGATTTCTGAGTCCTCCTCCTAATCTTATCTCCTAATGTGTGTATTTCCAGATGTCTTTTCAGTAAACACAGCAAAAACTTATTCTGAGTCTTTCCAGTAAACATGGGATTCTGATGCCCTTATTCTGATGCCTTTATTCTGACTTTATTTCCTATGGCTTGTATGAGCCCAGTGGAAATTTCTTCTGTGCAAAGCAGTGTTGCTCAGCCTGAGCTGAGGAATCCAAAATCTAACTTTGTGACTTATAACATTGTCTTTTAAATTGGCTGTCACCACCAAATTACATGAATAATAGTAAATTCCTTGGCACTACTATGCAATAGTCAGATCTTGAAACCTCTTTAGGCTTTGGTAAATTGAGGCACTATCCTGCAACACTTACTAAGCCAAACAGGCAATAGCCATTCCCTTTGCGTACTAGCCACCCCAATCTGTTGTATCTCATCTAATTGAAATAAATAAAGAGAAATACATTGAATCTTAATAGTTCCAGCTGCATGTCTGCCATTCACGGAACGTTTAGATGGAGTGTTTACCTTTTTTCCCTTTTATTCATGGGAGGCTTGCTCCTGAATTTTCCATCTCCTGTTCTTTCCTCTAGGGTCATAAATGACTCTTGGCTGTTCTAGATGTTTACAGCAGGGAAGAGGCAAGACAGCAGATAGACCTTGAAAAGTCCCATTCACTGCTGCCACCTGTGTGATTTACTCAGGGGAAAAGTCAATTATACCATAAGGAATGACTTTAGAGGGGCACCTGGAGCAGCTATTGCCAGGCGGCTTTGTGATGTTATGGGATACTCATTGCAGCCCTGTCTTGGGTTGTGAGGGAAAACTTCATAGCCCAGGGCAACCACAGAAATATAAAATGAGGTAGATGGTGTGTACATCCTGCTAACTCACTCTTTTTTGTCCGCTCTCTTTTTTTTTTCCTCCAAACCAGTTTTATTACAGTGAAAATATATTTCTAGGAAATTTTTGTCATAAAAGGTATAAAGTTGACTTTTCTAAACTAGCCCTTTAGTGAAATTTTCTGATCTCAAGGCCTATGCTGTAGTGTGTTACCACTGAAGGAGTATGATTGTGTATTCAGAAATAAGCGAGTTTTGGCAAAGTAAAGGTCAATCATCAGGGATCATTTTTTAGACGTCACCTATAACTTCTTCTTAGCTGCTACCACTAAAAGCAAGACATGTACAGAAAGGTACTAACTCTGGGTTTTTTCTTTTTTTCTTTTTTTCTTTTCTTTTCTTTCCTGCCTTGAAATATGTTCACAGTGTTCTTTAGATTCTAGTTTAAGAATCATGATTTGCTTGTTGAAGATATCTACCACTAGTGCCACCAGGGTAAGTTCCAAGAAGAGAAAACTGTTGCCTCAGATTTAGCCAGCCTGTGCCGTTCTATGAATGTGGTGTTATCCCCTAGCTAGGAAAGTATTCTATATAAGCATAAAATTGTGCAGTCCGACACCCTTTGGAGTATGAAAAGAGCTTACGAATCTAGGTTACAGTAAAGTGTGGGTGAGATTACGTTCCTGTGTGGGTGTGAATTTATATCTTCTTAAAGATTTGATAGTCTCTTTTTTCCCTTTTTTCTTCCTCCTCTTTTCTTTTGAAAAAATAATAAAAATAGTAATGAACTTCCTTAGAAGTTCTGCAGTACAATTCCACTGAGGTCAGTGAGGTTTTTCTGCATAAACACAATAGAATCTCTTATATCTTGTAAACACTGTGTCAGAGGGGAAACTATTTTCTGATGTTTTGCTTCTAATTTCTCATACGAGCATGAAGGCAAATGCTAGATAGAATAGCCATTGAGTGCAACAGTGTAAATCCCAGCAAGACAGCCTCTGAGATAAAAATAAAGCTGTTCCTTTCAGGCTTTCAGAGTCGAATGAATTTTGTTTTGCTGAGCGACAGGTTACTGATTTCTCTAAATCATGTCATTGCAGAGTCTTCTGGAGCCTTTTTCAAAGTTACTAAGCTTTGTAATTCAGAATGCTGTCTTCACTCTGGCCTACCTGGTGGAACTGTGTGGTTTGTGCTACCGAGCCTTCACTAAGGTAAAAATAAGACTATGTCTACTTCTAGGGATAATGGAAATAGGACAGACAAAGTCCTACTTCCCTCAAGTAATATGTTTGTAAGTTAAGATTAAATCAGTGTCAGGTTTCAGGTGTGTCAACAGTTTTAATGTAGTTTGGCTAATCAAGTGATTTTGATTCAGTGCCTTTTATTATTACTGAGTTTCACATTTACACTATAGACACAGATAAAGGGAACCTGCCGAAAACATTACTTAGAAAAGTATTTTGGTGTGTTTTCATGACCTGGAATTTTTTTTCTCTTGAAGAGATGATGCCTGGTATTCATGCGTGACTTGAAATGTCTATACAGTCATATCTTTCCTAGTGCACAAGTTTAGCCACATAACTTGTGCAGTAAAAGCTTAAATATTTCTGGTAATGCCTTTGAGAGCACAGCTGTTAGGGAGGGCAACAGATAGCTAAGTGAAGTGGAAGACTCCAAGTCAGGAGCTTCCCAGATTAGATCCTCTTTCATCCTGTATTAGGTATCTCACTTCAGTGTGCATGGCTGTAAGCTGCGTAGAAAAGAGAGTAAGTATGTGTGTACCTTTAAAAAATGTGTAAGATTTCTGGGTGAAAGCTGTGTGTACAAATAACACTCAGTTAACACTCAAGTTCATTTTGTAGCTATTGGTGAGAAGTTAAACAACAAAATCTACAAAAACCAATCAGACCTTTCACTCAGGCCCTGTATGCTCCATTATGTAGATTGTTAAGGTACTGAACAAGAATGTTGCTTCAACTGCTAAAGTGCACAGTTTTCCATCCTCAGTACATTGTCAAAACAGTAATTAATCATCAGGAAACATTCTCTCATAAGTAGCTACATGATTTTCTATATTGATAATGG
The DNA here is from genome assembly GCF_023638135.1 of Falco biarmicus. NCBI lineage: Eukaryota > Metazoa > Chordata > Aves > Falconiformes > Falconidae > Falco > Falco biarmicus. The sequence continues at coordinate 31,821,548 of NC_079294.1, forward strand.
ACAACTGGAACATGTGTTGCTTCAGTCTTGGTAAGACAAAGTATCGCTGGACAAACAGTGAAGAAGAAATGATAAAAGCAACGAAACTCTAGCACAAAAACTGCACCACAAGAAAATAAGTAAAACTTTTACTGGATGTAATAGTTTGAAGCATTAAATAGAAACTAACAGTATGTTTAATTACAGCAAGCAAATGCTACCAGATCTATAGTTAAGGCTTTGGGCAAGGCAAAGTGAGAAAAATAAAGTCCAACATGTTTTTTTTTCATTGAAACAAAAAATGTGCCATTTAAAACTGAAGCAAAAATACTCCTCTTGCATTCATGGTCTGATAAGACTATTTCACATATGCCTGCTAAAGCAAATTGTGAAATACAGAAATAAAACAGTTTTACTTCCCTCATGCTCTACAGTTTTGGTTATTTCAAAAAAAAATTTATTAAGCCCCTGGTATCATGCGTTTCTTGCTTGCTTCCTGGTTCAATGTTCTGTTAATATATTGCATACTTAATTGCACACAGGAAGCTTGGATTATAGTGCTTGGTAAAATCTCCTACTTGATTTAGTTTAATACAACCTGGTGACTCAGAAATGGAATCATTAGTGAATGGTCTGCAATTCATAGCCACAAAATGCTTAATTTAGTGGAACTCCACACTACATTATCTTTGTTATTTCTGAAAGCTTATAATGGTTTTGCATTAGAAATATCAAATTGATGACTGCTGTTAGGAAAGAATATCCATTGTGATGTCTGTGTTTCTCTACAGTGGAAATCACTGTAGCCAAGTAAGAGCGTTGTTTGTGATAGAATACCACATAGAAGTGAACTCCAGAAGGAAAATAATTTGTAACCATTGAAACTATTCAGATTTAATTACTTGTTTTGCAACTTTGAATGTGCTGGCTGGAACAAACCACCAGCTTTCAGCTAAGCAGTGGAGGATCCTTGTGTTTTCAAAGACCAAGCTACTCTGACATGCACTTTGTAGAGGTCATGCTGTACAACCACTCCAAATCTTATTTTATCTCCAAAGTTTTCCTAATATCCTGTGGCAGGAATATCTCAGTTTCTCTTGTCTTGGAGCCTGAAGACTCACATCAGTCTGATATTTCCTTGTCTGAGTTTCTGTTCCAGGTCAGTAATTTGATTTTTCTCAGCACCTTTAGAACTCTCAGTTGAGAGTAGCATCATCTCTTCTGTGGATTGTAGTAATCTTTACTTTCAAGTATCTTAAGGTCAGAAATGGACACTTTTTGGCTTTGCTGTCTCTTACAGCTTGAACCTAAACTTAACCTTTGACTAGCATTCTGTTGACCCTTATTAAGTAAATCAGAATGCCACTGCATTGGACATGACATGATTTTGCTATTTAATTTCTTTAAAGAATATTGAAGTGGCTGTTCTTCAGTATTTGTGATTTGCTACTACTCTACTGTAGTAGCAGCAGAGATAAAATAAAGAATTTTGCTTTATACTGGCTTACTTGCAGGATCACATACCACTGCATTGAAGAACCAAATATACTATTCTTATTACTAAATTACTTATTTAGTAGTTTCACGCTCTACACATAGACCTCTGGCAAGTCACAGTTTGGAGGTTGCAAGGCATTTTTTTATAGAGATGTAGACACTTGAGAGGGTTAATTTAGTTGAACAGAGGCTAAAGAGGTTGTATTCTTGACTCTTTGGTGCCAGGTTTACACATGTGACTCCCCTGGACTTCATTCTCATGGAACTAGTACCCATTCACAGTGTTGTGGCAGAGTATAAAGTTCTTAAATATGTATAAACACAGTTTATACATATTTATCACCAGCAGAATGACAAGAATAAGTAGACTTCAAGAGGAAGGGTACTCTGGGCTATTGACTTCAGTGCCATCACTCTTGATTTACAGTGCAGGAAGCAAGAGGTCAGATGGCAAAAAAACATTTTGCTTGATTTTGCTTCTCCCCTCTGCATTGCATGTACTTAAACATTAAGAGTTTAGATTGTGAGACAGGACACTTCTTTAACAAAGAGGGTAGCTCAGTGTTGTATTATCCTTAGAGCCAAGGAAAGCTGGGATTCATGAAGGTTATGTTTCCTTCCCCGTGTTCTGACGGAGCAATCCAGTATGGTCTAATTACGTCCTGTGTAGCATAGGTGTTAATCTGTAAAATAGCTGAATGCTTCTGAAAGAATTTTACCTCTCTTCTTTCCCAGTATGTGCAGGCTGCTGTAGTGAGTTACTAATAGGAACTTCTGTCCAGTGTTTTGCAGGATGTGGTTGTCAGCTGTCTGAGCATGGAACTGCATTATGTGTGTCTTAAGACTGTGAAAGCATACGACAGTTGGAAGGTGTCGCAGCACTCTCCAAACTATCAAGCTGCAACAAGGTCTTTTACCATCTCATACCAGCATACTCTTCATGCCAGTCCCTTTGCTGCCTTCTCCTCATCTCTCCTCACCCAGGGCACGTGTTCTCTCTTCTCTGCTTCTTCCTCCTCTCTCTTCCTTGGCTGCTCTCTCTCCATTGGCTGCCCCACCACTGAACAGAACCAGCCACAGCTGGTTATCTACACAGCCCTTATCTACATCAGCCAACCCACCACCCCTGAAGCCAGCTGTATATTATCAATGATAATTAACCCACCTTCATTCCTCTACAATTCCCCCCTTTATCTTTTTTTCTTTTTTTTTTTCTCTTTCTCCTTTTTAACAATTCATACCTCATGTTTTTACCAATCATCACAAACTTTTTACAAATAAACTTTTCTTACAGTCTGGATAACTTGTCCTTGAACTCTTTTTTTCTTCTTAACATTTCATGCCTTATGTATTTAACAGTCATCACAACTTTTTCACAAAAACTTTTCATACAGTCCAGACAATTTGTCCCTGAACTTATACACATATCCCTTCTTCAATTTTATATTGAGCTTTTCAGCTTCTGCAAGGTGATCGCCTCTCTTCTCATCTGCTTTCTTGAAATCTGGGATTTTGTTTTCTTCAGAGTGGAGTTCTGATGAACTTATAGTACCTCATCCTTTCACCTCTTGGGTCACACTGGACAGTAACCTGAATGAGCTTTCAACAGCAGCAGATCTAGAATACAGCACTAATACATTACTCAGTGTTCCAACAAGATTCTCAACATCCTTGTGGTCGCTCATTTCTTCTACGACTGGAGACACCTTCAATGAGCACATAAACACTGGCAAGAATACCACCAGGCCGAGCAGCAGCAGCAATGGCAGGAGCCGCTTGTGGCACCGCGCCGCTCCCACACCTTCCCCCAGCACAGCCATCACCACTGTCTGGCCAGACCTGCTCTGGACCTGCTGCTGCTGCAGGCTGCTGCCACGTCTGGCCGTGTACTTCACCGTTATCACCCGTTACCCTCAGTCTCTTTAACTCCACGGCAGTCAGGCTTCCTTCTCTTTGATCCCAACGGCTCACCTCTACCGGTATCTGATCTGGATCCCCAGGCTCTTCCCGCCTATCACAACATGATCTGGATCGCAGGCTATCCCTGCCTGTCTCTGCTACATTGGGCACCGCCGTCACTGTTCAAAACTTCAGATGTCCCCCAGCACAGCCATCACTGCTGTCGCTGCTCATTACACTCAGTCTCATAATCTGAAGGGCCTCACACGGGTCAACAATTGTCACAGCACTCTCCAAACTATCAAGCTGCAACAAGGACTTTTGCCATCTCATACCAACATACTCTTCATGCCAGTCCCTCTGCTGCCTTCTCACCCAGGGTGCATGTTCTCTCTGCTTCTTCCTCGGCTGCTCTCTCTCCATTGGCTGCCCCACCACTGAACAGAACCAGCCACAGCTGCCCCTTATCTACATCAGCCAACCCACCGCCCCTGAAGCCAGCCCACAGCTGTATGTTGTCAATGATAACTGACCCACCTTCATTCCTCTACAGGAAGGTTCACTCTTGTGGGTGAATTCTAGCCAAGTAATCAGGGTCTGTTTGCACCTTGACTATTGTGCTCTGTTCTGGTTCCACATTCCCAGTCAGAATATAGTAGAATTGGAGACAGTTCAGATAATGGTAACAAGAATGATCAAATAGTGGGATGAGTTCCACATACAGAGCAACTAAGTTAGGGCTCTTCAGTCTGAAACAACTGATGGGAATGTGAGAGAGGTCACAAGTGACCCAGGCAGGGATGGGTAATTTCTTGCCTTTCCAGAACAAGAACATAGCGAGACTGTAGGAACCAGTGGCAAAGCAAGTAAAGGGGAGTGGTTCTTCAACAGTGTGTGAGTCCTTGCCAAGTACTATGGGTACTGAAAGTTGACATGCATCCAGGATGTCAATGGACACATACATGGAAAAGAAATCCACTGAGAGATATGAATTACACAGAAACCATTCTGAGCTCAGAAGTTGCCTGAGCTGAAAATGGTGGCTAGGAGAGCAGTAGTGGAGTTATACATGCTTGCCTTGTTTTTATTCTTCCTTTTGCATCTGGCCTTGTTGGAGATAAGTTACTGAGGACATTTGTTCTGGTCTGACCTCTCCTGGATATTCTTATATTGTGTTATTCTTACCAGAGCACCACTCACACATGTGGGATGTGTGACTTTTGAGCACTTCTACCCTCAGATAATGGTTTCATAATACAGCTGAACTGGTCCAATGTTTGCTGCTCCCATAAGGGAATGATTTATTTATTGTTTTAAGTTTAATTTTGAAGTGTTAGCTTCCTGTGAGTTTAGCTGTCTAGACTGCAGCAATGTAGTCACACAAGGACCGCTGCAGTTTGGAGCTGATTCCATCAGCTAAATGTGTTATCTGTCCTTACATTCCATGTAATTGAAGATCAAACTAGGAGCTTGAAGTAAGTTCTCTTGATTCACAGGCTGTCATCATAACATCCGTGAAAGACATACCATTCTGTTGTTTTGGCACCTTTTCCCAAATCAGGGGCTGATATTTAAAATCTGTTTTCATTAAAAGGTATGTGGGTGTTGTGGGAGACACAGTGTTGCTGTAAGCTTTGTTCGGCAGTATGCTGGGCAGATACAACGTGGTGACCTTAGCTTTCTGAGGAGGAATGCTGGTGACTGGCTTCTTGGACTGCTGCAACCAAAGCTTACTCTCACTTCCAGCTATTCATCGCCTCCAACTCATTCCTTTGTAGCTGCACTTGCTACTGTGTTCAGCTGGATGTGGCCTTCAAACTGACCCTCACTAACTAAACCTCCCAAGACTTCTCTGAGGAAGAGGCAAACTTTATTATCCCATTTTATAGATGTCATAGAGGAACAGAGGCCCTGGCTGAGTGAAATGTTCCACACATTTAAGTTAAGTGAGCAGTCAAGTGCCTGAGATTTACAAGATGGACGATACTAGGCTTTAAATCTTAAGCACACTTTGGATATGCTATCTTATTTAGACAACATTATTTCATCTCTAATGGTCATTTGAAAGTGTACGTCTTCCTGCTGATCAAAATTCTTGACTTTTTGTTCCACATTTTTATCTTATCATCCAAAGTCAGAGAATGTCAAAGTAAGATGTGTAACAGGCTCGTCTTATCTCTGGTACCTCCTTGCTGTCTCAGCTCTACAGCTCTATTCTTAGGCTTCTGTGTTCTAATCTCCATTGGCTGGTTTTCCCCTGTGTTTTAAAATGTTTCTGTTGTAGCAGCTGTAGCCAAGATGGTTTTTATTGTGTGAGTGGAAAAGTACTGCTACTTTAATAATACTTGCACAAGCTGTCTTAGTGCAAGCACCCTTATTTTAAGGGGAGTGACAACAGAAAAAAAAGTATGGTAAAATGTAGACCTGTTCTGACAGGTTTAATGAAAGAATAATGCTGAATACTATTGCCAGTTTTGTTCTCCTGTGTCAATCCTTAACTGCTTTCCCCTTTTCCCTTTATATGGAACTACGTAGTGAAAACTACACTGCACGCCTAAACTTTATAACTCTTTTATAACATCTGTCTATATTTCACAGGCATAATATTGAAATATTGGATATAGTGCCTGATACAAAGTCAAAAGAGAATCACCCTCATTAATGTCTGTTCAATCAAGTCTGTAGGATTACATAAATGACGAATGATGTCTACTTTTTTCAAGACAGGAGAAACCAGTACACTGTTGTAACTTTTTTATTCTCAAACTTAGATAAAAAGTATCTTTATGGTTTACTAGTGGGTGTCAGTGAATTTCAGGACATTCATAATTCTCTGTTTTCCTGTTATAGGAAAGGGACAAATTCTACTTGACGCGCAGTGTCATATTGGAGTTACTGCAGGCACTCAAGTTAAAGTCACCCTTACCAGACATGAATCTGCTGCTGTTGGTGCAGGTACAGGAGACTCTTATGTAATTCTCATACCGATCCTGTCTCAGCCCAAATTCAGGGTGGGGTGGGGATGGGGGGTGGAGGCGAATCCAACATGGTTGCAGAAAGTACCAGCAATGTCAGGGGAAGCAAGAATTTTTTGAATCAAAATCCAGTTACACTTGTAACCATAGGTGCATACCTTTAGACTCCCATACTAAAATTTATGAAACTAAACTGGGAATCCACATTTCCCAAGGTGATAATGACCTGTGCATCATTGCTGATGTATTGAGGATCATAGAATATATCCTGAGTTGGAAGGGACCCATAAGTATCGAGTCCATTGAGCTTCATACCATGTCCCAGGCTGCCCCAGGTGCTTGTCTTCATATCATAGCTCCGAAACCGGTGAGCAGTTTGTGTGGGAAGGAGGTGCTAGCTGATCATGGGCCAGAACTCAGTTTCTGTCTATTTAGGCAGGCAGTAAGCTGTCACCAGTCCCTGGAGACCATTCTCTCTAAACATGGAATTTTCCAGCAAAGAATACATAGACAGTATTTCTGTTCCTTTCATTCTGTGAATTGCTGAGGTAGGAGTTAAGCTAGCTTTTTCATAGGAGAATCTGAGTAAGATACAAACTTGTGAAAAATCTTTCTGCCTCCAACATGCCAAGTGTGGCACTGTCTGGCACTGTTTCAAGCCTGTCCTTGAAAAACAGTTTACTGAAGTCCATCAGTTTTAATTGCAGGTAGCGGGCTTTCATTGTTTACAATGATCTAACCATTACATATGTTTAGTAACTATAAATGACAGGGGACCAGCACAACAGCACTCCATAAGGTTCAAGCAAGATGTTCGTTATGTAGACCATTCATAATGCTCCCAGCATCACAGCTCCATTCACTCTTTCCCCTCTCATTATGGTGTCAAAGTGTCAAAGGTTCATATAGCTTACTATGGGCTCGCTTTCTTTTGAGCACTGGTACATTACTCATAGTAAATAAGTGGTTGCCAGTTGACAGAGAAATAATACTGACAGGTGAAATTATATAGCAGTTAGGATAACTCTGAAAACAATTACAATGCCATCAGTGTTAGGGGAAGAAGTTGGCGTGGGGAAGAATAACACTTCAGGGTCTTTATTTTGATAATAAAAAAAATTTAGTCTAAAAAGCTGAAATTAGCATTCTTTTTAAAATTTTTTTTTTTAAAGCCCAGAATACTTCTTTTTTTGGTTGCAGTCAAGACCATCGACAAAAACCACCAGCCTCTTTTCTGGCTTACAGCTGGTGATGCAGATTGATACCATGTGCATCACTGTTTGTTGAATTGAACTGAATTTTATTTTTATTACAAAATCAATTTTTCTGCCTAGCTCCATTGTATAGCTTAGTCCCATGGCTGCCCCAAAGGGTGACAGTCCCACAGTCTAGTCAATCCTGAACTCTTCATTTGAGAATGCGAACATGCCAGATGAGTTTTGGCAGTGGGATTTAGCTGGTAAACACTTGTCCTTCACATTGAGCCAATTGCCTGATAGACACAGTAAGCAAAATTCTCTCTTACATCATCTCATAAAGATAAAATGATAATTGCTTGGTTTTCCTCCTAGCATTGTTCCCATACGCTGTATTCACTTTGGGATGTATTCATACCTTAACAGCACCTAATGTGGATATAAATGTCTTTTATGATGTCTCTCTTTCAGAGGCTGATGAAGTGATTCATATTTCCTGCTATCCAAAGCAGCCAGCTTCTGTTTTTATGCAGTCAATGGTAAAGAATAGGGGTTGTATTCAGACCATCTGCTATCGATGCCTACTGGAGGCATGATGACTACTTCTCCCATTGATTGTGTAAATTGGCAGCCCTTGGTAGTATGTGGTCTGAATCATTCAACAGCCTCTTGAATTTAAATACTGCAATAACCATTAAGCCCATCTTAAGCAGCATTGTAATTTAAGAAACCTAGTAGTAAAAAACCCCATATCTTTCTGCTTATTTTTATTTTCTTTGCTGTCATTAATAGAATGAAGGGATTGGTTCACCTCTTTACCACACAAAGCTACTACAATATTGATTCAGATTGCATGGTTTTGAATCCATGAAGCTATAGCACGGTTAATACAGCACTAAACGGAAATGGTTTTAATTTCCAGGACAGTCATGTCTCCACGGACATGTTAGCCTGTATACAAGATTCTATACAGACAGTGCACACAGAACACAGTCAAAATGTTCGAGATAATAAAGGAGCTAGGAGCCCTTTAATTTAATGATAGATCAGTCGTAGGCTGGCTAACAAAGGAATTCCTAGGAATGTACATTTGACACCCGCATGCATCCAGATTACATAGTGCCGTCAGTGTCACTGGTGACATCAGTGCTAAGATGAGACTTAACTTTATCGCACTTTACAAAGAATGAGAATTTTAACCAGATCACCCCCATTATTGCACAGATGTCCTGAATGATAAAGGGTACGGAAAGGCTGTCTCCTTGATTTGTCCTAGCACATGAAAGCCATCAAGTACGTGCTGCTGTTCCATGGGTTTCCATAGGAACTGCTGCTTCACCCAGCATTTTGTTTCCCAGGATTTTTCTCCTGCTCACATTTCACCAGCACACATCTTCAGGATTTCCATTACTTAAAATTATATTAGTGTCTCATTAAGATTTGCTTGTTCAGCTAGGCTCTAAGGTTCAGTATATCTGATCTGTTTTGTTTAGATGGCTCCTTTTTTAGGCCAGATCTTCAGCTAATGTAAATCAGTGTATGTCTAGTGGTTCCACTTGTGTTTCTGTGAAGATCTGATCTACTAATTACTGAATGGAAGGATTTAAAGTTACATATAATACATTTATAAGAATATATATTTTAATGTGGTGGTTTGACCTTGGCTGGGTGCCAGGTGCCCACCAAGCCGCTCTATCACTCCTCTTCTTAGCAGAGCATAGAGGGGAGAGAATAAGATGGAAAAAACCCCTCATAGATCAAGGTGGAGGCAGTTTAATAAAGCAATGACAAAGCTGCACACGGAAGCAAGGAAAACAAAAGTTATTCTTTACTTCCCATCAGCAGATGATGTTCAGCCACTTCCCAGGAAGCAGGGCTTCAGTATGCATAATGGTTGCTCTGGAAAACAACTGTTGTAAATAATGGATGTCCTCCCTTCCTTCTCCTTTCTCTTAGCTTTTACAGCTGGTCAGACGTCATATGGTGTGGACTATCCCACTGGTCCCTTTGGGTCAGCTGTCCTGGCTGTGTCCTCTCCTAAGATCTTGCCCACCCCCAGCCTACTGGTGGGGGTTGGAGGGGAAGGTGGGGGAGATGGCCTTGATGCTGTGCGAGCACTGCTCAGCAGTGGCCAAAACTCTGGTGTGTTATCACCACCCTTCTAGCTACCAGTACAAGCACGGCACTGTGGGGGCTGCTGTGGAGAAAATTAGCTCCATGGTGGCCAGATCTGATAGATTTTAAAAATCTGGTTATGAATGGAGGTGTAATACAGATGATTATGGTATATAGGTAATTCACTACTGTCAGCAGACACTCCCATTTAGAAATGATTTTGCAGCTGTATCTTAACAGACAATGCTAATAAAAAGCATGGCAATTATTTGCCCTGTTTTTCGTCTTATTGCAGGATGGGGGTATTTTTCTTTCCTTTCTTCTTTACATATGGCATTAAATCTCTTGCCAGTGATGTCTTAATATATTATAGTATTTGTAGAGGGAGACAACATAAGTGACAGTGAATTGGACTGGAAATGTAAGAAATTTTTCATTTTGAGTTTGGTTTCCCCATCCTCTTTTGACTGCATTGCAACTTTTGGAAGGGTCCTTGGAACTGGCGGTCTGATAATGAGAAAGATAAACTAAACAAGGCCTAATTTTTTGTTAGACATGGATTAGACTTTGTCAGATTGGGTTATATAACAGATATTAATTTTAAACTCCTCTGTGCCGATGTAGAAAGCTTATGGAAGGCCAGTAGAGCTTGCTTGAACTGCGGCTTCTTATTATTACTCTTAAGAGAAAATGTTGCCTGAAATAAATTACGTTTGTCTTTGGCAAGGTTTTTTGGTTGACTTATATGTTGAGTGCTGTACAATGTTTGTAGCAGTGCACTGAACTCACTGTTGGATGCTATATATACACTGAGCCAGATATTTCAGGGTATTATGGTCCTTTTTTGCATCTGATGTCGTACAAGGGAACCCTAAACTACACACAAATGGTTGAGTGAGAAATCCTTCATACAGGAAAACAACATATCTGTTGTCCAGCAGACCCAGTGTCAACATTGCTCTTTCTGAGATAGGGTGCAGTAGTAGAAAATCTGTCATCTATTTGCCTAAGTCCATTGATGGCCTTTCTTTTAAAAGAGAAGTGGAGTCATGGCTGCTGTGTGAAGTAAGACTGAACTGCCTTTACTGGATTGATACAGCCCATAACCCAGGCACCAGGCCTTCTCAACTGAAATATGAGTTAGATTACTGTTTTCTTTCCATTTGACTTATTCTGGTGTAAAATAAATTCTAACCAGAAGAAGAATCAACTGAAGCCAGGCCTGTTTTTGAGGATACTTGATTAGATTACTAATCTAAACTCAGGTATGTCTTTCTGGTATTTATCCCAGAGAACAGACACTCTTCATCAAAACATAGGTTAAGTAGTCTTGGTAGACAGTCTGAGTTCAGATTAAGTCTGTCATTGGAAGGTAAAGTGTGTGGAAGTGTGAGAGTAAATTCTAGGTCTGTAAAGAATATTTGGAAATATTTTCAAGAGCGGTCAGTCATTGAGAGTACTGCTAACACACATTCATCAGACAACTGTAAAATATATTGTGTAGTCAGTATCTGTCTCAATTTGTGAAGGTACCATGATGTTAATTTTCAAGAAAGAAGATTAAGGCTCAGATGTTAGTCTAACTTCTTTTCTCTCTGCTGTTTCTTGGAATGTTGCATTGCATCACTATGGACAGAAATTTCTCAAGTGCAAATACAGTATTAGGACAACAAGTTTAGGAACAAGCAAATCATTTCCAAGATGTCCAATGCGTGAATGAAGCTTATGATAATCAAATAACAGTATTAGCAGGTCTAACATATGAATGATATATACATCAGAGATTTTGGGTCAAGGGATCTGGAGATAAGAAAAAAAAAAGGCAAGGAAAGTAAAAGCATAAGAAAACCAATTAGAAAGATTCTACTGTAACAGGATGATACTGACCTCTCAGAAACAGCTTCCATTTTTGTAGCCTTGTGGTCTGTGTTATGCAGAAGTTATACCACACTATACCAGGATGTTCTCAACTTCAATATTGTTCATATAATTCATCATTGTAGAACTTCAGTGACAGTATTGTAATGTCACAGTGAAGAATGGCGTGCTGCCTTGCCATCCACTGTCATGATTTACTCTGTAATGAAAGAGTAACATTTGATATATGCAAGGAATAGCAAAGATGTATATTTTTACTCATAAAGAAAGGCTGATTTATTATATAATATTCTTCAAATTGCTTCTGCACAGCATATATGTGTTAATTAAGGACATTAAAGTCATATGTTTTTTCATTAAAATTAGCTCATTTATAATGGTGTGTTAAGTAGGTTGTTTATAAAGAAAGAGAGCTCTAAAGGCAAATTACCATGAATAAAAGCAAGAAGAGATCTGAAGTGATTTTAATAAAGTCATGAATAAACTATTAATGTCTTCAGGTTCTTCCAAAAATAATGAAAAAATAACTTTTCTTTAATTTCTTCTTAGTTTGTTTGTGCAGATGCTGGAACAAAACTAGCTGAGTCTACAATCTTGCATAAACAGATGATTGCCTCTATGCCTGGTGTAAGTACTGAGTGAATCAAACTCCATCTCTTAGTTTTGGTTTTTAAAAAATGTATCTTATTCAGCTTGTTTTCCTTCATTGTAATGTTCTTTTCATTTTTTTTCTGGTTGTCAAGGTGTATTGCAGGCAGAGGTTGAGATTCTTCTTCCTTTTTATTAATGCTGGAAAAGTTCTGAATTTGATATATCTTCCCTTTCTTTCACTGATCATCTTTAGTTGGAGCCTGTACTCAAGAAGACAGCATGTGAGGAACAGACCAGCTGAATGCCTCAAAAAGTGGTAACAGGGAGGAAAGCTACAAGCTATTGGCTCCATTCTGACAAAAGATTGTCCAGTTAATGAAGGGAGTTAACAGTATTTTTCTGGACATTCATTATATCCTGCTGATGAGTGTAGCTAAATTACCAGTACTCATAATTGCCCAGGTGCTGGATATGCACCTGGTGAATATGTGAGGAAGTAGCACAGCTGGAGGTCTTGTTCCATGACACGTGTGACTGAGTACCCAAACAGATGAGGGTTAGTTCAGGTCTGCTCCACAAGCTGAGGAAGGCTCGTTTCCCTTTATTTGTGCGTCTGTCAGCTTTAGGGATGACCTTATAGGATCTTTCCCATATATCTTCTGAATTTTGTGATTTTTTTTAAAAGCAAATCTTCAATAATACCTTCCCTCCCAACAGAATATTTTAGTTTATACTTGCTTTAGATAGAGTAACTTTGGTGTTACAAGGTATGATAGGAAAGTGGTCATTTCAGAAGAAATCGTAGAGAATCAGGCTGCGTGCTGCTTGAATGAATCGTAACAGATGGCTGGAGAGAAGTCTTCTGCAACTGAGTATTATTTTCAGAGGTCTGAGTATAGTATCTTGTATAATTCTGTTATTCAATATTTTAGAACCCATGTGGAATCCGTAGTTCCACATAAACTGGATGGAGGATATGCTGACGGGGCTGCCAGTGACCTTGTTTTACTGGTTGTTATGCTGTCAAGGCAACTGACAGGCATTTGAAATAGCATTTGAAAAGCCAGAAGGTGGCATAGTTCGACACCGTGTAGATTGATATTAATACACAAAAATGGGAAGCACCCAGGTCAGTTGCTCAAAGTAGAATGGTAACAGTTTTTCAAACTTCAGACACTAAAACTCAATTATGGCTTAATAATTTTGTGATCACAACTAAATCTGGTTCATTTGTATACTCAGATAGTGTAATTGGCTTCCGTGCTTCAAAGTGTAGGTAATGAAACAGAGGTCAAAGAGTGGTTTTCCCCTGTAAACTTCATTGTAATGACTTGCCCTGAGCCTGTGGCTTCGGATACAGTAGTTTTTGGCAGCTTCAAAAAGATATCTAATTTGATAATTCCATCACTTAGTCTCAAAAGCTAAGCATTGCTTTTACTTGGCCCCTAAGAATGAAGCATTCATAGTTCTTGAATTCAGCTAGCATTATCTTCACCTCAGACTATTAACATGTAAACAGAAGTTTATATGATACCTAGTGGGTCAGTTGTATCACCTTTTAGAAGTTTCTCTCCGGGTTTCTTTGGTCTGGTCAAAGCCTTTATTTAATCTGACAGCTTTGTTCAGTTGACTGCTTTGCACACCTTGGGCGCATGTACTAGCTGAAGGCCAGATTCTCATTTCTCACTGTGTTTTAGGAAAAGGATTATGAATATTTGTACTGTGGGAGTACAAGCACCACATTAAATCCTTTTGTTTTCCCTTTGAGGTTGTTCTTGCTCTGGCACAGATCACTTCTCAATGTGTACACCTTTTTGATCAATCTGGAGCAGTTCATGAAGGATTTTATTTATCCCTTGTAGTCCTTGCCTCCCCTTTTCAAAATTGAAGCTAGCATAGGTGCTATTAGAGTCATGTATTTTGAATGATTTTGCTTCAGGAAAAAAGAAGTAACTCTTAAATTTCAGTGGTTTTCATTTTACTGATGTTTATACATAAAATACCTGAGGCCAGTCATTTAAACTGTTTTTCCCTCATTGTTAATGTGAACATAAGGGCATCTGTGCCTGTGACTGAATTTTTGTTCACTGGGATTGTAGCTGATTGGTCCCACTTGCAGTAGTGCTCAGCTGCTTGAAGAACTGAGTTAAACTCTTTTTGACTTTTTAAGACTGATTCTGGACCACTGTAAAGTTCAGGATAATCTGACAAGGATGTTCTTGAAAGTTTCATCAGTTAATCTTTTTTTGCTGTCACAGATAAGAGTATTTTATGATGCACGAAGAAGCTGCAGTGACTGGGCTATCTTTTTATACTATCATCAGATAAGAGGGCATATTACAGTGAGAAGAAAACCCTCAAAGAGTACCACCTATTCCTATTTAATCTAATTAAAAAGTGAAATAGAGAATTTGAGGCAGACAATCTGTGTTCTGGTGAACAAGAAACAAAGACAAAAACATGAATATTCCAAACCTGGTACTTAAACTTATTTTTTTTATGTTCTAGTGTGGAACAGCAGCAATGGAATGCATGAGGCAATATGTTGGGGAAGTGCTGGATTTCATTGCAGATATGCATACCTTAACCAAATTAAAGGTTGGTTCTGGACCTACATTGATCTAAAACACATGTACTTTTTAAACAAAAATATGTTTTCTCTAATGAACCTGCCTGGAAAAAATGGTTGGAAGTCTTTGAGGATGACTGAAGGTTTTATTTCTTTCTTTTTTAAAAAAATGTTAGTACTGTTATAGATTAGACATTTCTGGGGAATCACTAAAAAGTAGCTTATGCAGTGTTGGAATGGGGGCTTATTCAGATATAGTAAGCACACAATAAAAACGCAGGCTTGTTGTTTCCTGAAATGTTGGTGATAAGCTAATGTCATACCAAAATCGCTGTGAGAAGTAGTTGCATTTAATATAATCCATGGAAACATAAAAGTCCTTGCCTGTACAACTAGTTGCACTCTTCTGGAGGAATTCCATGTCTCTTATATACACAGACACTTAAGTTAGTTGTAAGTTCAGAGGTTATTAAAATGCAGTAATTGACCTAAAAAAAAAAGAAAAAGGTGTGTGTGTGTCCTTTTTCCTATGGATGCTGCGGAGTTCATTGTCAGGTTATATTATGTTGAGGTGGGGAAAACTGAGTACTTCTTACTTCTGTAGTCCAAACTGTTTTTTGGTTTCTGTTCATTACTTTGAGCCAAATTGTAAGAGGAGCAATAGGAAAATATTTCTGTCAACATAAAATATTATATTTAGGAATGAATTTCATGAAAATGTCCTGGTAATAATTACCTGATCAAAACCTGGAATTTCTGTGTCATAGGGGAAGCCAGTATCTATTAAATTTCCTGCAAAATGGAAATTCTTTATGATGTTTTAAAAAAGAACTAGGCTAATTAACATTGCTGCTATATAATAGGAAATAATAGAAGTCTAACTGTTTCAATTGCTAGCAAAGTAGTATCTATTGTTAATAGCTTAGATAAATAATTAATGTAATATTTCAACTAATATACCAGTAGTAGTCATAATGTTGTGGAGGGGGCAGTATTTGTTCTATTTAGTGTAACGCTATCCCATTAGGTAGTTTTATTGTACCATCTGAAGCTGAGTACTAAGTGAGCACTGAGCTGGAGGTGAAAGTTTGGTGGTTAAAATCCTCCTTTTTGTAGAGGGAAAACACCTGTCTTACAGTGGAACCATGTGCCACTGCCAGGTGAAGTTAGAGCGTATCCTTTTGGGTTACACACCGGTACTCTGCACAAGGGTGGATTTCCTTCAGCGCGTAAAATGGAGGCAGAGGTGTGACTAGGCCTTGATGATTCTAACTTCTGCAAAGCTGGCAAGACAAATGAATGCTGTGGGAGTGCAGCAGAGGGACTGTTACAGATACGGAGGAGAGTCTGTGCTGTCAAAGATGCAGCCAGTTGTGAAGTCTAGCAGTAGAGTTTTAACCCTTGTACACCAGCAACTCATGATCCAAGGGGAGTTCGTCAACTGAAAGAGGTCATTTCATCACTGGGCACAGTCAAGTAGCTGGCAAGCTGCTTTTATGTGATCTAAAGCTCAGTTGACAGGTACAGAAAAACAGTGCTGTCCTGTTCTGGCTAGTATGAATCATATTGCCATTACTTACATGCCTGGTCTTTGGTGTATGTGGTCTAGGGAAGTTCTCTGACCAAGGTCTTGCATTTGTTTCTAAGCTCAAGAGTCACTGTGCTTTTATAACATGGGGTGCATCAGCTATTAAAGGTTTTTGATGGTCTGTTTTCCTGATAAATCAGTGTAGTGTTTCCCTGAAAGGGCCCCTCTACTACTTCACTAGTTCTCAGCTGAAAGTTACTGGAAATGCACTGCAGTGTTTCATGCCACAGGTTCACACAAGCATTGTGGCAGGCAAGACAGAATCAATGATAACCTCTAATTATGAATTTCAATACTGGAGTTTATTTATGGAGCAATGAAATGAGTACTTTTACCCTACTAGTTTCTCACACAGTGACTTTCTCACTGTCCCCCTGCTCCTTCCACCCCACTTCATGCTCCAGAGGGGATACTTTACTGTAAGTTAATAATACTACAGAGGAAGAAGAATTCCCAACTAAACTGAAACTCATCTCTTGACACTTGCAGTAACCTTGTTTTACTGGACAGAATATCCCCTTTATTAAGTTCTTACCATGTTGGCCATATGCCCTGAATCCCATTGAGTTTAAGAAAACCCCAAAACTTTATTAAGGGAAGAAGCCTTTTTTTGCTGGAGTAGAAATTTACTTCAGAGCGCAGACTAATAAATCATTTCAGATGAAATGGATTGCCTTCACACTCTATTCTTTAGAGTTATTCACCTGTTTCTTTTACAGTTCAGAATAGGTAGGCAAATGAATCATAAATGAGGGAGAGAGACATCTGGTTTGCCAGTTCCACAAGAAAACATGAACTTATCTTAAACCAGGAGTGGGGAATATTTATTTATAAATACTTGCAGGTCTCTTTTCTCCTGTGTAAAATGTTTCTGTAGAAAGCTGTCTGCCATTTGCGCTATTTCTTTCTGCCCCATTTCTCCCTTGAACTGTAATCTGGTTTTCAGAAGTGCTCTTACAATGCTGAAGTCTGATAAGATGATAATTTCTTAAGCTCAGTAGGACTATTTATTTTTTTAAAATGTTATACATGGATATAAGTAGGACATGAACTAAAAATTTACCCAGTTCTTCGCCTTTATATTTTGAAATTAGGCAAGAAGCTTCCCAAATGCGTAGTCTGGCCATTTAAAACTAAATCAGAACCAAATGGTCTACAATGTCATGTTGGTTTGATTTAGCCGTGTAATACAGTAATCTGAGAACAAGATAAACATAACAGGGGAGTCAAATACAACACTAATTTTATGTACTGTAAAGAATAAGCTTTGGCTGTCTTTGGGAAATGAAAAGGCAGATCTTACTTAACCAGATCAGATAAACTTGTTCTGTAGTTCCAACATAGTTGGGAAAATATTTGTAAGCCTTTCTAAGTTTACAACAGTCAGAACTTTAAAGAAATCATCAACATCTAGATTGACATTCTTGTAAGCTCATTTAATATATTTACTTATGTTACTTATGTTTTATTGATGAAGGTGTTTCTCAGAAGTGAGTCCCAAGAATATAGAGTTGTACAGTTTCTTACTACAAGTATGTATTATTGACTGCATCTGGACTACCAAACTAACGCAAAGTATACTATATAATTTATATGACCAGTAACAATCCCAACAGCAAAAGTGTAATCTTTTTTTTTAAATTTTGAAATTTCTACTTTCTGTAGAAATTCAGTAAACAGAAATAGTTAGTTGTTTATTCATTTCCAATATCTCATTTTGCATGTCTGAGAATAGTTTATTTGAAAGAGGTTAATTAATTTGTCCTGCATATCAGCAACTACTGCATTATAAAAAAGATATAAATGTTAATTCTCAAGGTAATCACATTCCAGTTTATTATCTTTTTTCCTTTGGGACAACATTTTAATTGTTAAAACTCAGCAACATTTTACTTAGAAAATTCCATTTTTGAATTTTCCATTCAAATTTTTGAAGAAGTATAATGTATCTGCCTGCATGCCTGTCTATCCTTTTTATCTGGCTCTATTAGATATTCATGATGGTACTGGTTTTTATTTTCCTCTTGAAAGAGACTTCAGGTAGGTAATTTCTGAGAGTGTAAGTTGCTGGGGTCAGATACTTATCTGTTACAAAATATTATTTGTCTTGTTATAATAATTTAGTAACTGATGACCTGGATTTTCTTGTGCAAAGCATATGGCTGTCCTTTAAGCAAGGAAAAACACTCGGCATGTGTTTTGTTAGTCTAGTAACAAAAGTAATGCAAAATTAGCTTAATTAGAAATACAGAAGTGTCTTAAGAAGCACCAATGAAACATTCCTTAGAGCTGACAAAGCAGGATGATAAATTATCTTTCCAGGCATAAATATTTGCGTGTTTCTTGATAAAAGGTTTAGCTCTTCTATTTCCAGGGCTTAAAGGCATTTGTAGCAGTTGAATAGTGCAACATAGTCACGCTGCCAATGAATGAGTGACAGCTTATTTCTGTACATGTAAATGGAATATTGCACAGGGAAGGCATTTCCTGCCCATATGCTGTCTTGTTAAGATGTTAGATTCTTTCATCTTCACTTAAGCTGTCTGGATGTGCAATTGTTAGTTTGTATTCATCAGCTGTTGAGTTGGCTGATACAAAAGGTGCCTATACATTCTACACAACTCATGTTTTGTGGGAGCTCTTGAAAACGTGGCTCTCCATGGAAAGATCTACATCATAAAGCTGTTACTAATATAGGAACTGGAGAATTTTTAAAAATCTATTTCTGATTTTTGTTCTGTAGTTTTGTAGACACAGTTAGAGAAGAGAATTTCTTCTTCAGTTTCCTTCCTGAGAAAGGAATTGAAGGGAAATGAAATACAATATACTGTTGCTTGCAAGAACTTGTTCCAGTGAAGTACTCTTTTCAGGTAGGAAATCAGATCTTTACCTTGCAGAGTCACATGAAGACTTGTTCTCAGCCACTGCATGAAGACACGTTTGGTGGACATCTGAAAGTTGGTTTAGCTCAGATTGCTGCTATGGAAATCACACGGGGAAACCACAGAGACAACAAAGCTGTGATCCGATACTTGCCTTGGCTTTACCATCCTCCTTCTGCAATGCAACAAGGGTAAGAATACTTTTCCACCAAAAGGAATACTAAAATGAGTTAGAAATCTTCACAAAATTCTGTGTTTATTGCCAGATTCCATAGACAAGACCTGCAGTAGGAAATGGTGGATGTGGGACATGGAAACAGCTGGTCAGCAGCTCCCTGGTCCCCAACCGAGGAGTTCATCAATGTGTTATTTAAAGTACATGCCAAAGGGACAGTGGAGGTAACTCCACTGGCTTGACTGGAGTTACCCTGGAAATTAACTTGATTCTGGATCTAGATACAGACAGTGAAAAGCACACAGGTACTTGATCAGTCCTAGAATTACAGAAAATATGTTGGGAATTGAGAATACAGTGGTTCTCTATACTATGCTTCATATGCTTAAAGTTAGATAAGAGAAATCCTGCTCTTCAAGACATGTTTTTTATCCCTTTTCAGTGTGAGAAATCCTAATCTGCAGTGTTTTATCTTCAGAAAGAAGGGAGAGACTGTCCCTTGTCTTCCAGTGACAGCAAACAAAATGTTTTGAATGTAGAGCATTGTGGGACTGTGTTTCAAGAAACCTGTATTCATGTCCCAGCTTTGTCCCAGACTTTGCCCCAGGATTCTTAGGCTAAGTTCTAAGCTGCTAAGGCTCCAGTCCTGTAGATATATCTGCATGTACTTTCACGTAGGGCATATCTAGTTTTGGAAATACGACATTATCATCTCCTTGCGCTTTAGTTTCTTATATGTAAAAGAAGGACTATGTGTTCTCAATTGAAGGCAGTGAATTCCTTTGAGACCCTATAGGTACTTGAGGAAGAGCAAAATATCGCAATCTACTTAAAAAAATAATGTAATGCCTCTCTGGTGCTATGAGTCCTTGACAGTGCCATCAAATCAGAAATTAAAAACAGTAGTGAGAGTGGTCTATTAAGTAGTGATTATTGATTGAAAACAAATACCCCCCCCCCTTCTATCTATGAATTCAAATGAGTATGTAATATGAAGTTGGTAGCAGCAAGGGGACAGATAGGATGACAGCAGAAAAGTGTTATTCCTTTTTAGATTATATAAGCACATATATTATTTTTTTTTTTTTTTACAATCAGACATTGCACTAGATAGTGGATGAATCCTTAAGTGTTACAAAAAAGCATAGTCCCTGCCCTTAAAAGTCCAAATGTCCAAGGAGAGGCTAAGGAAAAGAGAAACTAACTCCACTTTACCAATGGAGAAGTGGAACACGGTGGAGATAAGGCATGGCACCTGCCTCGGAGCTTGCTGTGGAATGGAGAATCTTCTGCCATTGCCCTGTCAGCTGTGTGCTGTCTCGGGGGAGCTGAGAGGAGCCTTTCCCATCTGATGGTTTCTGTTGAAAAATCACTGCATATGGAACCAGTGAATCTGTGGATGTTTTAGCCTTTTATAGAGACTGTTCCTTAGACCCACAAAATATGTTCTGTTGGACTTATTAATGATATGTCAAGTCCAATAAGTTCTGTGTGGTTCTAGTCTTCCCATAAGCTGTATCAGTGATCTGTGCCTCCAGCACACTGAGACTGCATCTGCCTAGTGTGCATAAGGAGACGCCATATTTTGGGGAAAACAATAAAACCTAGCATCATTGTAAAATCCACTCTTTCTTGACAGGCCCAAAGAGTTCATAGAATGTGTCTCACACATTCGTTTGCTGTCCTGGCTACTTCTGGGGTCTCTGACACACAATGCTGTCTGTCCAAATTCTCCATCATCTTGCATGCCTATTCCACTGGATGCAGGTTCACAAATTGCTGACCACCTTATTGTTATTCTGATTGGGTTTCCAGAGCAATCAAAGGTAAGGGATTCTGTGTTTTAAGTGGAAATGCATTATATATTTGCCTTATTATTGCAAACATGTATCTGTTTCTTTGTAAGAAAAAAAGAGGGGTAAAACCTTATGTGGTGGGTTGACCTTGGCCAGACACCAGGTGCCCACCAATCTGCTCTATCACTCCCCTCCTCAACAGAACAGAGGGAGAGAAAATAAGATGGAAAAAAACCCTTGTGGGTCAAGGTAAGGGCAGTTTAATGAAGCAATAACAAAAGTTGTGCCCACAGAAGCGAAGGAAAACAAAAGACGTTAGTTAATCTCTACTTCCCATGAGCAGGTGATGTTCAGCCACTTCCCAGGAAGCAGCACTTCAGTATGCATAATGGTTGCTCTGGAAGACAACCATCATAAATAACTGTTGTCCTCCCTTCCTCCTCCTTTCTCTTAGCTTTTATATCTGATCAGATGTCATATAGCATGGAATATCCCATGGTCCCTTTGGGTCAGCTGTCCTGGCTGTGTCCTCTCCTAAGACCCAGCCTACTGGTGGTGGTGGGGAAGATGGGGGAGATGGCCTTGATGCTATGTGAGCACT
The DNA here is from genome assembly GCF_023638135.1 of Falco biarmicus. Taxonomy (NCBI): domain Eukaryota; kingdom Metazoa; phylum Chordata; class Aves; order Falconiformes; family Falconidae; genus Falco; species Falco biarmicus. The sequence goes on from NC_079294.1 coordinate 31,843,289, forward strand.
GCTCATCAGCGGCCAAAACTCTGGTGTGTTATCACCACCCTTCTAGCTACCAGTACAAGCACAGCGCTGTGGGGGCTGCTGTGGGGCTCAGCCAGACCAGTACACCTTAATAAAACCTGGGACCTAGGGAGAGAAATCTCTGTAGTTTTTCTTGCGTAGCTGTCTCTTGATGTATGCAATACTGGTGATGAAATCACTACAATTAAGTTTGAGATTCAACTATTTCAAATTATCTCAGCACAGGAGTGAGGAAGGAAAAACTGAACTCCAAACTGAAGCTTTAGCAATGAACATCTCTATAGCAAATCCCCTGAGAAAGTTATTTATTCTAGTTATATAGTAGAATTGGATATCATAAATAATGTTGTGATAAAAAGTTAATTACAGTGATGGTTCAAGCATAACTTTTTTTCTCAAGGTGCTCTGGACAAGAAGAGTTGTTGCGAATCATAAGCCATTTGTGACAGTAGTTTAACACAGATATAGCAGCACTCTTTGACACCAACCAGGTGTTTATTAGCAACAGAAGCAGAATGTTCATGCATATATCTCGTACATAAAATCCTGCTTCCCGTCCTCTCACCTGGCCAAGACACTGCTGCTTCCCATTCATTTCCTGGGCCTTTTAATTGCTCTTTCAAATACCTCTTTCTGGTTGCCAAGCAACCATTGCAATGTTTGGTGCAGTCATACTGCCACAGAGCATGAATCACTGTTGCACTAGTAAATTGAGAAAACATCTCTGACCCGAAGCATCTTTATCGTCATGAAGTAGTTAATGTCCAGCACTCCTGGAGGCTCAGACACTGTGATAAATAACATGTATTAGCAGAGCCATGCTTGAGTATGCACAATGAATTCTCTGTTAGCTTTTCAAAGCTTACTTTCCTTGACTGTGAGCAGTTCTGTCCCAGCAAGGTAGAAATGGATGACAGATAATGAGAACAGATGTAAGATGATGTATTTTGTACAATAGCCTTCCTTTCAGGTGATCAGAATTTGAATGACTTACCCCAGCAGCATTTTTGAAGTGGAGTCATTTGTGCAAGATCTTCCAGGCCTTTCACAGATTGCAGTGGAGTTTTCCATCAAGAAAGTCCCAGTAGTCCTGACTAGCTGTTTGCAAAACTAACCTCTTTAAATGTACTGACCTTAATGACGTACGCTAAGATTGCATGGGCATATGTGTTTGCAAATGCAGTGTTTAGTCTGTAAATATAAAAACAGTTCTTAAACACAAAGATGATGTTATCAAGTGTTTACTTACTGTTTACTAATGGAGGGAAACATGGGAAAGTGAGGGGCAAGACTGCACAGTGGGATGCATCATAGAGAAGTGCTTTGATGAAGGCCTCTGCACTGTATCCCAATACACTTATTTAAAGAAACATTTTCCTCTATTTTCTATTTCTACAGACATCTGTTCTGCACATGTGTTCCCTATTCCATGCATTTATATTTGCTCAGCTCTGGACAGTGTATTGTGAACAAACAGCAGTAGCTCCAACAGTCCAGAATCAGAATGAATTTAGCTTTACAGCAATCCTTACAGCCCTGGAGTTCTGGAGCCGAGTGACACCTAGCATCCTACAGCTAATGGCACATAACAAAGTGGTGAGTCTGGTGCTGTGTACAGATTTAGTACAGATTAAACTCAGAGGATTTGGCTTTGTTTTGGTGTTTCAGTGAAATACATCAGACTATGAATAATGTCATAAAGCAGCATTGATGCTTTTGAGAAATTAAAGGGAAAGCTAATTAGTAGTGTTTAACCTCGCAGTGGGCCTGAAACAGGATCTAGCCAGGATCTGCCTGAAACAGTATCAAGAGCTAGAGTTGCTGCTCATTGGATTAAGGGCTCCCTGCATCAGGTCGCGTTTCATATGTCTTCCTGCTCTTCTCAGGGGCCCTGTTGTTTCACTTGATTCTGCTGTACAGGAGCAACTAAGTGTTTTAGGATAATTCTATGAATATCCATTTAAATGTTTTTTACCATGTGGTGTAGAAAAAATACACAAATGCTGACATTTGACTACTCATAACCCATTGGTTGCTTATCAAAAATAAACTACATAAATATCTCTGGAAACATGTTTGAGTAATGAATGACTTGAAGAAGGTATCTCTAGAGATAAGGTTTGAAAGCGAAATGTTCCCTCTGTCAAGAAATTGTCCAGACCATTTTTTGGAAATAACTTTTAAGCACTTATTTATCTTCACTACTCACTGGTGTTGGAGCAGCTTTGTACAGTAAGAATCCAGAGGGGTTTCAGCAGCCTTCTCATAGGTGCTGCCTTTGCTTTGCATTGACTATTGATTCTCTGTGCCTGCAGGCTTAGGGTTGAGAGCTTGTTTCTGATGGGCAAGACGTTGTTTCCCATTTCCCAGAAAGTCATGACAAGCTTGTCATGACTTGCCAAAACTTTTAAACTTTAACTAAGATTGTAACTAGTAGCTCTAGCTCTGCAGAACCTGATAATACCTTTGAGAGAGAAAGATTCTTTACACGTGGCCCAGTCCTCCAAGTCAGGTGCTCTTAAGGTTTGGGATTTTCATTGTTTTTTTGGCTTTTTTTTTCTTTTTAAAAGGAGACCTGCTATTTATATGGAAATTATTTTATGTAATTCCCCTTTCCCTATGTGAAACATCTTCCACCCCAGGCAGGTATGGACCTTTGCCCTTTCAATTGTAATTGTGTGGGCTGCACTTGAATGTCTTTGAACCAGTTACTATTTCCTTCTGTCTCGTCTGTATCAGGCAAGGACCACCTAAAGCTGTCTTAAATGATATTTTAGCCTCTGACATCTAGTGACGTCTCTGTGGTTGACAAGCCACTGCTGGGAGTGAAGCTGCATTTGAGTGAATGGGAAATGTGCATAACACTTCAAACTAGCCAGTTGTTTAGTCAGACACAAAGGCTTCTTGTCAGGACTTAGGACAAGAATATGACCTGGAAGTCCCAAGTTCCAATCCTTAGTCTTAAAGTATCTCGTTAGGTGGCTTTAGTGCAAGTTATCAAACTCTCTGCCTCAACTATTGCTCTGTGAAATGTAGATAATAATACTTGCCCGTCTCACAGGCGTGTTGTGAGGTTAATTGGTCAGTGTTTGTAAAGCACTTTGAAGATGAAAAGCACCACATAAAAGCTAAATTTATTATTATCAAGGGGAATTTACACATAGTTCAGACAGGCACAGTAAATACTCACTGCTGGCTCATGGTATTTGTCTTGTACCTATGAATTTACACAATATAAAACATAAAATGTTGTCTGTGGCCAAATAACTGATATTTGCATCTGTTATAATTCATGGTACAAAATGGAAGAATTATGGACTAGCTGCCAGTTCAGAACAATGAATTGTCTCTTGATGGAGGGGAAAATAAAAAGATGGGTTTTGTGGGTATGTTAATTTTCAAAGATTCAGTAAATAAAAATATCAATTTCTGACACATTGATTGATGAGAACTACACAGCAAAGGCATGTAAAAGGATTTATTATATCTGAAAAGAACAGAGCTGAAGGGAACTTGTTTTGATGTGTGATGCAAATTAAAGTACATCAGGCACTTTGGAATATTTAACAGATAGGTGTTGCCACATCAGGGGAAAACTAAATAAAGAAAGAAGTCCCTTGTGTGCTCATGTAATATTTAATCTTGTTAATTTGTTAATAAATGCACATCTAGTGATTCAGTATAGTGGCCAAGCAAATATGGGAAGATTGTTTTTAGAGACTGTTGGTTTATTTTACAACACTGTTATGCTGGACACTAATTTGGTTTTATGCTTGATTATTTTTTTTCCAAGATGGTGGAAATGGTGTGCCTGCATGTGATTAGTTTAATGGAGGCTTTACAGGAATGCAACTCTACTATCTTTGTAAAGGTAGGCAAACCACACTGTGAATATTTAGTTGCCGATAACTGCCTGTCTGTTGAGATTTCTAGACATACTGTGCTCTGCCTCCCCTCCCACTCAAAAAAAGAAAGTGAAAGAAGCTGAGGTTGAATGCTAATGCAGAAATAAAATCTAGCAGAGCATAAGAGAAAACGAAATGTCTGGTAAGAAGTAAGACCAGACCATAATCTCAAATCCAAGTTCTCCTGATGTTTTTAAAAAGTATTTCTGATCTAATTCCTCCTTCCACTGTTGTAATGGTCTTATTCCTCTAATAGACTCAACTGGTGTCACTAACTTTGAGAACCTTTAGGTACTGTCTAAATTTTCAGCCATTCTGTAACTTTTCGTCATCGTAGGTCCTTTGCAGATCACCTCGCTGTTCTAATCCTCACATTCTTTTAGGCTGACAACAAAACCTTCATGCTACAGTGGTTTTCTTGTTATTATATGCCTACATGTCTGATTTAGTCAAATATTATTTGATAGCAAATCTTCTTCCCCTAGAATGTGCAACAGGGTATTCTTTGGTTAGAGAATCAAACCCTTCGTGTTCCATTCATGTGAAATTCTTGGTTTTGGAAACCAGTGGTCAGTCTCCTGTGGGTCACCACAGCATTTTCAGAACAGATTTGCAAAGGATTGGGGTAGTATCACAAGCATAATTTGATTTTACTAGCCTTTTTCAAATATTTTCCCATTGCATTATTCTGAAGGGAGTTTTCACATAAAATATCAACAAATCAAGTAGTTAAACGCTCACATAACAACAAATCAAGTAGTGAAACACACTGTGAATCTAACTGAAATATGTTGGTTTATATAGTTCTTCTGTTACCATAAAGGAAACTTGTGACTGTTATTTAACTCCAGTCTTTCATGGTCAAGCAGGAATTGAAATTGAAGTAGATAATATTGAAGGTCTTGATGTCAACTGGCATGAAACTATTCGCACCTATTGTGAAAATACAGATTTATAGTAATGACTTGATTCACTACAGAAACTCTGATACTATGGGATGCTAAAGTGATCGTGGCTGTCCCTGGAAGCCATACAGGCTTCTTTTTCAGCCAGTCCAGGTTGTCCAGAATGTGACAAGGATTAGGAATAGCTTTACAGCTGTGAAGAGAGGCCTTTAGGGCCAAATTCCTGTCCCAATTCAAATGAATGCTTTCAGGATATTTGAGAGTATATATCAATAATACGCTAAGTCAGGTTAAAAGAACGTTATTACTACAAAATCAAGCTCATAAACCTGTGAAGTTCAGAGCTAAGTTGCTAAGCTTTCTTTCATATTCAGTGGGTGGGAGATGGAACAGAAGAATCTAGGTGACCAAATCCTCTTTACTTAGCCCTGAAGTGAAATCCTGCAGGAACAATGTACATACATAACAGTATTATAGGATTCATAGTCCCAGGTTAATAATTTTTTTCAAAATTAACTAATTGTAAAAATATTTATTGTAGATCTGAAAAGTAACTGTCATGATTTGGGGAAAGACTTACTGTATGTTTGAAGTCCTTCAAAGAGGCAGAAGTGTAGAGGTTATTCACACAGGAACCAGTAAGTGAGTGGCATCTCCATAATTTAAAAAAAGATCTGCAAGGATGACAAGTCTTTGAATATTTGTTGACTGGGCAGTTTTTTGGTAGCTTGTTTTATTCTAGACAAATCTTTTATTGCCCTGCCTTTGATAATGAAACAATTTTCTCTTGTGCTTTAAAGCTTTTTTTTTTATATTTTAGATACAAGCCTGTCAAACAAAGTTTAGTTTTCCATGAAGGAAAGGACATACTGTAGTGAGAGAGATTTTTTTAAACAATGTTCTTAATACTCTTTCAGAAATTCAACAAAATTAATAACACCCAGTTACTTCCTCTTGGAACTGAGCACAGTAGCACTGATAAATCATGACCATTTATCATTCATATAATTATATTTACTGCAGTGTCTTTTATTTCACCTAAGGATTCTGGTGCTCCAAAACCTTCTTTTGTTAATGGAGTCATTGCATCATTCAACAGACATTTTTTAATGCACCACAAGAAGGTGGTGCATGTCATGTGATGCCAGGTGGTTTATAGGATAGCTATTTTAGGTGGCCATTTTCTGTATGACAAATAAAAGGAAAATATATCCTAAAACAAGAGAGAAAGAGAAGATGTAAACAATTCAGCTCTCCTTCACTGAAAGAAGAGCTTTATGCATGTTAAGCAGTCCATCTCCTCCTTGTGTTGGTGCTGTGAGGTTTCCTTCTCCTGGTACTGTGTTGGCCTTTGCTATTAAATTAAGGTCACGTTGATAGCACTGAGACATGTCTTGATTGCTTCCTGTAGTCTTTGAGCCATTCCCTGTATCCTCAGAGGATATTTTTTTGGATCTGCTGTTAGATTATCGTTACCAGTCTGGCAAGAAAATCAAGTTTCCTTCATGTGAAAACATTTTACCCATTAAGGAGGGCTGAGATGAAGTGTTCAGCTTTCCTCCTGGTTTTCTATGTCAAAGGAACTGGGAAAATAGTCATCTGAAGACAGCTCCTTGCTGATCACAGCGCTCTGTCTAACCATCAGATGTATGTCTGCGGAATTTGGGAGCCTACAGTAGAGAAGGGAGCAGCTCAGCAAACTGCGGCATCTTTTCCAGAGACCCAGAGGTTCTGGGCAGCTCCAGCAGCTGTTGGGTAGACTTCTAAGGAACTAGTCAGGCAGCAGAGTTGGGGAGTCAGAAAAGCAAAGTGACCAACCTGTTCTCGAGCCCGGCTTCCATCAAAACTTGCCCTGGAATCAACATAGTTCTGTTGAATATAAACTCCAGAAAATTGACAGTGTGTGACAGCACTCTGTTCTTCCAGCTGTTCCTTCTAACTAGCTTTATGTATTCTTCCTTTGTGAAGAAAAGGCTGGCTAGGGATTAGGTAATAAAACTCAAGTGCTTCAATAAAAATGTCTTCTTGTCTCATTTGTCTAACTGGCAGCTGTAGGAGTGGAGAGTTTGCTTGCTTGTGCCTGCAGCAGAATGTTTCATTTCCGTAAATGTGCCCAGACCCTGGAAGACAGAAGCAGTGCTGGAGGGCAATGGTCTGTATCTAACCTTAGACCCCTACAGCGTAGATATCAATATGAGCTAGTTTCTGTGAGTGCCCTTTATAGTCAGTGGAGATAAACAGGTATTTTTGGACATGATTCATCTTGGTCTATTTTAGATACCTGCTTTGGGACGAGATGAACTGGATGTGAGAAGTGGTTGAATCCCTCAGCTGACTGTAAAAGATGTCAAGTGATTTGGTTCTGAAGCAGAGGGGTACCCTGTGTTTTCTGCCTAGCTTCCCTCCTCACTTGACTTATTTCTGACACTGGTCCTATCACCCCTGGCTAGCTCTGTAGGAACTTCATTAATGCTGGATGAAATTTTCAGTGACATTTTGTTGATGGCAGTGGGGCATGGAGCATGGCTTCTTAGTATGCTTGCCTGTGCCCTCCTCTCCAAGAAACCCATCAGGACTTGGGGTTGCTGGATTTTACTAAGCACTTCATTAGTGTGAGAGCCCACTGAAGGATGCACAGAAGTCGCACGTCTGCTGCGTCTGGCTGCATTCCAGCTGTTTTGGCATTCATCTATCTGTAAATGCTGAGGTTTGAATATGGTTCTTCATGTGGTAGACTAAGTAATCAGTCCTGACAGAGCTGCATATGATTCTCCAGCAAAACAGCACTGAAATTGGAACAATTATCGTTCCTTGCGCAAGGGAGACAGCACTTTATCTAATGTTGTCAATAGTGATTAGGTTTAACTTGCAGGTCCCGGTAGCATAATTGACAAATTGCAAATTTTAATGCCATTTGGAGGAACATTTTAGAACAATAACCCCAGTGGTTAAATTAATATTGGAGAGCATGAATGCTTTTGCTAGAAATGCCTTTCTGTCTTCCATAGCTTGTCATGTTATACTTACTCTGAAAGAAAAGTTCTCTAAAGAGCAGGAGACTGAAATACGTATCAGTCCAGTCATGGGTGACAGATTCGCAGACCTCCTCACCTTGGTATTCCAGATAGAGTTTTTACCTGTGCTCCCAGGCCTACAGGTCACGTTCTGAAGTGAAGCATTGGTGTGACTAGTGGCTTATAAAATGCTGGTTACCATTTAAATATCCAGCCTATTATTAGGAACTTCTGCTGCATGTTTTTTGCGTTTTTTGATGTGTACCTCACTGTGTAGAATGTTTACTGTATTTATTCCAGTATTGCTTACCTGCACATACAGAAACACCCTCACAAGGAAATTAAGGAATTATTTCCTTTAACAGGTTTTTATTTTGTACTCTCATGGTTGCCTTAAACAAAGTATCAGTAGTTGCTATTGGTGATTCATCAAGCTACAAACAAAGGAAGCTGGTTTCTTTACCTCTGAGAGTTATCTGTCCCAAACTATATGCATCATTTAAAAATAACCACATTTTCAGACTTTTGGTTCAGGCTATGTCCATTTGGACATCTGAATGTGTTAGATACACCCTTCTATTGCACAGTAACTGTTTCATGTTTACAGTCACTTCTACAATAACAAAATATACCTCTCTTCTTACAGCTCATACCAATGTGGTTGCCAATGATACAGTCAAATCTAAAGGTAAGTTGTTTCCAGTACTTTATCTTTTTATTCTTGATGTTATAAATTTCCGTAAATTCTAGAAATAAGAAAGATCACTAGATGTGATCTTCAGACACTGAAAATAGATCATTGTAGTGTATCCAGATGCACTGGATGGCTCAGCACTGAAGGTCTCAAATGTGAGCGTACACAGAGCATCTTCAGCTAAGATACTTGTTCTGTAATCAGTACTGCTCTCCCTTTCCCTTCTGAAACGCTTTCCTGTAACCAGGTTCTGTGGCAGGGCCATGTTTACTGAGATTAGTTGTTCCCTGAGCTGTGGTTTTCTTGATGTGTTAGGCTTGAGAGTCCCCTGAGAACTCAGGATTGGGACTCTTGACTCGGGAGTGGGACTCTTGACTCAGGAGTGGGATTTGGGTTCTGTAGCAGATACTGTAGACCTGCTTGCTTGGGAAAAACTGTGGCAGCTGGCCCTGTTTGTAAGAGAGAGCAAGGTGGATCAGTGTGGTTTGCCAGTCAAGAGAATGTTGGTGGTGAAAATAAAAGTGTTGGAGTTGGTCTGTGTATGGAGTTGTTTCTGTAAGCACATTTGCCTTTCATGGCAATGCTACAGTGCAGGATGTGGAAGAAAGACATGTGACATTGGCACTGTAGAGGAACTTTCCCTGGCCAGCAACCAGTACCTTTCACAGTGTTGTATTAATCTATGCATTAAAGGAAAGAAACTGAATGTTTTGCATTATTTCAACAGCATTTATCTGCTGGACTCCAGCTACGCCTCCAAGCCATTCAGAGCAACGTCAACCATCACAGCCTAAGGATGTTACAGGGGTCAGGGCAAATGAACAATAGCTCATCTGTGCTCCGCAAATGGCTACAGTGTACCCAATTTAAAATGGCTCAAGTAGAAATTCAGTCATCAGAAGCTGCCTCTCAATTTTATCCTTTATGATTCATGTAATTTGTTCCAAATGTTCATTTTTAGCCTAGCAATAACAGGGTTAGAGCTGTAAAAGACCTTTTGTATAAATCAGTATACAGAGTATATACTGTATCTATACTTTTTAGCCTAGGACAGATTGTGGAAAAGCTTATAATGGGTGAAGCTAAGAGCCTGATCCTGCCAGTCTTTAATTACACTTACTCAGGATCCACAGGTTCTCAAGTATGTGTTCATGAACATCTATTTGCAGGATTGGACTAGAATCTATCCCATCATACGTAACTCTCTGGTCATTGAAATACATTGTTCTTAAATGTTTCTTTACATTATTTTTGAAGCTAAGACAAAAATCCATTTTCTTTAACCTATATATTTTTTAAATAGAATTGTGGGTATTCACAAACATATGGAACTGTTATGTTGCTATTTTTGACAATAACAAAAGAAAACAGGGTTTTTAGGAACCTTTATAGGAGGTTTTTTTGGGGGGGTATCTTTTTTTTTTTTTTTTTTAGATTCACAGCTGGCAATGCAATAAAACCTGTCACTATAAAACAGTGATGTTCTAATGAGGCTTTTTGTCATCTTCTGGGAAAACAGCAGCTTGTAAGGAGAGTTATTATAAAGTGCACTTAGAAATTAGGTTGTTAAACTGTGCCAATTCATTTGTCTTTTTCTTCAGTACTGTTTTCGAAAACTGCCAAGTCTGGTTTATTGTTTTTTAAAATCTTGCTTTTACTTCATTGACTCTGTGCTGCTCTTTGTAGGTTTCATAGAAACCTTTTATTTTGTGACTACTGTATTGTATTCTTCTGTCAATACTTGTATACAGTGCAATTAAAAATAGATATGCCAGACCTATTCTTATTGATGTCTACAGAATTTATGTTGCAGACTTCAAGAGCATCATGACTGGATCTGAACTTTTGCATAATGATATTTAAAAATCACAGCATTTGCATACTATTGTATTAAATGTGATGTTTATTAACAATTGATTTTAATACCATTAAGGGACTCTACCAAAGCCCATTGGATTCTAAGGGGACTCAATTAATTCAGTGGATTTTATATGAAATCTTGAGAGCACCATGATTTACCGTCTTGTAATTAATACTTAAATCTGTGCAATCACAGTTGTGATCTCTTCCAGTCACGTCACCCCAGGCCCTTTGTTCACTGAACGTGTCTGTCACTCCCTCACAGGGCTGCTGTTCAAAGCTGAGCAGTTGGCAGTTGTAACTTTGGCCTCTGGACAAAAAGGAGATGTGGACTGTGTTTTCAGTGGAACCGACTTCCTCCGTTCCTGGGATGCATCTTCTTTGTGTTTGTGTCTGCCTAAGGCCCAGGTTCACTTATTGTAGGGTCTGGGGTCACCCTAGTGAAATGAAAGTGCTATGGGACCCCTGAATGATGTAGGAGAGAGATATTTTTGATGTTTTGATCTGCTGTGACTTGGTGAATCTGAAGGACAGCTGAAGGGCAAAAGGCAGGGAGGGAGAGTATGAGGCCCTTTGGTTTGGGGTGGGTGAACTCTGATGGGTATAATGGAGGTTGTGGAGACGTAAAGGAGGAAGACAGACGGTTTGTAGCAAAGAGCAGAGCCTGAGGAAGTTTGTCTTTAAAAGTCACTTCCAGAAAGCAGAAGCCATGATTGGGCATCTCACTCGGTAGATAATGAGTGTGGGCAATGTGGCGCAGGCGCTTTCCCTGCCTAGCAAAATCTCTGCTGCAAAGTATCTAGTGTCCAGACTGGCAAAACACAAGAAGAATGCAGATATAGTGGTGGGTAGTTACTAAAATTAAACACAAGCCAAAACCAGACCTGCTGAATCCAGGTCCATAACTAAACACTTTTTAAGACTTTGTGGGAATTTAGATCTGGTTTTGGTTCAGGGTTTAGAGGTTAAGAGCTGGTGACATAATCTGCTTCCATGTCTGAAGACAGGGTTTAGTCACTGATTATAATTAATACAGTTCTTGTAGCGCTGTTATATGGAAGCAAATTAAAACTGTAACAATGAATTGGGAAGCTGCTCTAGCATAGAGAATACAGCCTGGAAGATGGTATGACCAATAATTAGGGATGTGTTGACTAATAATAACAAGTAAAATGGGGCTTGGCCAGATATGCGTGGTTTAACACCTCATGGAAATCTCTTAAGTGCACTCTAGGCCTCTTCAGAAGTGCAGAAATCTGCACTGATTGTTTTTAAAAACACTGTAAAATGTATCTTTACAGTGCCTGAGGTCAATACGCAACTCAAGTGAGTCATTCTCATTATCTGTCTGAAATAGCCCAAAGCAGCAATTCTTTGTATTCTGTAGGAAGATTAGGAAGTAAACAACATTTGGTGCCCCCCGAAAATGCTACCAAATAGCAGAGGCCAATCTCCCTGCTCTGCCACGCTCCCAGCACAGCTGTGTCTCTGGGGATATGTCACTGGGAGCAGAATCCATCCTCTGCTCACAGAGAGCTGCCGTTTAGGAACAGCGTTTAGTCATCTGTTGCAATAAGCTGCTTAAATCAATGCCCGTTACCAGGCCTGACCCAGTAAAAGAATCAATTTACTGTGTGCTGAGCTGTGAAGTTTGCAGCAATGCTGGGCACTTTGGCTGCAGCGATGGCTGAAGCCCCGCACCACCGTGCCGTCCTGCCGCTACGTTACGCAACGTGGTGTCCCGAGAGCGAGGTGAACATCTACGCTGGGTGCCTCTGAGTGCTCGCCCGCTGCCTGCTGAGAAAGCTGCTGCCTCAGCTACGCTCAGGGTCACACAGACAAAAGGCTTTTGCAGCACGTCGGTTACTATCTACATACGTGCCTTATCTTATACGTAACATTTCTGTAACATCTCATTAAAGCCACGGCAGGTCAAAGGCCCTAAAAACACACAGTCGGTTTTCTGGCGGTTTTTCATGCTGTGACAACCGTTGATGTGCTCTAGGACTGACGAATGTTCTGGGCCCGAAGATCTCTCTGAACTCTGGCCTGCACGTCCTCCTTTCAAGCTGGATGAAGATTACCAGAGCCCAGGGCTGTTTAGCCTTCCCTAGCGTGTCCTGGAAAAGAGCTCTGCAGCCAAGGTTCCCGGGCCGTGTCGCCCGCTGCACGCAGCCCTGGGAGAGTTTCATCCGCTGTTTTTCTTGTTGCGTCTTAATGTGACTTCAGCAGGGCTGAAGCTGATATTCTTTCAGCGGGATCTGAATCTTGACTGAACGAGGGTCGTTTCGTTAACTAAACGATGTGGATCTTCGTCTTAGGAGTCCACCTAAGATCAGGCAGGGGCAGCAGCATTACAGTCGGCTGGAAGTTGCCGCGCTGTTTGTTTGGCTTGATGCAAATGTGAAAGGAAGGGCTCTGCATTTCTCTGTTGATTTATAACTGAATTACCCCACGCGCCTCTGCCTGTCCCTGCTGAACACAGTTTCAGCTGGAGGCTGAGCATCAAGGGACGGCAGTGAGAACAGCAGCTGGAGGGGAAGGTGTCCTGATGCCTCTCCAACTGCAAAGGGATCAGGCAGAGAACCGGGACACACACCCCCCCACACCCTTGGCATTGCCCTCCCCAGGGCTTGCTGGTGGGGAGTCAGGGGCCACCCCTGGCAGTGCCTTGGGTCAGATGGCTGATGGCCACACAGTGATGAGGCCTGGCCAGCCTGGTGAGCTGCTGCGGTGCCTACATCCTGCAGCTGGGAACCAGGGGGGCTTTCAGCTATTGTCCTGTGTTTTGATATCATAACGGGTGTGCAAGGAGCAGGAGGCTCTGAAGAGCTGGCAGTGCTTGGGAAGGGTGGCTGGTTTCTCATTCATAGTTATAAAGCATTAATACGGAAAAGCAGAACCCATGACTCAATTGCTGGAAGTCCACATCATGAGTTACTTTCCAGTGTTTTGCTGGATTTGATAGATACCAGAGGGCTGCCAGCTGACTGGCAAGCAGGCTTCTTTGCACTGCCCCAGGTAACCTACTCTGACATCGCATTTAACCAGCTCCCCATCAAACCTGACAAGCCATGACTGTGAGCCGGCAGGCTCTAAGTTTGATAGACAGAACGTAATGCTGGGTCAATGTTCTGCATGTATAATTCAGCAGCTGCGCAACATAAGTATTACAGCTGTTGTACTACTTTAAATCCTTTCATAAAGGTACAATAGCATGCCTGTGAAGTTTTATACACAGAACAAAAATTTTATAGTAATATTTTCTTTAGGCAAGTTGTTTTTCCTGGCAGCTCCAAGCCTTTCATGTGAAGTCAAATTGATTGCAGTGGAGTTCTTTTCAAAAAGCTTTTCTAAACCTGTGAATCCTTTCCATGCTGGGAAGTGCCAGTAAAATAAAGAGGACCATCATTAAAATAAATAAATAATTCAGTAAAACTGTTACCCATTTTGCACTACTGAAGAAATCCTGTATGCCTAGTATTGATTAGTGAGATCCAAAGCAAGTATAAACTGCCAGACACATACTGAAATCTACAGAGAGGTATGATTTATACCTGTTAAGGGTCAAACCTTGTATTTACAGCTCAGAAGGAACAAGGATTGGTACTGTGAAGCAACGGAGCACGGCAGCAGTATGTGTTTCTGCTACTAGTTGATTCCAGGGAGGTATCAGATTAAACTGATGCAGCCATGGTTTGATCTTCTTCCTCCAGATACGTTTATTCAACACCAGGTTATTGCCGTCATTGCACAATCAATCCATCAATGGAATGTTTCTTCTTTGTCACAGGGCGGGATGGGACATTTATTCTCCTGTGTTCATCTTGTACCTTCAATTTGCTCTGATCACACACATCTCGGAGCTCAGCATATTCCTTAATCATCTTGGTGCTCCAGTAACTGCATCTCTACTTTTGCTCAGCAGATCCTATTAAATGTACCTGACCAAAGTGTTTTTCAGCCTTTCAGTAACATATAAAATAATACCAGGGGCATTTTCCTCCCAGTGATCACCACCCTGAAGACACCGAGCTGGCTCAAATATCAGATGCTTATCTGCTCGAAGCGTCTGTCACTTAAAAACAATAGCCCAGACATGTTTCCAAGTTTTCCTAGGAAGAGTGTAAGAGGGGCAGGTTATTTTACCACTGATTTCCTTAGGCTAGCTTTCAAGTTTAAAATCATTTCTTTCCTTTTCCTTGCACCAGACACCTATATCAATCCCAACAACATCTATGCCTGGACCCCAGTCAGAACTTTCTTAGCCTGCCTCTAATGATTATTTAAGATCCTCTGGGAGTTGTCGGGGTGGTAACAGCTGTACAAGCCAGGAAGAAAATATGCTTCCTGCTGATCTTATGAAACTCAAACCTAAGCATCCCCAGCCTTTAAAGACAAAAACTTGTAGTGACTGCTTTCTTCAGAACCTTTTCAACAGCAATATTTTCTATGTTTCATTGTAACTAGTTTAATATTTTAACATTTCTATCAAAATGAATTGCAGCTGATTCACCTAATGTATACTAATTTGCAAATTAATTCTGTTAACTGAATTAGGCTTAACTGATCTGCATTGTCCAATTATTCATCTGACTCGCTCATCCACATATAGGAGAAGTAGCCTCAGTGGGTTATTGTTCTGTTTCTTTTGAATCACAAAACAGCTGCTAGTTTTCCCCAGCTGTGAGGCTGAGATCAGGCATTAGGGCTGCTGAAGATGCTTTGCTTCAGATGAGAGTATTGGAAGTAGGGGATTTAATAAAGTTGCCCCAAGTGTCACAAGGCGGAGCAGGACGACATGGCTAGGAAGTTAAATCCACAGCAACATTTCAAGGCTCTGCTTGGTCCCAGCTTGAGTGTTTGCCTACGTAATGTGGCACCTCTCCTGGGCTCCCTAGTGAGCGCGTGCTAGTTAGGCTATGCAAAGGAGAGGGGGACAAGTGACCAGTCCCCTTTATGGCCTCCACTGAAGGGCCAGCCCCAAGTGTGACATAATGCTGTTCCCTCACCACTCCACAAAGCGATAGAGGGCTTCATGAGACTGTGGTCTCCCTTACCTCTTCATGAATGCACAGATCATATGCCTTGTAGAGACCTGAGGACCCAAGAAGGACCTGTGCCCGCCCTGTTCCAGGTGTGAGTGAAAGAGGACGCATTTTAGCTGCTTTGGGATGTGCAGACAGACCTGTGCCAGTCTGGGGCTTCCCTGAGCAGCTCTTCCAGCTGATGTTTTAGACTGAGATTGGTTTTCAGGGAAGGAATAGCAGCTGGGGGTATCTAAAAGCACACACATACTAAGGTTCAGTTGAGGTGTTAGGAGAAATTTCCAAAGCAAAAAGCTAGAGAGAAGCACCATAAATAATGTAATCAGCACAAGGTCAGCTTCTCCTAGGTCAGATAGCATCTGAAGGTGCTGGGAAGCCTTTCAAGCTAGATCTCGTTCATAACTGTAAGGGCATTGCCTCCCATCACAGACATTCACTCACTGTCCTTCCCATGGCCGAGGGACATAGCCTCAGAGGTTGCATATCATGAGCAGGATGGAGCAGTAGCACATGTCTGAGTTGTGTCCAAGCTGCCTATGGGGCCTGAGACCAAGGTACGTCTTAGTCACAGCCTCCTCCGTACTTCTAGGCAGCCTGACCCAATCCTTGCTGCCTCTGTGGCACTCCCCGCTCAGACCTGGCACGGGAGGACCCCAGGCTGTCCCATTGACCTAGGGTTAGTTGCCACCAATATCCCTGAAAAGGTAGGGTGGTATCACAGCACTCTCCAAACTATCAAGCTGCAACAAGGTCTTTTACCGTCACATACCAGCATACTCTTCATGCCAGTCCCTCTGCTACCTTCTCCTTGTCTCTCCTCATCCAAGGCACACATTCTCTCTATTATCTCTCTTCTCTCTGCTTCTTCCTCCTCTCTCTTCCTCGGCTGCTCTCTCTCCGTTGGCTGCCCCACCACTGAACAGAACCAGCCACAGCTGCCCCTTATCTACATCAGCCAACCCACCGCCCCTGAAGCCAGCCCACAGCTGTATGTTGTCAATGATAACTGACCCACCTTCATTCCTCTACAGGGTGAGGAACTGGAGGCGCTGCTGGGCACTGGGGAGCAAACATGCCTGACAGAACAGGGGGATCTGGGTCCCTCCAGAGGGTGCTGGGTGGGTTGTTCGGGAGCTGGGCCCCTGTTCGGTAGCAAAGGCATAGCAAGCTTTCCCATCTGAAGCCCTCCTTTGGAACGTGTCAGCTGCTTGGTCCGAGGCAGGCCCGTGTCTGCTATGTGTTGATTTTTGCTAGCCCTAAGGGTTTCACTTTCACAAAGCAATTACCTCCCTCATTAGGTAATTTGAATAAATGAAGTTGCTCCAGCTGTACCCTCTTCTCAGGTGCCATCTGCAGGCAGCAGGATGGGTTCTGATTTTTTGCCGATTCTGACAGATTTCTGACTGATCACTGCCCTTTTTCTTGAAGGAGATGGACTTGAGAGTCCCACTGGAAGAGCTGAGTGGGAGAGATGGAGCTTTTTCCTTCCCTGTTCAGTGTCGCAGCAGGTGAAAACTGTAGGTTTGGACAACTCTGAGCTATAGCAGAAGATTTGGTGAGAACAATCTTAACTCGCAACTAACTTTTCTAGTAAAGGAGAGTGTCAGAGATTAGGAAATGAACCTTGGATATTGAGACATTTACATCTCTTGCAGCTGATTTTACTGTTTGACTGAGAAGGATCTTTCTACTGGTACCCAGAGCAGAGGGAAACATAGCAGGCACCCCAAACACATCTGTGTAGTTTGCGTCCAGCTTAGATGTAACACTAACAGGGGTCTTTAATATGATTCCAGTGCAAAAGGAACAGTTGGTCTTACGGTCACAGACAACGTGAAGGATCCTGGCATTATCAAATAGAAAAACCTAGATGTGATTTAACTTAGTAACTCTAAACCAACAGCATCTTACTCACATGATTCTGAAGTGGACCCAGATCTTACATGCCCTCCTTAGTCCACTGTTACTCATCTCAGTAAAATATTAATTCTCAATATGGTTGTCATATGAAAAGCTGAAAGTACCAGTGAAGTGTATTGATTTTTTTTAAAAGTGAAAATTGAGTCTCAAGGGAGTCTGGCTAGCACGGAGGATTGCATAATACACTGATGAATCTGTTAGCCATTGCTGTCTCCAGAAAAGAATGGTAGCTCATGGTTGTACGGGGGTGCTCACTTTGGCTTACTCACAGGGAATAAAATCCTTGACCCATAGAGGTTCCTGGGCATTTATTTCAAAGGGAGCACACACTTGAAAATCATTGCAGTTCTGGGCTAAAGGCCTTCAATTACTACTTGATACTTAAGGGTGGTGGGTTTTTTTGGTTTTAAAGGGTGTTCTGTTGCTGAAAATCTCCCTTTAGGAGACTTAATAAAAATGGATAGCACTTTAAAAACTACATAAAGGAAAATGTATTTCCATCATTGAGAGGATGGGTTTGTTGTGGGTTTTTTTCAAGATAGAAAGAATATTTCAAATTTGATGACTGCTTCTCTGCCTTAGCATTCTTAAGCAACATCAACATGGCTCAGAAAAATTGCAAGGGTGATCCCTGAAGTGCCTCTGTAAATACCATCCTTTTTGTGCTTTGAACACTGCAGAAGCTGTTAAGCTTCTCAGAACAACTTTTTAATTAAAGTAACAAAATGTGCCACTCACAACAGAAGTGAAGTGGCCTCCCTTTTGCATTCTAAGTAGGAATTATGATTTCAGCTTCTTTATTGCCACTTCTGCTAAGCAAGAATCAAAAAGCAATCAAGCCTGAAGGACCACAGGAATCTCAGATTAATACAATCAGTCTGACAGTAGGGAGACTTCTTTTTTTGGTATAAAGATAGCAAATAGCAATGCCAAGTATGTCCTGTATTTTTATTTTTTTTTATTGCCACTTGTTTCACACCATTAAATGCTTTGGAAGAAAGGTACGGTAACTGCAGCTATTATAGGTAAACTTTAGATGAATGTACCTGTCAGAATATAAATGAAATCCTATATCACTTTGCTCATTTTGCTTTGTTTTCTCCATCCTAAATGGAATTACAGAGAATTAAATTTTTGAAGCATGACCATTGCACAGAGAATTATTCAGCTAAGAGCTGGCCACCTGCAAGAGGTTCTCTCCTCCCTCCCCTTAAGCTTGTTATTCATTGTCTCTGCTACTAATTAGGTTTTCTGACCTAAACTTAGTTTGCAGATGATGGATTTTAAAGAATATTGTAAGGGACAGGACATCAAGGTCAATATTTGAAACTGGCAGAGAAGTAACCTCCAGAGGGCTTATTCTTTGCAACATCCCAGGAAAGGGAGAGGCCGTGTGCTGAGCTCAGACTCTTGTTAGTGTTTACTGTTGTCATGTTTGTTGTTGGTTTTTTTTTACCCTTAAACCACAGCATGCAGCAAGTAGCAACGCTGGTAGTGACACCACTGTTGCAAAGGTTAAAAGCCTTACTTATTAAAAGCTGTACCTGGTATGTGTGAAGGTCTTCCCTAGGTGTCGGGAAGATGCTTCCAGGGTGGATAAACAATATATTTTCTTGCGGCTTAAGGCCAAACCGACAAGTAGCACAAGGGAGAGGGAAGCATTAGAAGTGTTTTAGGTAAACATTGACTGCTTTATTGCTGACTGCAAATTCAGAAAGGGAGCTTTACAAGGCTGAAGGGAGAAGAGTCATAACTGGATCCATGGCTAATTCTGCAGCCGTGAGACACAGTCGCAGCCTAATCTTTCACATATATAAAATGGAAAATTCCACTTCAGTCCAGTTCTGGTGCTAGATCTACTTTAAATAGCTCTTTTCTTCTCCAGTAGGCCTAACGACTTCATTACAGTCTCTTGAGATACAAGGCACTGCTTGGAGCAAATAGGGTGATTGGACTATGGTCCTCCACTGGTTTCGTGGTTCAGGAAATACTCTCAGGAGCAGTTTCACCATCTGCCCTATAGGGGCTACAAAACCTAAGGAGGAGTATTCTCTAAGAATGAACCCATAGTGAAAAAAACAAGGTCTTTATGATTAAAAAAAAAAAAAGCACCTGCTGAACACATGCAATGCTTTCAGAGGACCTGACTCCTGTAAACAGCAGCAGCCCTGTAGCTATGAGGACACTGTCTGGGACCATGATCTCCCATCCTGGTGATACCTATAGGCTTGCCTGTCTGCTGCAGCAAGCCATGTCCTAGCTGTGGTGGCATGGGCTTATTCATAGTGGGTTGTTCATCCCACGTGGGAAGGGAAGTAAGCTTTATTGATAGTGAGCACCTGTATCTCAAGACACCTGTGAAGTCATGTCTTTCCCACGGATCTGAGTTGTTTGTTTGGGCAGCCTGGGCAGTTTCCTTCTCTGACTGATATGGTGGTGTTGGATTGGTTCTGAAGTCTGGCAGTCTTTCTTGACTTCCATCTTTTCCTTTTGCCGTGGAAAAAGGATGCTTTAGTTTATGATCAGTCCTGAAGTGGTCAGGCAGTTGGACTACATGGTTGATGCAGGTCCCTTCCAGCTGAAATACTTTATTCTGTTCTGTTCTATTCTATTCCTGATCCAGGGTGCCCTGTCTAAGGCTGGGAATCTGTGATGCCTTTGTCCCTGAAGGGTCTTCTTTCAGCATCAGATGCAGTCACAAAGATAAATACAAAGGCTCTTGGCCAGATCTGCAAAAGCTTATTTAAGATTTCTTGCTATGAGATGTGGATGGTTGTGGCTAGAGCCTCAAAATCTTCCCTAAGAAATCTAATAAGTTGCAATTGTTATGACTCATTCATATACAAAGCTCTACCCAGGATGACAATCTGAAACAAATTTGGAATCGGCATTCAACTGGTTTACCAAGTACTCCATTAACTGATGCTGTACTGACAGAACAATGCAGGTATTTCAGGTCGTTATTGCTCCATACTTGCTTGAGATAACTTGGCATTTATATGTGCAACTTCTTGTTTTCTTACACTGGGATTAAGTGGAGGGACTCACTAATTTCAATCAGTCTTACATCAGTAATAATTCCACTCTCCGCAGCAGGTTGATTAGGTTCACTGGATAAGACAGCTGTAGCTCTCCTGTGGCAGGAGAGAACGACTGGATGCTGAAACACTGCTGTCCATGGAGGTGGTTCATTTGGGAAATGTCACCAGTGGGTGAGATGGAAAGGATGTGTCTGAAAGCTTAAAAGCTAATGGTGGGATAGGATGTTTGCTACAATAGAAAGCAGAGGACTTGGAGTAATTGTTCCTGTTTTTATTCCAAGTCATTGCTCTTTATTGGATTAGCCAAGCTAAAATCCTCTCTAAATTAATGCTTAGGAACAAAACATTTGGAATGAAAGAGGTAATATTTACATAATTAAATCTGTTTGTCCTCAAATTATCTGATCTCCTTTGCCATCACAGAGTCATATTTTCAAATATATATACTTTTATACTACATTCAATTCCAGCACACACAGGTTTAAGTTGTCCCTGAAGCACAGAAACAACTGTTTTATGCTTTTGTGAGGCAAACTAAATCCAGAACTTGTATAGATCTACTATATAATATACATACAGGAAAAAAACCCTTTGTTTAAGCTGTGGTATTCATTAAGTGAGATACAGTGATTACTTTGATTTGAATAATTGTCAGCAACCAAATGACCTGTGTGGGAATGCCCCGAGATGGACGTCGGAAAGGGAGGTCTGGCTTCCATCTTGTCAGTCCTGGAGTGGGACCAGTCTTAAACAAAGCATCTGTGTCTCAGTTCCTTCATCATACTGTGAGGGAGGTAAGACTGACCTCCCTCAGAGCAATTTTATGAAAATGAGGTTTATATTTGTGAAGCCTTCTAAGAAATGTAGTAGGAAGTTGCCCACCCCCCGAGCCTCTGTGTAAAGATATGTGCACAAAAGATAATGAGCGGGTTCAAAAAGAATTTGAAGGGCCCAAGAGCTGGAGATCCGAGGTAGCTATGCGGCTAGCAAAGGAAATTCCACATGGACCTGTAAGCAAAACAAATAAATTCCAACCAAAAGGTTTTTTGACTATTCTTAGTAGATTCCAGTACTCATAGAGGGGAAATTGTCCACTGAACCAGCATTTCAGATGTGACTTTTTCTGAATGTGATACCTGGCTTTGAGGGCATATAAAAATTAAATAAAAAAGTAGATGAGCTCACATATCAGATGAGCAGAAGGAGTTTAATTCATTGAACTTCTACAGATTGCATCATGCTTTGAAATTTAGAAGGTAACCTGAGGTCCAAATTGAACCTGACTGTACTTCATGCCAGAAAGGTTGACTATAGCTTAAGAAGGGCAACTCGATATGTTTTCATAACAATATTTTGTTAGCATTAATAGGCAGCCAAATGGATGATGAATTGAAAGAATAGGCAGGGAAGAGCTGAAGTATGGCTGGGAAGTCCTTAACGTGCAAAACAAAAATTGTGCATCATTGTCAGTGACCCATAAACATTTCTGGGATGAAATACTTCTTCCTGTTAAGAAGCAAAGAGATGTTCTTAAATTTAAACAAAGGGGAAAATTGGGAAAGAAAGGTCTTAGCAATGAAAAGGCAGAAGGAGGAAGACATGAACAATAGTGTGACAGGCTGTTGGACTAGTTCGTATTTTGTCTAGAGAGGTGGCTCTTCATTTTCTGAATGTCTGATCCCTTTGGTGCTTTGTATCATTAAAGTTCTGGACCCTCAGTTACCAACGGGCATATATGACACAGTAGGTGTCTGATCCCTTTAGAGGAATTTATATCCCTGAAGTAGCTCCTTGGTATATGTAGGACATCCACCTGTGATGCAAGCGGGGTGCGTTAAATTATTGCTGCTGCACAAGTGAGCTGTAGCCCACCTTCCCCCAGAGGAGCAGTGCGTGTGGTCCTGCTTATCGGGCAGGGTTTGTTGCTAGGGGAAACTTCTGCTAAAAATCCAAACTTCTTCACTCTTTCAAAGGTTTAAAATGTAGCCATCAAACACCCCAAAAGACTGAAAAGAAGGAACTTACCAAATGCCAGACCAAAATCCAGTGCTATCTTTTACAGTTATTAGCAGTGATAATTCAAATTTGGGTTGGCCATAGAGCGGGATCAAGGTAAGAGGGATGGCAGGATCTGGCCCATAAAGGCAATCTAGCCTGCATCTTTCGTCCAGACATATAAGTGAACTAATTTTCTTTTGACAAAAAAATATTGCTGCTTACAAAAGTAGAAGATGTTTCTATTTTCTTAGTTTTGATGAGGTATTTTAGTAAGAAATATTCAAGGGTTAAGGCTTATATCAAATTGTGATCACGTAGAAAATGTTTTCTCCTCAAATTCAATTCCTACCCTTCTTTTCCTCAGTAGAACAACCTCAGGCCTCGCATGGCAGGGTTGTAACATTTACTAAGCTTCAGTGGCAGACACTGATTAGCTTAGCAAGAATGTCACAGGGCCCCTCACTTGCAGGCGTGTATATAGAGTAACAATTCAGAGACAATCACTTGAAGTCCAAAACAAGCAACTTCTTGATCAATGCCAAAACACACTCAGAAAATTAAATTGTTAAAGGTCATGGTCATTCATTTCCTGGAGAGTGTGATGGAGTAGGAAAAGCATGACAAAACAAGCTCTCTGGGCTTGGAAGACCCGCTCCCTGCTGCACTCCTGTTTATTGCTAAATCCTTTCCGTGCCAGCCTTGGGAGTTGTGTGAGCCTGTGCTGGAACAGTATAATTCCCCATCCCAGAGGTGCTGCTGGGGATGCTATGCACTTCACCTAGGGCTAGGTTGGGGCTGGATGCGAGCAGTCTCCTCTCCTCTGATCCTGACAGAGGCTAAAGGGACCCTGTGAAATGGGCCCTCTTTTCTTGCCGTGACTAGAAGACTTTCTAAGCTTTTAATCTCATAAACTTCCCTGTGGGAGGGAGGGAAGGAGCAGAAATGTACTGTACAGCAAAGCCTTTTAAGTTCTGGCATGGTGGTGATGTCAGGGATGGAGGCGTGGTGAGCCCACTGCAGCCTGCCAGCCTGCCCCGCTCCTCAGCTCCCTTCTCCCTCTCCATGGGATGAGGGAGTGTGGGTCCGCTGCCTTGCCTGCTTGCTGTGCTACAAATCCAGTGCAGAGGAGCCACCCTGAAGGACAGCTCTTTGTTTCCTTGGTGCCGTATAAAGCGGGTCAGTAGCCATTGGCATGTAGCTTCTCCGTGTGGCCACTCGTACTGTGTCATGAAAACGGAGGTGTTTATTCCCAGTGATGGTTCACTCGGTGCTAGCGAAGGTACCTCTGTACACTGCTGCACTCAGGGCACAGACACGTCTTCAGTCTCTAACTCAACGCTTTTCAACACATCAGGCCCCCGGGAGCCTGCGGAATACTTATTGGGAAGCTGTGAAGGCTGATGAAGACAAGCAAGCTTGTGTATACCTACAGGAATCTTGGTGTTTGATATTTCTAGGGGCTTCTTTCCACGGAGCCCAGAAAACAGAAATAACTGGCCATCACCAGTCTGGCTCGTGGGCTTCAGTGCCTAAATGATTCCTGGAGGTATTTGCCTTCCTTGGTGCAGAGTTAGCATTTGTGAAAACCATATTTAAATGCCTAGCCAGTTTTAGGTAAACACCTAGCCCATTTCAGTTCCACTTGCATGCAGTACAGCCGCCGTGGTGGGGAATGGGGAGATGCAGTGTTTCCTACTTCCCTGGCAGATAAAGCAGCTGCTTTGCCAAAGTCTGAATTTGGCTCTTACCTGCAGTCTGTGGCCTCCCCCAGTGTTTTTGGGTAGGGATTTCTTTCTTTTCTTTCCTCTCCTCTCTCCCCACTTTGCACAATACTGACTGGAGCAGGGCACTGATTGCAATGCCCTCCCGCCTCCTGTCAGTGCTCCAGCCCCGGGCTGCCAAGCCAGCATCCCTGCACATCCCAGTCAAACTGGGGCAGAAGAAATAACCGGTTTGTGATTCCTGATGAGTTTTAGTACTCAGCACTGCTTGAATAGATGGAAGCGTGTGTGTGCCCAGAACAGAGCTACTGTACTGGGAGGATCCTAGCAGCCTGGGAATTGAAGCCCATTTCAAGCCAGGGGACAGGTGATGAGGCATCTGAAAGCCCTGCCTTTTGGACTGATCTGTTAGATGTCTTCTGGGGATCTGGCTTTGTTTGTCATGTCCTGTCTTATGAGAAGTACATGACAGAACGGACATTTACATTCAAGTGTCCTGTCATTCATCTCCCTGTTGTTTTTTAAAAATAGAAATCTTACAAGGAAACTTATTTTGGACTGAAACTAATTGTTGAGAGAGGGATAAACAAAGTTGTTTATAAACGTCTGAGCCACTGGTTTACAAGAGAAGAGAAAATAGAATTTACGTAATGGGTCACATAGGTCACACTGTTCAAATTTCAGATTGTGATTGTTTAGACAAAAATTTTATCAGCAAACTGTTTGCAGAATTCTTGTATATTGGTGTTTGTTTAGATAAGAAATAATGAGAGATCTTTTGTGAAGAATGAAAGATTCTAAACAAAGAAAAAATGTCCAGTCAGAACGTCAACTGCCTAACTAATTAACTTAATGGATTTGGCATGCTCTAGAGCAGAAGTGATTCTGCATCATTTTTCCTGGTTGTTGTTTGGGTGGTGTTTTTTTTTTTGTTTTTTGTTGTTGTTGTTGGTTTGGGTTTTGGTTTTTTAATACCGAATTTGTGGAAAATCAGATTTTTCCTGAACCTGTGTTGTCTCGATACCCCAAACCTTCTATAGAAGATTTCGATTACAGCAAAAAGGCAAGCTCTGCCAACATTAAACCGTAAGATGCAGTTTTAGTTCTATGCTGGTTTGACAGTGGAAGCCTGAGAGGCTTTGCTGATTTTGCTGGATAAATTCACATTTTGACCTTTCTCTGCTATGAAACTGATAAATATAGCAAAATGGGTTTTCACATCTTCAGGGTAGATAATTTTCTGTTTGAAATGCTGCTCTGAGGCATGTTCCTTTTGTTTTATTAGCTTTTTCCTGCAGCTAGAAAGAAAAATAGAAACCTCCCAGTCCTAACTGGTTTGGACAAGCAAACCATGAGGTCTGCAGATGTTTAAAGTGGTTGTAAGAAAATGACAGGATATATGACCTCTTTTCCTCTTTAGGAAAGTTAAGGAAAGTTACCCTGCCTTTGAACTGCTTTCTCCATTGAAACAAAAATGCATTTCTTCCAAAAGGAAAAACTTTGGGGGGGAAGCATCACAAGGCAGTGATTTCCACTACAGACTGCGGGTTGCTGTGGCTCAGAATGTAGCTGTCACCAGAGGTAGTTGCTGAGGTTTTAGGACCATACTGACATGGTTGGACTCTGGACACAGGGGTAACTTGCCAGACTCTTGCTGAGGCCTCCTCAGCTCACTGGATGCTATGGGCATCCCAAGAAGTGTGATCTTTTTGGGCTGTTTCTTGTGAGCCTTCTTTTTTTGTGCAGGTCACTCTGTCCCACAATTTTCCCATTTTCAAATGGGAGTAAGATTTCTCCATTTCTCCTAGATTTTGCTATCTCTTCAGTTCTTTGGAGACAGAATATCTCCTGTTATGTGTATGCACAGCGCCCAACATAACTGGATCTCTCTCATGACATACCTATCTGTGATGAGGCAGAGGCCTCACACATGGAGCCAAAAGAAGATTGTCGCAGCACTCTCAAAACTAGCTGGCTGCAGCAAGGCTTTTACCATCCCATACCAGGTTAACTTCAGTAAGTAGTTCCCACACCTTGCCCTGGCAATCACCAATCCCCCACAAGGTTTCATCAGTTCATCTACCATTTGTGCTGTTTCTTCATACTTTTCAGGCCGGGCCAGTCCAGTCCACCCTGCTTCTTGCCTCTGCTGCATCCAGGGCTCTCTCTCACCTCCCTCTGCTTCTTCTAGATCTCTCTTATTGGCTGCTCCTCTTCCATACCCCTTAGAGCTATTTAACTACTTAGCAGGAACCAGCCACAGCTGCCCCTTATCCACATCAGCCAACCCACCGCCCCTGAAGCCAGTTCACAGCTGTATATTGTTAATTAACCCAGCTTCATTCCTCTACAAAGATAAATGTCCTTCTGCCAGGAATGGAACTTCTATTCCAACAGACAACTCAGAAAATTGGGACTGATTCTTATAAATCCTGTTTCCTGTCTTTGGCTCAAAAAGAAGCTGTGTTCCATCTTATTTCGCTATCTATATTAGATTTGTATATCTTAGCATGTTTTAATGAAACATGATGACCTACCACATTTTTGAAATTGCTCTTGTCTTCCTCTTGCCAAGACTTCCAGATAGTGCACAAGCATATCTCGTCCTGAGCAGCACAGCGAGAGCCCCTAGAAGGCATTTGAAATGCTGTTTGCACATATGGCTACATTTATAGGATTATGTTTCTGAGAAGCCAGAGCACAGGGAAAATATACAGCTTTGTCTCTCTCTGATCATTTTTTATAACCTGGAATTTAAAAGAAATAAAGTGATCCTCAAAACCCCATGTAAAATAAGTATGTCACCCCAAAAGCTCTGTATCACTTGACTGGTTTGCTACAGGATAGCTTCATATAGTTCCCAGAATAAAATCAATGGGTTATGGGTTTTCGCCTTCCATGTAATTACATAGCATCATGCTTAGCCCTGGGACATCCTGACCCTGGCAATATTTCATGGGCTGTACAGACACCAAAATAACAGTTATTATTAACATGTCACAGCTTCAGGACACCTCAGCTACTCTTTGCCCTGACCAGCTAGGTTAACGCATTAAAGCTCAACTAATTTGAATGTGTGACACAGGTCCTATTAAACAGGTAGTGAATGTTCCTCTGACTGGTTATTTAACAGTAAAAAAGGTGGCAAGTGGTCAGGTGGTGTCAGAAGAGCAAAACAAGAAGCAAGCAGTGAAACACAGTGGAGTGGGATCAAAAGAGGAGGGCAGTACGTCTAGTGCTGTGGCATGGAGATCCCCCTATTTACAGAACATTAATCAGGCAGTGACTGATGTTTAAGGAGAGGCTGGATACTGTGGATAAAGGCTCATTATTACAATAATGCAGATAAACTGGCGCCCTGCAACCTGTCTGGAGAAGTGTTCTGTATTTGTCTAAATAATGGAGATAAGGTAATGAAAAGCTCTGGGAGGCTGGAAGCCATCCTCAAGCTTCAGGCAGAGGGCATAGTGCTGTGCAGGAGCAACCACAGTCAACACAGCTGGGGAGAGGGAATAAGGCAGATACTGGTTCACAACGGCACCACTTTTTTTTTCTGGCCACTTGATGAAGGGAGCGAAGGGGATGGATCTTTGCTTTCAGTAAAACTGAGGTTCCTTGACTCCAGTGGGACTACATGACTATTTACCAGGTGAAGGTCTCAGCTCTGTTATATGAATGGCAGCTGCTCAGTTTTGCATCAAATAGTATAATTCTATAGGAGGGACAGATTGCAGCATGCACTCATTAGTGGGGCAGGACTGTACGTTATTTCTGTTCTTGGGTGACTCTTCTTTATCAGAAATTGATGTTACCCATAAGACACTTCTTTCTTCCAGTACCTTGGGTTTTGTGAAGAAAAAAAATGCTATAAATCATGGTAGCATCCAGGAGGTTGGGAAAAAAAATAAATGGGGAACTCCCCCCTCCCCACCCTATGAAAACAGGATCAACCAATAAATAATCAAAATATTAAATAAAAGAGATAAAAGAGAAAACAAAAGAGAACAACATTCTGAAGAATGGTGTCAGTTCTGTTACTTCTATAATTTGAAATTAGTACCTGGGAAATGGGATCAGACAAATGACCTTTTTGCCTAGTTCATCCCTTCCTACAGCACTCATTTCCAGTAAATGTAGGGTGTATGTCCCCACTGGGGAGTTGACTGGGCTCTGTCTAAGGAGCCTCATTTGCCTTCAGGGAGGTGATGGGGGTATATGGAAATAATTACCTCTGGTTCCCTGGGGTACTGGAAAAAAATTCTCCTGACTCCAGCAAATGCTCTTTGCAAGCCTTACATTGATGTCTCCAAATTAGCTACCTCAGTGTACCTCAACTCTGAGACTATATTCACTGATGCTGACTAAGAGAGACCAATCATGCTCTCTGTGAGCTAATGAAAGCTAATGCAAACTCAGCCTAGGTGATCGCCTGTTGCCTTTTACCCACATGGTCCAGGGAGGAACCAAGGCTTTGATTCTTCCTTTGTCCAAAACTTTAAAGTACCAGCTAAATCCAGAAAACACTTACCCTTTAAAAAAAAAAAAAAAAAAAAACAAGAAAAAAATTTCAGCCCTCTATGAGATGAAAGCCAGGTAAGCAACCAACAAAGAAGTGGCAAATGCTTGTATGAGCTGCAGTGCTTTATCTGGAGACGAGCGATTTGGTACCTGCATCCCATCAGAGCCTGGTGTCATCCACAGGCTCTTGTGCCACTAGGCACGTACAGGAGAATGTGTCTCTACAGCCTTGCACAGGTCCCCCCGAGCCTGCCAGGGGTCATGGGGAAAAAGCTCCTGCCACAGTCCCTAATTCTTTAAATTCAGCTTCCATACAGCTGGTGATGCTCCCTGAGCCACTGGCCAATCTCCACAGCTGGTTTGTGGATGCAGACGAGGTCTATCAAGGATACAGCTACAGCTATAACAGCAGATAGGAGAGTTTAAAATGTGGTCTGAAAGCGTGGCTTTTAGCTAAAAATCTGTCTTTTTGTTGAGTTGTTTTGAATCACAAAGATGAAGAACCAGGAAAACCCCACCACCTTCCTTTCCCAGGAGAGTTTCAAATTGTGTTTTCAAGGACTCATAGCCTGTTCACTTTATCATACTGGTAAGACTGATTCCCTAAAAGTTGTATCAAAATGCACAGGCCTTGTGATTATCATTTGACATCAAGTCAGACAGGAGGATATGATCTGCACCCACGGGCTTCATCAGAACGTGACAGCTGTTCCCTTCAGTGCCTTTCCAGAGCTGTGACTTTCTCTGAGGATGGCTGCACGCGGCACGTGGGGCTGCGAGGCAGAGCCAGAGCGGTAAGTCAGCGAGCGGGGATAGGATGCCCATTGCTCAGCTCTGCTGAGTCAAATATTCAAATACAAAAATAAAGGCATCTGCTGAGAAAATCACATTTACTTAGAAGTGAATAAAATGAACATGCTAAATAAAAGGAGACTGGAGCTGTTGCAGAAAGGAAGTTGAATTAATCCAGCTGGGAATTCTCTGAATAATGATTATTATTAACAATACTGAGCACTCGTGTAGCATTTTTTGGGTCAAGCTCATTGGTGTGAATCATCACAACAAATGTGGAATGTAGGTTATTCTTCAGCATCCAAATGTCATGTCTAATTTATATTAGTTTAGTTATCACTGTCATATGACATGTGGGTGAATTCTGTCTTCGTTGCCGAAGGTTTTTTTTTTTCCTCTCCTGCAAATAAGAATCTCATCATTTGCGTATCTCCTTAGTCTGTCTCCTGGTATATTAAGTCTGGAATAAGATGTGCAGAACATAATAGGAAATAACTGTTTTAGTTTCCAGTGTCGTTTTAAAATGTGTTCCTTTATGCAAAAGGAAATTTTAGACAAATCTTTTGTACTTGCATTTCAAAAAACATCCTTCTATGTGCTTCAGGCTCCAGAACTCTGCACAAAATATAACAGCACTTTCTTTGGTCTGGAAAACCTGAACATGAATCCAGATCCTACATCAGCCAAGTCCACGGGCACCCAGCCACTGAACTCAGGACACGTAGTGCACCACCCTAGAAAAAAACACACAACACAACTCTGCTTCCCCTACTCAGTTCTTCAGATCCGGCAGCATCTGTAATTGTTAGCAGCCAGAATCATCTGCTGGGCATTGTACTTCCTGCAATGCCTTTGATAGCTGGGATCCCCTTCTCCCACCTAGCATCGAGGGTTTGCAGCCTCAGCTGATGACCTATCTCCTTCATGCACATTATTTATAGGTCATTGTCTTAATTCAACTACAGGTGAAAGTTAATACAGGTCAAAGCAAGATTTTAAATTATGATTGTTTTCCAAACAAACTCTAGAGGTACTGGTGCATAATCTGACCAAGAGAAATTGTTCTGAAGCAGATCTCATCCTGTATAGACAAGTTGTTTGTGTAAACAGGAAAACAGTTACTACGTTTGGAAAACATAGTGAAACAGCTATTTCAAAAAATGCACTTCATGCTACAAAAAACATCACCAGGAATATTTGTTGAATAAAGGCATATTTTCCTGGAGTAAATGGGGCTTGAGATCTTGAAATGTTTGGGAAAGGTGGGTTGGTAGCTGGTCTATTCTAGAATCTCTTTCTTTTTTGATTATTTCTGCTGATTAGGTGTAAGTCAAGGCAGAAAATCCCTGAAAACTCATAGACAAACTCAGTGTTGATTGTTTTTAAGCTTTCCTAAGATGATGGAGTGTCATGCTACTTTCAGCTGCTTGGTTCCCTTGGAGAAAGGGCACATCTGTGCAATGCGTGCTGAATTCAGGAGACAGTGACAGACTGTAGCCATCAAAAGGGATGAGTTGGCTTTTCAGGCACCTCTGGTCATTCTTGTCGATGGTGTGTGACCAGCCAGCTTGGACAGATGATGCAGCCCCTCACCCTAGAAGTGAAGAAGTGAGTTGGTTCAAAGGGCGTTTGCTTCCTCATTTGCGTGCCGAGTAGCTTTCCTTGATATGAGAAACTGCTCAAAACCAGGAGGAAAAACCAATTTGAAGGAGGTGTCCTATGGCTGCTGCCGTTTTCTCTTAACTACATAAATATCTTAATTATTAATAAAAAAAGAAAATGGATTGTGGGGAGAGAGCCTTCATGTTTTAGTCCATGTGTAGCCTGCATTTCCATGTTCATCACTGGAGAGATGGCCTTGCTAGAAAGCTGGATTGGGACCCTGGGCTCCTCTCCTGCCTGCTCTCCAGACCCCTGTGAGGTCCCAGTTTGGGTGTCTGTCTCCAGAGAGGGAAGCTGAGCCTCCCAGCAGCTGCAACCCCATGGCTGCTGTGGAATCCTGCACTGCATGTGCTGCTGCTAACCGGGGGTGAGGAGGATGTGCTGCAGGCTTTCTAGTTGTCCTGTTCAGTGGAAGCCTGACCAGATTGTGCAAGTGACCTCAAAGCTATTGTCTGCCCAAGAATTATTATTTTCAGAATAACATCTTTCTGCCCAGGCTGAACTAAATTGCATACATGTGTGCACATACATGTGTGCGCAAACACACAGAGTGTTTTTCATCAAATTTTCTAGTCGTTTGATATTAATTAGCCCACTGTGTTTTCCAGAATAAAGCTGGATCTTCTGTATAAGTTTGTATGAATGTGTCCAGTTTTGGATGGATTGTTCCTAGTCTGATTATTGATGATGATGATGATGATGATGATGATTACTTAATTTTTCATTATTTCCCACTGGGATGAGTGTCTGACATCATTGGACTGAATGATACCTGCCTGCTGAAATGCCTGCATGCAGCAGCATCTGCCCTCTCACCATCAATAAGTTCAGACCCTGGGAGCGATGTCCCGTGTCTCAGCAGTTGTCCTGCACAGCCAAACGGGCTGGGGCTCCTCAGCCCCCCACGTGTAGGTACTAATTTCAGGGTAAGATGGGTTGCCACTTGGAGGTGCTGTCTTTCTCCACTGCTCACAAGATTCTAGATAATTTCAACATATTAAACACCACATCTTCAGTTTGGTTAAAATTGGGTGAGCGGAATCCTGCCTCAGGTATTCAGTGGCTTCGTAAGTCGGGCTTCATAAATCATAGGTATTGAGAATAAACCTCTTCTCCCATATGAAAAGGGAAACTGCAATATTATTGATATCCCTCAGCATCCTGACAGCAAAAGTTGAGTCTGTTCACATTACACGGTGCTGGGCAGAGAATGTCTCATCGCGTTTTGACAGCAGCCAGCACAGTAGAAATACCAAATGGAATTTCATCACAAGACTCATCTTGTTAAAACTCTTTCAAAGGGAATGCTGAATTTAGAACATTCCTCAAACTTACGGTGGATCAGTCTCCTGTTTGTACAGTAGAGAGCATTTCAGAGAAGACTATATTTTTGACTCAGAAATGGTAAATTTTAATTTTAAAAGTGCTTGGCTCCATCTTCCATGTTATCTTAACAACACAATTCCTACATGAAATTACAATTAATAAATTAAACTTCAGGTGCTTTTTCCCATGCCTATTGTTATGGAGTAGTTCTACTGCTTCTAGTAGGGCCAGTGAAGCTGGCAGGTGACCTTGTGAGTACCACACAGTCTGATGCTTCAGCTACAGAACTGATTGCTAAATCTGCATTTATTTACTTCCTGGGCAACCTCCTTGAGTACAACTGTGGGTCAGAAAGATCATAATCTGAAAATGATGAGTTGCTCAAATGCAGACAAAACCTCAATTTGGACACCTGAATTCATATTGCAGGTGATGAGGCATGAGAAAAAAACCCAACAACGTAGACTTCAGATGAGTACCATCAGTAACTAAAAAATATAGGGAAAAGGATAAACCCAGGGATATCTCCTAGTCCATTTCCCCCCCATCATTTTTCAGAGCACCAGATTCTAACAGTTTTGCCTTAGTGATTGGGGCAGGGAGCAAAGCTTGTTTCAAAACATGGCCTGAAACAGTTTACACTGCATTTTCATTGACAATTGCAAAT
Organism: Falco biarmicus; assembly: GCF_023638135.1. Lineage (NCBI taxonomy): Eukaryota > Metazoa > Chordata > Aves > Falconiformes > Falconidae > Falco > Falco biarmicus. The sequence goes on from NC_079294.1 coordinate 31,876,378, forward strand.
AGTTGTGCACTTCTAGACAGGCACCATGTATGTATGTGTATCTGCACGTGTGTGTTGTTGTGCCTACATGCAGCAGGCACGTCTGAACAGCCTTTGAATTGCAGCTTTGTCTGTGTGCTGCCCACAGTACCAGGAAAGAGGAGGGCAGAGCAGATCCATGTGGTCATTCATCAAGGGATTTCTCATGCTGAGGGTCTCTACCTGCGTGTATGATCAGCATCACCTGTTCGAAGGCAACACTGAAAATATTCTTCATTCCCACTAACACAGTGGGTAGGAAGATTCTCCTTTGTTGAGATTGTTTGTTTCTGCTAAGTGTTTTTTCTGTTCTACTAAGGTCTGTTTCTATCAAGATATCTGAACATGAGAGCATCTGACTTGCTAACTATTGCAAATACTTGGAGTAAAACTCACTGTTAATTCTGAACTGAATGTGAAAATAGTTTTGAACCTCCCAAACCATATTTTTTTTAAAAAAAGGAGTTGAATTGCTTTTATTTAGCTCTACCCCTACTTCATTCACAGATACTGAATTGATTAATTCTTGGACAAGAACTGACTGAAATCCAGTGTCTTAACCTGAGTTAAGTTCATTAGTAGGAATGCCAAGAGGTAGAGCAAGCTCACTGCAGACAGACTTTTCAGAGGATTTACCTGTCCAGTTCAAGTAGCTTGTAAAGAAGGGAAATGGTGAGTTTCCGGAGGCTTGTAACTGGCAATAAAAGCATTGATCTGCTTGTCAAATTTAATTCCTTCTCTAAAGGCTTGAGGAATTAGAGATTATTAATAAAACAGCCAGAAGTTACTGCTGGGTTTTGTTTTCATTTCTTTTCTCCAAATACCATTATTAAAACCAACGGAATTGTTCTTCTGCAACTCATAGGCAAATACAAAGGTCAGCTTGCAGCGTACAGTCAGCATGGGAAATTTCAGCACAAACTGTTCACACTTGAATAAGTTATAAGCACACTGAACACTGGGTCGTCAAATAGAAAGGCTCAAGGAAAATTACCATGGTACCCTCTATCCATATGTACTATATATACTTTTTGGGGTTTTAGGCAAACTTGGTCCCGCATAATCCTTAAAATGAAGAGGGGATACGTGTGATACATTCCTGAGAATTTTTGCAGGTCAGTTTTCTGCTCCAGACATTCTCTGAAAAGGCATTGAAGGGACACCGAAAGCGTGTATCCTGCCAGAAAAATTTTACTTGATGTTTCTTGATGCTTTCATCACCTGCCTCTAGAAGTCGTTACTGAAAGAATGACTTTGAGCAGCCCAAATCTGTGTCCATCAAAGCAGTCTTGCCTGCCAGCCAGCCAGTCGATAGGTCAGCATGACCTTCTGCTTCCAGGGCAGCTTGTTTGGGAAAAGACAAATCGCTCTCCTTCTCCTGGATTCAGAGGTCACAAGGGACAAAGCATTCAAAGCAAACAAGGCTCTGAAACATCCTTGTTTGAAGTTCCCCCTGAAGTTATGCCCCATCCCAGGCTGGATGGGGCTTTGAGCAACCTGGTCTAGTGGAAGGTGCCCCTGCCCATGGCAGGGGGGTTGGAATTGGATGGTCTTTGAGGTCCCTTCCAACCCAAACCATTCTATGACTCTATGAATTCTTGCATTGTTATTATACAGTGTTTTAACATCACTAAGCTGTCACCCGAGGAGCCAGTATCTCTGTTTGTGGGCACAGAGCCATGCACCCCATGGTTACCCCCCGCAGGGATTTGGCTGCTGGTGGCCAGCTGGGCGGAGCGGGGCAGTGGGTGGTGGGCTTGGCCCCTTGGCCCCTTGCAGGCTCCACACGTGCTGCTGGGCAAGGGGCCGTGCAATGCCTTGCTGTGTGTGAAATGGGCATGGTGATTGGTTTTCCTGCTCTCTGACTTCTCCCTGCCATCTCTGAGCGAGCCACAGGTCTGGGCAGGGCTTTCTCCTGCTGCATGGGTACAGAGCTGGGGCCGTGGCACCAGGTGATGCCTTCTGATGCCTCGGTGCTACTGAGCGTGGGTGGGAAGCATCCAGCTTTCCTAAGCAGCTGCAGCTCCCTTCCGTTTTACTCCTAAATGCCTGCCTGCCTTTCAGCGACCACCGGAGAGGTGGAGCAGATGGATGAGCAGGTGCGCTTGTATTTTGATCTCTCTCTAAAAGGAAAATACAGGCCTTGAAATATTCTGTTAAGCAAATGGCTGCAAATGAGGTGTGAAGACCCCAGCCAGGATATACGCCTCATTCTGCTGTTTGTACTTCTCCCAGCCCCCCTGTCTCCCTTTGCACCCCCGTTTTTTTTAAAATTTTCCGGTAGGCATCAATTAGGTGAGGGCTTTTCATTTTAAACATTGGGATTTTTACTCAGCCTGCTAAGGCTGTCAGGTCTAGTTTGCTACTGAACAGTTCAAGCTTTGGTGCTGGACAATGCATGAATGTTTAAATTGCTTGAAATGTCTAATTGAATTACCTTCAAATTACAAATCAAAATAGGAAAGACTGTCTCTAGCTCACAGGCTCGTTCACTGGGATGTGTCTGCCATACCGTTGCTTTTCTTTATATTTTCTTTTCTGTTTCCAACTACGACTGAGTTAAATGAAACCTTAAATACTGAAAGCATTTCTGTTTGCGTGTGCAGAGGGAAGTGATGCTGAACGTAGAGGGAAATTTATTCACGTTCCAGCTCCTAGTTCTTTTTGTGCTACACAAAAACGAGTTTGTTAAATTTATATCAATACATAGGAAAGCAAAACAGCCAGCTGCTATTTACAAAGAAATTTCCTTTCTCTTTCAGCCACAGTGATATATAATATAAAATACTTTCACACAGATATATATATAAATACCATTTAACTGTGGTTTTATGAGAGCTTACAGATTAGGAAACCAACAAGCCAGAAAAAAGATTTGATGTATCTAGCCAGCACTCATGATAAAATGAGCTTCTTAAAGCCTTGCCATTTATACAGCGAGGTAGAAATTAGTCTGTAGGATTTTCTTTTGTAAGTTGTTAAGGGTGGCAGAGCTGGGTCTCCATGCATCACATTTGCCCTGTCCAGCCACCGCCTCAGCAGCACCTGAGGCTGATCAGAAACCCTGGTCAGTTTACAATAATGCTTCTTTTATGGGTATAATATTTTTATGGCATTTTATAACATATGATAAAGGGGGTTTGACTACCTACCCCCAGCCTCAATCATCTTGCCGCTGCTATATCTTAACTTATTCAGTGACTGCGTGTACTGGGGGCACAAAGTGGGTGTTGGTGATGTATCCTGCACCCGGCAGCTGCCCTAGCCCTCCCCAGAAAACATCTCTTCAAAGGCTACATACTTCTTCCAGGCTTTGGTGCCTCCCTCTGTGGCTTCCAGGACATGCTATGTGCTGTATATTAGCTGCTCAGGTCAGGAGCCCTTGCCAGGGCTTGCAGCACCTTGTGGGTGCTTACACCGGGATGGGCTGGGCCAGAAGGACACTGGTATGGCACAGGCATTGCTTGGATGCTCAGTCTAATCAGGAGAATTGCTAATCCCCATGGATATACCAAACTGTGCCACGGTGCAAGACAGGAGCAGCAGGACAAGTGTTTAAATGTGGCAGTGACTGCTTTTGTTTTAAACGGAACCAAAAATAAAACAAGTTCAGAACATGCCAGGAATCTTGGTATTAATACTCCCAGTATTTTTTTCCTGAATACTAAAAAAATTAATTAGATTCAGGCCACTTTCAAGGGCAACTTCTCTATTAGCTTGCAATTAGACAATTGTTTCTGTGCTACAAAAATTGTTGAAGACATAACAATTACGAAAGAACCTTAAGGAAATGGCTTAGATAAAATCTTTATTAAATGGAAGATCAGCTCTGAGGGGATATTTTTGGTAGAAAAGAAATATCCATTAATGTTAAGAATGTTAACACTTTAGTAACTGAAGACTGGCATATACTAAATCATCAGTTGTGGGGTTTTTTTAAACATCCGATTGTTTTGGTGGTGAAGATTACACCTGTGTGAATCAAGCATGCCCAGATCAGAGCATCTTTCAGAAATGGAGAAAGCTGTGATTTGAAACTAATTGTAGTAGACGTCTATTAAAATGAGGTAGACCTTGGCAATGCATGTGTCCAGATGAAACCAGTGAAATGCACTTGATAATGATTGTATATTACCGAAATCACAGAATACCCTGCATCTTTCTCATTAACAAATCTCTTGCTCCCTCTCCAAATACTATTAAGACCCAGTAATCTAATTCCTCTTTTGGTACCATAACGCCACTTCCCAGTGATGGGGCAGTGGAGGAAGAGTGCAACAGGCAACACCAGGCTCTTCAGCATGCCAGGTTGCTGTGTCTCATATGATTTAGCAATGTTTTCAACTATGCACAAGACATAACCTTGGTCTTAGGTTTGGAGCTCTTCTGCTGCGCTCCAGTCTGAACACATTTGCACCCAGTACTTGCATTTCTCGCTGAAGAGCACTGGTACTTGGGTCATTTTTTTATCATGCTTATGCATTGATTCCTGTGACCATCTCACCATGACTAAAGCATCGTGAGGGCTCAGCCAAATGGCGGCAAATTCTGGGCTGATATTTTTACTGTTAGTAGGACTTGAGGGACCTAACCCGAATTTCCCCAGGGTTGCACCCTACCTTTTTCTGAAGACTCGTTTCTTAGTGGTCTCTTCCCAGTCGTGGCAGTTTCCTCTTCAAAGTGACATCCTTCTTCCTCTGCTGCAGGCTGGAGCTACAGATGTTGACCTGGCGGCTTTGATGCCTGAAGAAGGTCCGATGCCTTCCAGAGGCATTTTCTTTCTCGGTGGTCACAGGGAGGTTTTAACATGGAAGTTTTCTTTTACAAAACACGCCTGATATTTAAGGCTGATGGCTATCATAGTATATGGCATAATGGTTATTGTTATTGATTATTACTAATTCATTAAACTTCTACCTGATCACTTTGCATTAATGTTGGTCTGTCCTGTTTAAGGGGTTCTTTAAATGGGGACACGAAATAATTCCCAAGGAATCAACGAAAACTGTTAGGGTGTACTGTCATGGGAATTAAAGGCAACCATCCTCCCACTCCCTGGCTGGTATTCAGCTGCTGGCAGTCCCCAGGGAGTTACTTTAGGCTCCTTTTGTGGCTGGGGAAAGAAGAGCCCAGCTGTGAAGGAGGCTTCAGGTTGTGAGGACCCCCTGACTTCATAGGACTTCACACAGACTGTGCTCTTCACTCCTGTCTGGTAAAGGCATAAAACTGTGAGGGGTGAATCCCGGCCAAAGGATCTGTGTTTAGCTACTGTAAGTCAGAGTGTTGACCTGCTGAAGGACTAGTCCATAATTTGCTTTTGCTCCTGCATGGAAAGGGGAGGGTGGAGTCTGTGCAGGGAGTTAGGATGTAAAACACTGCACATTATCTCTCGCATCAAAATAAACAAAGTTCAAAGTATTATGTGAAAGATAAAGAAATCAATCTAAACCTAGAAACTTGTTAGGGAAACTTGCACCACCTTCGGCATAAAGAGAAAAGGTTTCTTGAGCTTTGAGGGGCTGCAGGAATGTACGAATGTAATTCCTTCATTTATGAAGCACCAGCAGTGCATGTGTCTGGGACTAAAGCTGCAAGGTTAGGCGAGACAGAACCAAACCCAGCCAGACACGGGCACAAGCAGCAGCCATGAGCTTCTCCAAAACCGGAACAGAAAGTATCCAAGCAAGCAGGGTTAATCTGGGCAGGAGGAGACGTGCCTCAAGAGGCACCGCAGCCATTCCTCCTTTCAGCGTTTCTCTTCAATGTGTAGACTCTGTTCTCAGCTATGTAACTGACAGGACACAGGAAACTTTTTACAAGTACATATTTATTTAAAATAAAAATTAATTATGTGCCTTTGTAAAATAGGGTACTGCACAATCTGTATATGCAACACAGTTTTTGGTACGGAACATATTTATTGAGCAATATCCTTAAATACTAAATATACATTAATGGCTTGTTTGAGAAACATGACAACATTAATTCTGATAATTTTTTTCTCTTTAGTCATTTAACCACTGATACAGATTTCCTATAAACAATATTTGTTTTCATCTGTACATGTGGTGCACAGTCAAGAAGGCAGATCTTAGAATATTTACATTCATGCATTGATTTAAACACACTATTTTGCAGTTTAAAATAATATATTTCTGTTTGTACAGGTGCAGGGAGTATTATAAATACGTATCTACCATAGGCCTGATTCTCCATTGCTTGGCAGCATCTATGGTCATGACCTGGTTGGAGCAGGAGGCCCACACTTGCTTCACATGCTGTGACCATATGGCATGCAAGACTGGACAATTAGGTCTCTGTATAGATATATATCTCTCAATATATTTATATCTTATACTTAGTGGAACTTTCCTCTTTTCTTCCGTGTCTGTTTTTGCAGCATCTATCCAAGGTGGAGATGCTTTCCTGGGCACACCACTGTGTCCAGCCTGAGCCAGGAAGGGTGGCAGCGCTGGGGCTTCAGCTCCACCTTCCCGGTGCTGCTGAGGACCGAGGAAACTCAACACTCTGCAGCTCAGGCCATTAAAGTGCATTCCCTGCTTTTGTCTGCTAGTGGTGATCCTTGAGAAGAAACTTGGAGTTGATGCTCTCCTGCAGACTGAGCACAGCAGTTTGTGGAGTCTGTCTGGTGGTGGTCAGAGCACAGCAGTTAATGTCTGAGTAGGAATTGGCCACCTCTGTGTCTGTCGGGGATCTGGCTATTTTGTGAACAGAGCTATGCAGGGCCTTTCTACCCCTGATATTTTGATGGCTAAAACTAAACTTGAAATACTTGTAAAGCTGTATTTTGGATTGCCAGTTCCCCAAATCCAGGGTCACTGCTTAGTGAAGCCCTTATCCATCAAGACTGTTCCTTTCCCTTTGTATTTAATTATAGCACAATAAGGAAGCACAGAAGCCTCATTTATAAAAGCTTTGCAAGTAGTCTGCAGAGTGTTAAACACAGCCTTAAACCACATCGGCATACTTCAGAAACCACTCCGCAGTGACACTGCCTTTCTGGCCTTTCTTTTCTGAAGTCTTACATCTGCTTCTAGAACACTTTTCCAAGCGCCTTTCTGAAGATCACCTTAAATTTTGGTGCAATGTAGTCAACTGTACTTAGGCAGCAATCTAAAGGCAAAACTACCCCGTGCAAGATTTCCCGTCTCTCCCTGCCATGCAGCTGTGTGAGTGCTGAGAGCAAAGGCTCTGGACAAGCAGAGGAGCAGCTCTCAGCCTGTCTGCTGCTGAACTTCTGTGGCCATCAGATTATAGAAGTACACTGGGGAATGTTTGTTTAAGAAATATTATAGCAATGATGTGCCCTAATACATTTACTTAATATCAACATGTTGGATATAATTATAGTGTATATCTGCCTATGCAAATCAGACACATTATAGCTCTCAAAATACTGCCACAGAGCTGGTATTTTTATCTTGATTATACAGATGGGTAAATTGAGGCACAGAGAGGCAAAATTACTTGCTAGTAAACAGCAGATCAGTGGCAGAGTTGAAAACAGATCCTAGTCTTCATGTGCTGCTCCTTGAAATGCCCTGCCTCCTGGCTCTCCATGCTCCTTAATGTGTATGTTCTCCCGAGGAGACCTCAGGGAAACCGGGGTGGGTTTGCTTGTGGGTTATGTCATGCACCAGGGTTTTCTCTAGTGAGGACGTTTTCTCATTGACATCACTGAAAATCAGACAGTGTTTGGTGACCATCTCTTTAGACTTTTTCTTGCAAAAACAGACACATTTTGATGGACATGATGAGCTACAAATCCCTTTTGTGATTTTGGCCTTACAGAGCATACCTTTAAAGCTGTATTAGGAAATAAATAAAATCAACAACCTTAAGGAGAAAGTGCTAATCCTGAGCCCCTATCATGCTAATCTCATCTG